>NC_141689.1:1025681781-1026216781 GCF_964263255.1 Lissotriton vulgaris | reverse complement strand
AGGGTACTTATGAAATAAAACCCACTGACATCCAAGGAGATCAAGGTATAGTATATGTTTCTTAATTAGTTGTATATGCCACTCAGTTTGGTAATTTTCAGATCTTCAATTCATTTTAACAGTTTTTCTAAACACACCCTTAATGCACGTAATAATTAGTACTCTTTATTCCTGAATTAATCTATTCCTGTTAATAAACATGATGATAAACTAGAATAGACTGCATAAGTGATCACATATAAAAGGCTACTAAGCAGCACCTGTTATATGATGTGCTATACAAATGCTACAATGTAATTCAAACAATCAATCAATCAATCACTCAGTAAATTTGTGGAGTGCTACTTTTCAGCCATGAGGTTATCCAGGCGCTGTAAGGTTCTAGTTGAATAGCCGAATAGCCAGGTCTTTAGGGAATTTCTGAACTCTGGGAGAGATAAATAGGTCCGTATATGAAAGGGTAGTTTGTTCCATGTCTTCGTTGCTAGATAGGAGAAGGGGCGACCTCTGCATCTGCTATGTTGGATGCAGGAGCAGATCAGAGGTGTCTGGTGGGCTGATGGAAGTTCAGGTGGTGGTTCAAGTAGGCGGGTCCACACTTGTGTATGGCTTTGTATGCCAGGGTCAAGAGTTTGAACTGGCATCTTTCTGCCCAGAGAGCCAGTGGAGTTTCCTGAGGTATGGGGTGTTGTGGGTTTGTCTAGGGAGATTCAGGATGAGACTGACTGTAGAGTTCTGTATAGTCTATACTCATCAGAGGAGATTGTTGCCATAACGCAGTCCGCTGAGGATGGACGCCTGGGTGATGGCGCTTCTTGAGCTTTAGGGTAGCTATTTAAATGTCTTACAAATCATGCAGTAGATGAAGAAGCAGGAGAAGGAGATGGAGTGAACATGAGTCATTATGGTTAGCGTGTTGTCTAGAATTATGTCTAGCATGGTCAGTGGGGTAGGAGTAGGTCTAAGTTCTGAGTGCCACAGAGATGTGTCCCAATTGGGAGATTTTGTTTCTAAAAATTAGTACCTCTGTCTTGTCCATTTGAGCTTCAGGCAGTTGTCTTTCATACAGTTGGCAACTTCTGTCATACAGTTGTGTAAGTTGAGCGTTGTCAGCGTAGGATATGATGTTGAGTCCGTGAGTTTTGGTAATGCCAACCAGACCAGAGGTGTCATATAAATGTTTGAGAGGTTGAGGCTGAGCGAAGATCCGTGGGGTACCCCAGATGATTTAGTTGGGTGTGGAGCCGAAGGCAGGCTTTTTGCGTTCTTCTGGTGAGGAAGGAGGTGATTGATCTGAGAGCGGCTCCTTGGATTCCTGTGTTGTGCAGCTTTGCGATCACTGTGTGGTGGGAGACCATATCAAAGGGTGACAAGAGGTCTAGGAGTATCAGAGCCGGGAGTCTCTCCTTGGCGGAGTAGGGCTCGATATCGTTTGTAGCCACGATGCGGGCAGTCTCGGTGCTGTGGTTGCTGCGGAACCCAGATTGGGAGGAGGAGAGCAGGAGGTTCTGTTCCAGTTGTTGGTTGATACCTTTTTCTGATACTTTGCCGGGAATAGTAGCAAGGAGATTGGTCAGTAGTTGCAGAGTTCGCTGGAGTCTGCTGATGGTTTCTTTAGAAGGGCTTTGACTTCTGCATGTTTCCAATCCTCGGGGAAGGTATCCATGGCAATTGAGGTGTTGAACAAGGTAGTTGGTACGAGACTAATTCTGGCTTTGCCTAGGTTGAAGGTACATTCAATATATCCAGGCCAGATATGGTGTGTTACGTGGAGATTAATTTTATGTTGCGCCCAACAGGACAGTGAAACTAGAAGGATAAAGACCGCCGGACATTCCTTCAAGTTCGCCATCACCTACATAGCACCCACAATAGGCCAGGCTAACCTGTACCAGTGGGATTCTCCTAAGGTTCCCTAATCTGATTTAGACGTTTACCTGTTTTATCTTCCCATCTCATCGTTTTTCGCATACCCAACAACAGAACAATGTTCACAGTGTTCAAAGTATATTCAAAACCTCACTCCCACTGAGAACCCCGGACGTGAACAAGCAGAAGTTCCTTCCAGTTTAAAACTGTATAATAACCAATCAGAGGAATGCACCCCCACAACAGCCACCTCTGGACAAGCCATATATGATTCAGCAACCAATCATTTCATGGATCTTAACTGATGCAGATAGCAGTCCAACTGCTGGTCATCAATGAAGGGGACTAGACAGCTGGCAGATTTGGTCGCCTTTGAACAACTCTTCCTTGCTTCCAGATGAAAATGTCTGAATATGCTTCTGGAAGTGTAGAAGGATAGAGCAGGAATCTAATGGCGTGGCTTCTAAGGGTGCTAGGGCTTCAGATTGCAATAGAGTGGCAGTTGGTGGGATATATAGTGCATTTGCCCAAAGCAGCAGCAGCATTTGAATAAAGTACAGAGGGAAATCTGACGAGGATTTAAGTTTGTCAAACAAAAATGCCTGTAAATCATTTTAGTTACACTGAGCCTCATATTGGGCCCTACTGTCAGTGTCCTTGAATATCAGTACTTCTACTAAAACCGCATAAAGACAAATCAGCAGCTGTCCGTGTGATCCTCAACATCGGCACCAGTATCCAGCTACGACTATCATTATTTGTCAGGTACACATTTTCCCATGTTGTGGTAAATATTTTACCGTATACGAGTTTGCCATATAATTTCAGACAGGTTAAAGAAAATAGCTCAATCAAATGAGAGGTAGAGTCCGTGGTGTCTGAGTCATAAGGGCTTTAATCAAGAATGACTCGAGTCATGGAAATCTATTCCATCAATACAAGGGTTCGGGTATGCAATGATGGCAGAAAAGATGTCCACGATTTATTAACAGTACATGACATATATAGTATAATGACACAATAGCAGTGAATACAGTAGGCGTGACAAGTGAAATGTATATGATAAGAACACATGTGCGTAGCAAAAAGGCGTGAACAAGGGTGTGCACAGAGGCGTGTACTAGAAACGTCACAGAAAAGTGTCATAAGTGGGTGGATGCTTAGAGAATTCTTGCAGAGTCAGCTGAAACCTGTAGCCTGAATGCGCGCGCAGATAATATGACGTGTGATTGACGTGCATCGGGAGGAAGCTAAGGGTCTGACTTTTAACACTAGTAGAAGAGACAGAAGTCTGGCATGTCAGATCGACCTGTTCCTATAACATTTCTGATATCTAGTATTTGGAGGATGTTTAATCTGGAGTAAAAGGTCTTTCGGGCAGAGGCTATTCTATACTGAATGTATGCATGTCTAAGTGCAATGCACGGAGCCAGGGGCCTACCATGGTAACGGGAGCAATGAATTTCATGAGGGAGACAGGAAGGCTTGGCCCTTTGCTCTGCAGCCGGGGATATGTTTACCCATTTTCGCTAGACAGGAATGTGTTTTCGAGGAGGCTGAGCTGGCTACGCTGATAACTTGAAGGTTAAATACTGTTTTTGGCAGGCAGACCAGGCCGAGCCGGGCACCGCTCGCTTGGCAGGAAGTAAGGCAGAGGTCAGGGATGCATCTCCATGCTGCAGCTTTCAGAGGCAGAGACAGAAGTGGCTTGAAGACAGAAATCAGGGCCTAGCTCGGCAGAGCCAGGAAAAAACGTGAAAGTGCACCATGTAAAGACGGTGGCACGGCATACTTAGGAACTGAATTATCGATTCATTCATGGTGGATCTGATAGAGGACATGTCAATGTTGGACGCAAATGTATTTGCGTCATCAGATTCGGTTGTGGAGGGAAGTTACATGCACTTTGAACTCATACATGGAGTCGATGGGGTACACGTTAGGGGACACACTTGACCATAAAAATTTCAATTACCTCATTCCCTCCTTGTCCCCTACGGACCCATTAAGATATATCAATTTTCATGAGACCATCTATTTGTTCATATAACATCATCTGTTCTTCTTTCTTTCTTCGGGATTGGGAACGTGAACTTGAATGGGGAACACATGCTGTGGTGCACAAGCCGCAAATCGCTGGCCCACATTGTAAACCTAGACAACAACTGAATACTATGGTCAATATGATTCCTAGGAATGACATTAGCTTCCATCCCCAGGCCGATACTACACTCCAGAGCCAACCGGACCAAGTCCATGAGCCTGGATTCTGGTGTATCAGATGAGCAATCTCGTGAAGTCTGGTAATAGCTTTATAGACTGATGGCGCGTTATTTGGAATAAACAGGCAACAACTGGATCCGATGACTCTACAAGCTCCGCCCCTATCGGCCAGGATGACGTCAAGGACAGGGCGGTTCTGAAGAACAACAAGTCTCATAGCAGACTGCTCCTCTGTTAAGTTGCCCAAAGCAGAAGTAGTCTCATTCACTACCGCTTCGAGAATTCTGGTTAATCTGCGTATCAGTTTACTATTGGAGACAGTGCCTAGGTAGGGAAAGAATCCTTTATTGAAATCTGTATATTGTTCCCATGCGGTTTCAGTCTGATCAACTAGTGGGAGATCTCTCTTGTGTCTAACAATATTAAGGCGGGAATTCCTGTGATAGTCAGATGGGGCTAGGAATACTGGTGGCAATAAGAATGCAATGAAACAGGTACCATCCCAATCTGGAGGTAAACGGACATAAGCTGTCTGGCCACATATAAAATAGGAATGTCGGGAAGCCTTGAATGTAGACTTGCCTTTATCACTGAATTCGACCACAGTAGTACAGTCACTGTGACCTAGATGTACTGAACCATTCTTTCTGACACATAATACACCTTTTGCTGGGAGAACTGATATGGATGGCAAGTCTGGACTGGTCTCTGACTGAACATTTAGAATCATGAGGTTAAGTGTAAAATTGCCGAATCCATACACTTCATTTTCTAGATCTGTCCCTGTCATTTGTGGAAGACCCTCCTCGTTCGGGAAACATGCTTTGTTCATGACTGTGTTCAGATTTCCCCATATCCAATTGCCTTGGGAAACCCTAGAGTCGGTGTCTATAGAGGATATTAAACTAAACCATGCACCACAGGAACCATTATGTGTAAACGGGTAAGGAAAGAGGGGCAGAGCTCCCTTGTAGTTCTGATAGGAAGGGAGTCGGCCACATATCCAACAATTAGTAGCATTGTTGATCTGGTGAGAATGATGTAACATACGAATGAATGTATTGTTGCGCAGCGCAAGTCGATAAGACAATTCGTGTGGGGGTAGAGCACTAAACGTGTGCTCGGCAGTGTCATTAGGAAAAGAATGTGCAAGAGGAAAATATATGTATAGCATCCAACTCAAAATAATAATCGTAAGACTCAGAAAAAGCATAATAAGTAATGTGCAGACGCATCTGCTACGGAGATTTTTACAATATCTTTGTTTCTTAGTCTCCTGTCTATCTCTCTCTCTATTTGGGTCTAACTTGTACATTGTCAGAAACTGCCTAACCGCTTCACCCGAGGGGGACTTAAACAATTAAGCTGTCTGACTTACTAGACCTCAATTTCTGTCGATACTCCTCTTGGGGAGTTTTCTCTGAAAGGGGGAGTTTAGTATCAGTCTCTGGTATGTGAGAGTTCTGGGAATCAGTTTTTGGCGGAAGTCCATAAAAGCGCTTCACATGACTGGAGTGAACCCAGCCCTTCCTCCCCTCCAGCTTAACAGCAGTCCTGGTTGTTAACAAAACAATCTTCGGCTCCTTCCAGCGGGGCTCCAAAGGGCTTGACCGGTCGAAATTTCGGACAACTACAACGTCCCCCGGAACCAGTTCATGTGGCTTCACCTCGGTGTTGTCTGGAAAGGCTGCCGCAACCTGTGAACGACATGATTGTAGTGCAGACATCAAGGAAGCAAGGTAATCTGTCAGCATATTACTGTCAACATCAGTGATTTTTCGCGGCAGAGGCGTCCCCCACATATTAGGAGGTCTACCAAAGACCACCTCATACGGGGATAGCCCTGTCCTAGAATGGGCTACCATTCGCATATAAAAAAGGGCAACTGGCAAAGCTACTATCCAATCTACTCCTTTCTCTTTACACACTTTGGCAAGACGAGTTTTCAGAGTCTGGTTGTGTCGCTCCACGAGACCTGCAGCCTCGGGATGTCGGACACAGTGAAACTTCCACTGGTACCCCAATAGAAGTGAAACCTGCTTCATAAGTTCAGATGAGAATTGCTGACCGTTATCTGAATACACAACACGGGGCAAACCGTATCGAGGGAAAAACTCACGAACCAACTGCCTGGCAGTGGTCGGGGCAGTGTAATCTGGGACGGGATATGCTTCTGTCCATCGGGATAGGGCACATACAACTACGAGGACATACTTAAATCCTCGGCATCTGTCCATCTGGATATAATCCATCTGGAGTACTTCAAAAGGATAGTCGGGAGGATGAAATCCACCTTGCTCTACGGGAATCCCTTTTCCTGGATTGAACTGACAACAGATCATGCAGGTACGCACTTTCTGTTTTGCTGCTGCTCGTAAATGCTTGTTGAACCAGAGGTTCTGTAAACTGTCTAACATGGCTTTTTCTCCTAAATGTGCTGGACTATGTGCTGTGTTGATGATACCTTGAACCATAGAGTCGGGGAGAAACCATGTGGTCTTTCCCCTTGTCATCCATCCTTGGTCTGTCTGGACCCCTCCTTGTTCAGCCCATTTCTTTATTTCATCTGGAGTAGCATGTGTCTGTATGTCGATGACATCTTGTGTTGGGTCCCTGACTGTCATACAATGTGTCAGTGAAGTTACGTCAGTCTTTGTCATGTCCGTCGTTTGAGTATGAGTCAGTGCTGTATGTTTCGCTATGCGGTCTGCAAAATCGTTGCCCTGAGAAATCTTGTCTGTGACTTTCGTATGTGCTTTGCACTTCATGATAGGTATGGCTGTAGGCAAATGTATTGCTTCTAACAGAGCTTGAATGAGGGGACCATGTTGAATCTTGGCTCCGTGAGAGGTCAAGAAACCTCTTTCTTGCCAGAGGACACCGAAGTCGTGAACGACTCCGAATGCATAACGTGAATCTGTGTATATGTTTACTCTCAGGTTCTTGGCTTGTATACAGGCTTGGGTCAGAGCAATGAGCTCTGCTGCTTGGGCTGACAGGGTGTCAATGCGATGTGTTTCTATGACTTCAGTTTCAGTGGTCACTGCGTATGCGGCCACTAATTCTCCTGTGCTTGTTCTCAAACATGAACCATCCACATAAAGTGTCAGGTCTGGATTGGGTAATGCAACATCTGTCAAGTCTTGTCTGGGCTTTGTAACTGTGTCAACTACATCCACACAGTCATGTGGAGTAGGATCTGTTGTGCTCGATGGTAAAAGTGTAGCAGGATTTAGTGTATTGCAACGTCTGATTTCTATGTGTGGTTGGAATAATGTCAATTCATAACCTGTCAGTCGTGCTATAGTCAAGTGTTGGGTCTGGGTTCTATTTAGGAGAACCTCTACAGAATGTGGAACTTGTACTGTCAATTGATGTCCTAATACAATGGAATCACTTTGTCTGATTGCTAGAGCTGTTGCTGCAACTGACTTTAAGCACGCAGGCAAGGCCTGGGCTACTGGATCCAATGTACTCGAAAAATAAGCACACGGTCTGTGTTTGTCTGCTTGTAGCTGAGTGAGAACCGACAACGCTGTGCCATCGCGTTCTGTGACAAAAAGTGTAAAAGGTTTGCTGTAACATGGTGTTGCTAAAACTGGTGCTTGACATAAGGCTTTCTTTAATTCGTCAAAAGCTTGTGTATGTTCCTGTGTCCATGGGAGAACAGTCGAAGACGCTGCCTCCTGTGTTGTCAACTGTATGAGCGGTTTAGCTAGAAATGCATATTGTGGAATCCATTGTCTGCAATAAGAAGTGAGTCCAATAAAGGCTCGTACTTCTTTCTGTGTCTTGGGTTGCGGAAGATGTGCAATTAACTGAATTCGTTCGGGTGTCAGCTGCCTACCCCACTTGGACAGCAAGGGCCCGATTCACAGAATGAACTTAAGACTCAGTCCTAAACTTACTACTATTTTGGTATTCACAGAATGAACTTACTACTTTTGGTATTCACAGAAGTTAGGATTTTGTCTTAAGTCTGTCTTAAGTCTGTCTTAAGACAAACTTAAGACAAAATCCTAACTTCTGTGAATACCAAAAGTAGTAAGTTCATTCTGTGAATACCAAAATAGTAGTAAGTTTAGGATTGAGTCTTAAGTTCATTCTGTGAATCGGGCCCCAAGTGCCCAAGGTACACCACTTGCTGGGCACAGAATTGTAGTTCAGAAGGAGACACCTTGTGTCCCTTGTCTGCCAGGAAATGCAAGACTGTCAGTGATGCTTGTTCACATTCGGGTTCACTACGGGCGGTGATCAAAAGATCATCGACGTATTGGAGTAGGGCAGTGTTGGCAGGCATGTGAATACTGTCAAGTTGTCATTTTAATGCTTGGCTATAGATGCTAGGGCTTTCTGTGAATCCTTGAGGTGCGCGTGCAAATTTGAAGCTTCGGCCATTTAAACAGAAACCGAAAAGGTATTGGCTTTCCGGATCAATGGGGACGCTAAAGAAGGCGTTCTTGAGATCGATTACAGTAAAGAACGTCGCTTCAGAATCAATAGTTGTCAATAGTGACGAAATGTCTGGAACCACTGGATACTGTGGTACAATGCATTTATTTAATTCCCGTAGATCGATCACTAATCGATAAACTGGAGGTGCATTTGGATCTGTGCGTTTAAGAATTGGAATGATAGGGGAATTACAAACATTTGAGTCGGTTTCTATAACCACTCCTTGTGCCATGAGCTCGTCAATGATTTTCAGTAAAGCCACTACAGCATCGGGTGGTAACTTGTATTGTCGGATTCGTGGTAGTATAACTCCTGGCTTTAGTGTGACACAATATGGAGTAATGTGCATACAACCTACATCAGTGAGTCCTTTTGCCCATAAATGTGCAGGAACATTCTGTAACCTGGGGTCAAAATCTCTCAATACATAATGTCCTTTAAAATCACGAAGGAACAACCGTACTCCTTCCGGAGAACAACAAATTACAGCTCCTAGAGCTTTCAGGGTCTTAATACCAAGCAAGTTTTCTGGACATGATTTCGTGAGCAATAAATCTGTAGTACGGGACAATGGACCAACTGCAAGGGGAACTGGTTTCGATACTTCATTAACAATAGGCTTTCCTGAAAATCCAAGGGAAACATTCTGTGAGCCTGAGAGGGGTGCCCCTGGAACCTCGTCATGACTGATGGTAGTTCTGCTTGCCCCTGTGTCAATCAAAAATTTTCTATCCTTTCCTAATACCTGACTATGTACATAAGGACCCTCTTGATCTACAGGAACCTCAATAAGAGGCAAGCCAACCTCCCTCTCTAGGCTGTTTCATGTGTATTGCTGATAATCGGGGTAGTCAGATTGTGCATACTGGTACATCTGCTGTGTGACATGTTGTGTTGCGGCAATGGGCTGTGGCTGTGGTACCGCTACGGTCTGTTGTGGAATCTGCATAGGCTGTATATTCTGTGGAACGTGTTGTTGGACCTGGTCCTGTCTGGGAGGACGCGGTCTCTCTTTAGTTTTACCTGTAGCTATGTTGTGTTTCAAAACTGTACAATCGTTTACATAGTGACCTGGCTGTTTACAATAGTTGCATGTCCCTTTAACAGGAGCTGCTGAATTGTTGGACTGTGTTGTACCCCTTTTATGACCATCAGCTGGAACTGACTGGGCAACTAGTACTTTCATTTTCGTGTCTTTCATACGTCTCTGTTCGTGATCATGTTCCTCCCTGATTCTGTTCTGGTGGTACTGTAACATCTGTAACATTTGGGAAGGCGTATTAGCTTGCCATGTGCTCTCGACTTTCAATACACGGTTCTTAACCTGGGGCAACGAATTCTCGACTAATTTGGATACAAAAAGGTGTGGGTATGACTCGCTACTCGTTTTCAGGCCACTATTAATAATAAAACATTTCTCGAATCTGGAATAAAAATCACTAGTGTCTTCGTCGTGTTTCTGTTTGCAGGCTGAGATTGCATCCCAGTCCTCCTTTTTAGTTGCCAACAGTCTTGGCAAAACCTGTACTAATAATCCTGGTAATGCTTTAGTTTTGTCCCCAAGACCTAAACCTGGGGTTCGACCAGTTTCTTCGTTTTCTAATTCTGTCCAATTAATCTTTTTGTCTCCCACCTCCCATTCTTTTTCTTTGAGTTTCTCGTAAATACCGGCAGGCAATAACACTTTCAATATTTTCATAATGTCGGGATAGGTGTAATCTCCCATGAGTAACATGTCTTTTATTTCACGGTGGAACCCTGCGGGATCTTTATCATGACTTGCCACTATTTTCTTCATTTCCAATAATTCTATTTTAGTTATGGGCGTGTATACAAACACACGTTCAAAGGTATTATCTGGTTTCCTGACTGGATGTACTTCTCGTAAAGGATTCTGTTTGTCTAGGTGATATGGTTGCCTAACTGGGGGTGGAACGGAAACAAGATGTGGAGTCAAGAAAGTTCTATATTTGTGACATTGTTCTAGAATGATGTCAATTAAATCGGTACCTAGACCTCTCCATCTCCTCAGGAGTAAGTCCTGCAATAGATTATATAATGGACCTGGGTCAGATTGTTGGTTTTCATACTGTATAATGAGATGTTGGGTCATGTACATACCAGCTAGTCGCTGTTCTTCTGGGGTAAGACTTAAAAAGGTTTGCACCACTGAATCGTCTTTATATATGCTGTCATCCCCGGCCCACTGTACTGCGGACCGGGCTAGTTCCTGATCACGTAAGGTATTGAGTTTGTGATAACCTACTCGTTCTTTCAGAATTTTATCAGTAATTTGGAATATATGTTCAAGGGAACATCGCTCTGGTATCGGACAGAGGTAACGTTTCTTGTTTTCTAAACGAATGGGTCTGTCGAAGGGCCTATCAAGAGGATATTGTCTAGGAAGTTTCTCACTACCTACGTATGCCAACAGGTCACCCCTCGCCGGTTGCGAGGTTTCTGCGGTATCCTCTAGTTCATCCTCATCTGAGGTTTCTTTATCGTCTGACTCAGGATGCCTTTCAGACTCTCAGCGGGTATGTATTGCTACTATTTCTTTACGGATCTTTCTAATCATAGCATGTATACATTTCTCTTTGTCATGTTTACAGTCTGCAATATTCTGACTCCATTTTGACAATCCCTCCATCTCTTCTTTCGGAAAACCTGGCTGATCTTGTTCCCTTATCAAACAATTAATCAAGAATCGCATAATTAAAGATTGTGTCTCAACTTTCTGATGTGCCATGGCTTCACCAATACACTCCGGTCTTTCTTCTGTTCTAATAAAATGATATATATTGTATAGATGGTCTGGCATTTCTGGTAATAACATCAAATAATCTGTAACACGTCTTAAACGTAATGAGGCTAACATCATGGGTCCTGTTTTGCCAGGCACTGTATCATATCTACAATCTGTAAGATATTCTTTAAGCTTTTCGGCTGGGGTTGCTTTAGGTGTGCGCTGCATTGCTAATTCTCTCATTGTCATACGTTGTACATGTGGCGGGGTGCGATAACCTCCTGTAGCACCTCCTGAGGCGGAGGCGTGAGCATAACCTGGTTGTAGGATCGGTAACTGTAATGGGGTTGGACCCTGAGCAGCGGCGGGCCCAAAGGGATTAAGCGGATGAATACCAGGGGGAATAGTAGGGGCAGTAACAACAGGTGCGGGCATCTGGTGACGTGGAGGGGTCGTGGTCAGATCAGCAGGGATCTGCTGTTGCGGACCTGGGGGCAGATTATTGTCAGCAGGTGGTACGGGTACATTGGTATATGCGGGAGCTACATCGTCTAAATAGGAAGAAAGGAAAATGTCTGCTGCGGTCTTATGACGTAATTTTGTCGGAACCAGGGGAGGGGGCAGATCCTTCGGTATTTCCGGGGTCGCCTTGGGCGGGCCCTCGGCCAGAACTGGATACAGTCCTGTAATAATTGCATTACTTTGTCTGTCGTGTTGTTCCATTCTGACTCGCTCTCCTTCTTCTAGTAGTTCTTTTTCTTTGGCCTTTTCGGAATCCTCTCTACTTTTCTCTGCTTTTCTGAATGCTTTCTCTGTCCGTCTATGTGATTCTTTACGCCATAATTCAATGGCATCTTTCTGTGACTGTCTGGCTTTCTTTTTCCATAACGCTTCCTCTACTCTCATGATGCACTCGGCATCCCATGTCCCTGCAGCGGGCCATCTCTGATTCTCTCCCAAGTCTTTCGTGTAATCCACCCACAAGTCTAAGTATAGTATGGCGTCTAAGCCATGTTTGTGGTACATAAAATGTCCAGGAGTGTCCCTGGGTGGGATAGGGACTGCTTCTTCAAGTATCCCTTTCCTAGTTCCTATCTGTCGTAACTTTGAAAACAAAGGCATTGCTACCTCGGTCTAGACACTATACACAATAAACACAGTAAGGAAATGCAAACAATCACTCATACCACGACATTAAAACACATTGAAACATTTCGAAACGAACAACAATACTTAATAACTGGATAACTGAATACTAGATGCACTGCTAAACAGTACAGATACACTGCTAAACAGTGCAGACCGGATCTGTGTACCCAAACCCGTCTTGACCGGACACAAATTAATGCACCCGTCTTGATGCGTCCCCAGCAACGGTACTCACCGGGAAGCACGGAACGGAAGGCCTCGGAAACTCGACTGGACTGGACCGCTACGACGTCACTGCTGCTGCTGCGCACTATGCATGCGCCTCAACACTACAGGTGGGCCTCTCGATACCTCGGACACTGCTCTCTCGGCTGGGCTCTGGTCGGGATCCTCCGCACTCCTCACCGCCTCGTCTGGATGCCGACCGCAGTCTCCGTCACCTCCCTAGGCCTGAGGGAGATACAGGAAAACCTGCAGATGCGCATGGGGTCCGTCACGGCTGTGGAAGGGGGCAAGGCCTGCGACGCATCACCGGCGCGTAGGGTGGGGGAGGGGTCCCTATTCGGGCGCCAAATTATGTGGTAAATATTTTACTGTATACGAGTTTGCCATATAATTTCAGACAGGTTAAAGAAAATAGCTCAATCAAATGAGAGGTAGAGTCCGTGGTGTCTGAGTCATAAGGGCTTTAATCAAGAATGACTCGAGTCATGGAAATCTATTCCATCAATACAAGGGTTCGGGTATGCAATGATGGCAGAAAAGATGTCCACGATTTATTAACAGTACATGACATATATAGTATAATGACACAATAGCAGTGAATACAGTAGGCGTGACAAGTGAAATGTATATGATAAGAACACATGTGCGTAGCAAAAAGGCGTGAACAAGGGTGTGCACAGAGGCGTGTACTAGAAACGTCACAGAAAAGTGTCATAAGTGGGTGGATGCTTAGAGAATTCTTGCAGAGTCAGCTGAAACCTGTGGCCTGAATGTGCGCGCAGCTAATATGAAGTGTGATTGACGTGCATCGGGAGGAAGCTAAGGGTCTGACTTTTAACACTAGTAGAAGAGACAGAAGTCTGGCATGTCAGATCGACCTGTTCCTATAACATTTCTGATATCTAGTATTTGGAGGATGTTTAATCTGGAGTAAAAGGTCTTTCGGGCAGAGGCTATTCTATACTGAATGTATGCATGTCTAAGTGCAATGCACGGAGCCAGGGGCCTACCATGGTAACGGGAGCAATGAATTTCATGAGGGAGACAGGAAGGCTTGGCCCTTTGCTCTGCAGCCGGGGATATGTTTACCCATTTTCGCTAGACAGGAATGTGTTTTCGAGGAGGCTGAGCTGGCTACGCTGATAACTTGAAGGTTAAATACTGTTTTTGGCAGGCAGACCAGGCCGAGCGGGGCACCGCTCGCTTGGCAGGAAGTAAGGCAGAGGTCAGGGATGCATCTCCATGCTGCAGCTTTCAGAGGCAGAGACAGAAGTGGCTTGAAGACAGAAATCAGGGCCTAGCTCGGCAGAGCCAGGAAAAAACGTGAAAATGCACCATGTAAAGACGGTGGCACGGCATACTTAGGAACTGAATTATCGATTCATTCATGGTGGATCTGATAGAGGACATGTCAATGTTGGACGCAAATGTATTTGCGTCATCAGATTCAGTTGTGGAGAGAAGTTACATGCACTTTGAACTCATACATGGAGTCGATGGGGTACACGTTAGGGGACACACTTGACCATAAAAATTTCAATTACCTCAATGTAAGGCTTTAATTTTGACCTCCTTGTGCTCACAACCTTCATATCACTATCAAAATATCAGCTCACATTAGTGCGAAATACATCCAGACACAAAGTCTCAGAGTGCAAGCAGACTAGTTTTACAACATTAGTTTGCAAGTGACCATATCACACAACTAATTACCACCAGTGTTAGAATGCAGGTAGGCTGAAAAACAAGTATTACAGAATGGACCATAATGGATGCTTGTGCCATACAACCAGACGGACACTGATGACACCTTGTAACAAGTTACATGAATCATAAATGGAAC
Organism: Lissotriton vulgaris; assembly: GCF_964263255.1. Lineage (NCBI taxonomy): Eukaryota > Metazoa > Chordata > Amphibia > Caudata > Salamandridae > Lissotriton > Lissotriton vulgaris. Next base: position 1,026,202,271 of record NC_141689.1, on the reverse strand, counting down.
ACCTTTATATAACTTAAGATTAGAGCCCTTAAAATAATATGATGCCAATACTCATTGAAAGGGTGAAGGACTGGTGGAAATTAAGGCGAAACCTGTGGATAGTAATCCCATGGGGAGCTGTAGATGATGAGGAGAACTACTTGTAGAATTGCCTCCTATGTAAACCCCATAACGTGTTTGGGGGCCATGGGGAAAGCGGGGCTACTAGCCCCTAGTCATGGTGGTTTTCGAACGTTTACAACTGTTGTACTGAGACCTGAACTACTAAGGTCCTGTAAACTGAATACCAAGTACATCACTTAAGCACCTAATCCTTAATGGTAGTGAGGCGAATAGTCAAAGGCTTCTTAGGGAGGAAATGTAGCGGCAAAGTCTCGTAATTCAACCGTTGTACAATAAACTCAATATTTACTATCCCACACAGTCCCCTTTTTGTAAAAAAAAGAGAAATACTTTAATGTACTTCAAAACACAATACTTTATACAGAATAGGAATACCTCATACAGAATAAGAAAGGAACATGGTTCTACACATGTACAATGCAGATCTCTTCGCTTAAACGATCAGGTTCAGAGTATATAAATAAATATAAATATTGTACTCCGAACTTTAAATCAGGCCCATAATCTTTGTCTACGGTGAGGCTCCTCTCAAATGGTAGTGTCTCAATTTGAAGCACACAACATCACAATGAAATGTGAAACTCTGCATCTGGTTGTCAACAGCCCTTTTGGGAGTGTAGTGTAGTTCCTATTTTCCCAATAGGCCCTGCGCATTGGAATAACATAAACAGTAGTATCGACGTAGAAGTGCGGATCTTCCAGGCCTCTACTGACTATGCTAAACCTAATTGAGTTTGTTACCAACTAGCTCAGAGGTCACTGGAAACTTTCTTGACTGAAATAGGAAGTGATCAGCTTCCCTGGCACAGCCAGGAAGGGATTCAGTTTTCCAACAACCGTGCAACATGACAACTTTGCTCCTCAGATCAAGAGTCAATCTCTAGGGTCGTGTGAAACAATAGACAGTTATTTTACTCAGTCAGGTTGGTGCAGATTACTTTCACAATATGTAGAGAATAGAGAGACGGCGTTGTCAATAAAAGGTAACATTTATTGAACAGTCTTTCTTCTCGTACAAGAGAAATGAATTGCCACAATTGCAAGACTTGTTATTATAAAAAGTACGTACAGTAAGATAAGTATTGCGAAATAATACTGTAAAAGCATTGATATGGTTTCTTAGCCATACAATGGTTTAAAAGGAATAAAACATATATACATTCATATATACATTAGGCTAAAATACTCAACTGGCGCTTCCAACTATGCCTACCCCAGTGTACCTGACCTAAGCCTAATACTTGGGAGGGGAGTAAGTAAGTAGCTTTAGTTTAAGTTGGTTTTGCCAAGGTTTGCTTCAAGAATTCTCTCTCAAGGGTTTAGTCAACACCATACCTCTGGAATAGAATGATGGAGGTCTGGTATCTCCCTCAGGGCTCGATATCCCAGTCACCCGCAAGGGTAGACCAGAAACGCCGGAGCTGGATTTCTCTGCAGGAGAAAGACAGCGTCTCTTCTCAGCGCGTCGAGGAGGAGGAGGAGGGGCAGCGTCCGCGGGCAGCTTGCATCTGCTGGGCTCTTTGCAGGGGACGGCTGTTCAGCTCCTAAGTTCACCACACCATCGTTCGCTAGTTAGCAGTGATAGCAGTAGCGATAGCAGCTAGGGTATCATCAGCATGACAGCTTCTTCAGCAGCAGCGAGATAGCTGGCAGCATCAGCTTCAGCGAAACAACGGCAGACAGCAACACAGCAGCTATGGCATTGATAGCTTCAGCGTTTGCTTAAGGCAATGTTGGTAATATTTATACCTGAAAGGTGCCTTGTTTGACGTAAGTTTTTGGACATAAGACGTCAATAAAGATGTCACTAGGAAGTGATCGTCTATCAGTGCTCATTAGAGTTCTATTACTAATCAAAACACAGCAAGCGGGGATTTCCAGGTTTGCTGAGTTTTTATCTTGTTGAAGAACTCGGAGTGTTAATCTAGGAATCTCAGATAGTAACTTCTGCTATGTCATTGCACTAATTGGTTGCAAAGGAAGTGGCAGAGAAAGCTATTCTGGAATGTGGCTCTGTTCGTGTGAGGCCAGAGACGAGCTACTGAATATTGCACTTGAACGGTTATGCCAATATAGGGAATAAATGGATTTATAGCCGAATAGGGGCATATGGTCACAGTATCGATCAGGGTCCTAGATTAGAACGCAACACCCACTCCACGAATTCATGTCCATCAAATTACTAAAACTAGAGCAATAAGATGCATGTGTAACATTGCCCACCCCAAAATACATATATGCATTTGAAATAGGCGTATTTGTAATACGTGAAAATTTAGGTACTGTACGTTTTTGAAGCATATAAATCATTCAAAAATTATAGCATATGAAATCAATGAAAGATTATGCAAAAAGAATTACACATGAAATATCTCTGAAACAGAAGAAGGGCGAGATAATTTCATCACATATAAATGCATTGCAATAAAATGTGCTAGAGGCTGGTGTAAAGTTATTATGTCTCTAGATGTGTTTAGAAATAGAAGTTGAAGCTTCTGTTCTCTATGAATAGTATTACTTTAAGCAAAGAATATTTTGTGCCAAAAAAAGGGTGAATATTAAAAAAATGTTCAATTCAAAAGAATTATTGCTTGAACGGGGACATTAGAGTTCCAACGCTTTTAGCAGTTTTTGTTGTTCAAAACTGAAGGCCGAATTCAGAGTTCATGGGAACGCTGTGTGTCGGAATGCTTCTCCAAAGTTATTGTTTCTGTTCGGGTGAGAACATCATATCAGACAGGCTCTCAAAGAATTGGTCTACAAAATCAGGTGACAGTTCGACCAAATTCGATAGTGCTGTAACTTGGCAGGTGTGAGAATGATTGCTGTCATCAAAGTCGGGATCAGCAATGCTCACAGGAGGTCGTACCTGGGTGATGTTGCTTTTGTCACTCGCTCCACTGTTACCACCTAGTCGTAGCACAGGAGTTTCAACGAATGCCGTCATCAGGATTGGTAGCCGCTGGGGACAACACAATGCGTGAGCCGTTATCGGACTTAGCAAAGTATCGATATCCATTGGTACTGCTGATGGAAGTGAAAGACAGATGTCCAACACGCACTCATCTCCGCATAGCATACATCGTAGTACAGGTAAGATGCAGGATTGCCATATCGGTCTGAACGAAAGGAACCAGGTCATGTTTAGATCTCTCAGCCTGGCCAATCCAACAACTCTAGTTATTCTGTCCCGGTAGCGCATTGCTAGGATTGTCTCTTCCATTCCCATAGGAGTCATGTCTGAGCTGTGGCTTGCCATAACGAAGCAGGAGGGTCAAAAATAAAATCCCTGCTACAAGTCCCAAAAATAGGGGTATGCCGCCAAAAACAGAGTAGACAAAATTTGGAACGATTCCCAGAATTGCTTGAAATGGTGTTAGCAGTCCCGAAAAAATCGTCTTAAAGATGCCTGGGATGCCTGTGGCACTAGACATGTTAAGGAGTTGGCTCAACATTTCTACGAAATGCACTGGGCAATTTGTTGATAAAAGGTCATGAACCTCTGTAGCTGTCCTTGCAACTAGGAGATCATACGTCTCTTTTGATGACGTTATGGGCACTGTTGTCTGCAAAAGCACAGACTTCATTTTGCTTAAAGTATCAATTCGTATAGAAGAGAAATGCAGACGAGGCCAGATGGGAGTCTCTATGTCTCCAGGCCCTCTCGGGAACAATGCTTGCATACAGCATTTGACCATGGATGTTACGCTTAAGAGATAACTTCTCCCTGGAACAAGGCCACAACATCTGTGATCCGTTCTTAGAATGTAACTCCCATTCGAAAGTTGCATAAAGAAGGGCTCTATCTGCGTTGCAGGTGTGACAAGCTGGTGGCATGAAAGGTTGTTAGTATTACCTTCACAGGCTCCATGTAAATTAATACCCTGGCACAAAAGTATACAACTTAGTGAACGTTTACAGTTTTCACCACTAGGAAATACATTTTTGTCGCTGTCACTGTAGCATGAATGTGTGTATGGTAATTTCCATGCTGATTTCACATATCCTTTACCCAATCGTTCATACTGGCCAGTAGGTATGTATTCAAGGCATTTTTTAAATCGGAAAGTTGTTATCGGAATAGTGATAATTCTGTGTATTATCCATTCAATGACAGGACTCTCTGACATTGTCAATGGTAATCTCTCAAGTTTTTCGATGCTCAGGATTGTATAGTCTGCTCCTTTCTGTGCCAAACTGATTTGTTTATCAGTAAGGTTAAAAATGGAAAATAATGACGTTGTGTTGATTAAACGCCAAGGCACATAGCCTGAACGAAGATTTTGCAGCATCCAGCCTAATTGTACAATGGAACGTAATTGAGATTGGCCATGTTGTAACATTAGCAAGTCTCTGTCTATTATGTCAAAGGCAGAAGATACAATATTGTCCAACGAATATATTCTGGAGGACAGAGTCATTAACCCATTGTCCACTACAGAAAGTGATTTTTCCAAATTAATACAATCAATTTCTCGTATTTTCTCTGCTGTTTCAATTTGTGTGACTTTCCAAGCCTCGTTGTACGCAGCATAGATGCTGGCCGCTATGAAACGTTTTTGACGCTGTTTGCGTGGACCAAGAATGAAATCGCGCAAATCAGCACCATCTTTTAGTAAAGACAAGTGTTGCTTAATTTCAGCCAGTGTGGATGTTCCTAGCCATTCGAGGCAGAGTTTCCCTACACTGTATGTCGTTACTATCCCTGGATGTTGTCTCTGGGAGTATCTAGGGTCTTGTCTGGTCATTTTTAACCCTGTGTTTTGTTCAGGAATCTATCTTGACAGTTGTTTGTGTCAGTAGGCCAGATTAACCACTTTATCCAATCAGGATGTGTTCTGTTAAAATGTAAAATTTTAGTTACGTCTATCTCAATATCTGTTGTTGCATTATCAGGTATTGGCTTCGGAATAGACGGTTTGTTAAGGTCTTTGATCTTAGCTAGGCCAAGACAAGATGTTTGGTGAATTGTGTCATTTAAAAACATCATTTGTTCTGGTATCATGCAGGTTCTGAATAGTGCTTCTAGACCTTGTACCTGCCAATCTTTCGTACCCCAAATGGTTTTTGTTTCAATGTTATTTTTCCAATAATCAAAACCAAATGTCATAATTTTTTCATAAAATGCTTCTGAATATATTAATTTAGTGTTTGTCAGCATTGTTTTCATTCCTGTTTTATCTAACAGTTTGTAATAAAACGTTTCTGCATCACTGGTGTTAAACCCTGAGAAGTATTTGAATTTCTCAAAGAATGTTTTAGAACTGCTTTTTGGTGGTGTAGCACAATGTTCCTATTGATTATACTCAAAAACATTTCTAGGTTGTGCAGATTTATGCAAATAATGATCGCCATAATGTGTAAAACAGAATAACTGTTCATAACTAGACGAACCTTGTAAATAATCATGTTCTGTAAATCTAGCTGACATTACTAAATCAGACATCATGTCATTAATACTGTTAAAGTCCCAATCATCAGAGAATGTACTTGGTTTTACAAAGTCACTTAAGGAAACCTTCAGTTGATGAGGATATTTCAGGATTTCGACCGGACCGTAGATCTCATAGTCAATTTTCTCCCATACTACCCCACCAGGTATTGGAATGGCTGTGACATTTACTGTTGACAGTTCTCTTTTCTTCACGTGGGATGATCTGTGTGGTTTGAGGACTAGGTTGATGTTCTGACTTGCTGTGTCCATTCAATTGTAATAAACTTTCCTAAAACTAAAACTAAAATTAGGCATAGTAGGAGTATGAGTACCCCTGAAATAATCCAATGCTCAATCAACGGTGTATCCAGATATAATTCTTTGATTTGTTGAAGGAGTCCTGTTGTATTTTCTTTAAAAGTCTTTTTAGTTTCTGGCATCACTTCGGGGTCACTTTGATCCTCGGAAAAGTTGTCGAAGTCGATGAAATAACCAGAGGCAGTTCTGTCAATTGTTGGGATTGTACTTTCAATCTGTCTTTCGGTAGCACTTTCTGATGCCACATTATTGTAGATTGGTGTTTCCTGACGAACTGTTTCAATCTGTGTCTCAAGAGGCACGAGTTCCATGGCATTATTGCATAGTCCTTCTCTGTGCACTGCAGGCTGATCTAATGTGATTAGTCTTTCAGTTTGAACCTCTTGGATTGTTGCAAGTTTGGGTATTCAGTTGTTTCTTGGAAGTCCACTGGGCCTACTGTTGATTATAGGCCACATGTTTGTGGTTTTACCAGGTCGATAGACACAACTCTGTTCTCCTTTTTACCAGCAAGGGGTGGTAGTACAACTGATCTTGTTCTGGTGACTGCCAAGACAGGTACTGCTTTTCTGTAAGAAGGCCCAAATTCCTTCTTCACCGCGATTTTTTCTCTGACTAGATCCCCAATCTTTGGAATCCAGACAGGCCTTGCTGGGGCTGTTGCTTGTGGTGCCTCGTCAGTGGTATCTGGCTGTTGCTTTAACTTTATGTTGCTTAAGGATTTTCTTGTTATGTTATGTTATGTTATGTTATTATGGGTCTTCTATAGCGCACGGCTACTCCAAAGGAGTGTCCCGGCGCTTTGTGCTCCAGACCCAGAAAAGGAGACAGGTAAAACATAACAGAAATAAAAAGAGAGGCAGAACCAGAGGAAAAACTAAAAAGTTCTAGCCAGTGAAAAGCCAGGTCTTTAAACCCTTCCTAAAAGCGAGCAAGTTAGATGTGGACCGCAAAGACAGCGGTAAGGCATTCCACAACTGAGGGGCCAACAGCCTGAAAGACCGTCCTCCAATACGAATGTTTCATTCAGTTCCTGTAAAACAGCCAAACGATCTTTGATGTCAAAGTCTGTTTTCTTATCTTGTACCACTGATACCTGACTATCTAAGTCCTGAATTCTCATTTTAATTCCGAACAATAGTTCGTATGGGCTGAAACCTTTTAGAGATTTTCTTGGCAAATTGTTAAGACTGGTCGGGACACTTATTAAATGTTTGACCCACCCAGCGCCTGAACCTAATACCCTCGCTGTTTCTTTCTACCACACTATTCCCTTCGGGGTGCGACGGACAAGAATACCGCAACCCAATTCCCATGCTGGCCATGGCCTCCTCATAAGCTCGAGAGCTGAAAGCAGAACCCTGGTCAGAATGGAATGTGGTAATTGCGTATGTGCCGATAAAGACTCGCAGATCTTTTATAACCGTTCTGGCGTCAGCCGAGCGCTGGGGCCACATTTTTTAAGTGTGTTTAGCCTTAATAATTAATAGGACACTGGATGGGGTGTAGACAGTGTTACGCTGTTTCTGATCGGTAGCCGGTAGCATGGTTCACTACTGTGATCCCTATTGCAGTTTTCACAGTTGTTTGCATATATTTGGTGTTGTACACTCATTCCCGGCCACCAGTATACTGATTGTAATTCAGTCAGGGATTCCTTGATCTTTCTGTGCCTAGGACCCAAACCCATGTGTGCGTCTGCTATTAAAAATATTCTCCTGTTCGTGTTTGGAATTACCCTATCCCCCACTCCAGGAATTCGAGCAAAAGGAACGGAGTTTGCATCGATTACGTATGCATAATTGAGTGGATAGTTCACGGGTAGTGCTGCACAGTCGCCCTTTACGGTCGTTTTTACTGCCAGCATGGTTTCCCCGTCTATGTATTTTTCTGCACGCTTTTTTGTGGCTACGGAAGCCGGTTTAGTTGCTTCCGCTGTGGCTGTGTTAGCCAATGAATTCCCTGCAACGTGAACACCATCACGTTGAAGACTCTGCGCGTGTATCACGTGAGTCTTTTGTAGATCTTTCTGTAAAAGAGCTACCTGTTTCCAGAGCAATTTATGCTTTATTGTGGCACCTGTGTCATCTTTGTAATTGTTTTCAATCCAACTCTGCAGTTTATTATTGTAAGAGTTGACGCATAAATGAGAATCGCACACGATAAGTGTCGGGAATTCACGTTCTGCATTTTCAAGCGCCATCCTTAAACATCTGATTTCAGCTATCTGAGCCGAACAGTTTCTTACTGATTCAGTTTTTGTTACTTTCGGTCTGAATTTACCGCACAGCCAACGACCTTTAACAATCGCACAGGCTGCATCGTAGGATTTGCTCTCTACGTTGAAATGCTGTACAAATCTATCTGTATAGATTATACAGGCGTACTGTGGGAGAGGCAGAAGTTCGATTGGCAGAGGATATTCTTCTTCATATTCTAAATCATTCAGTTCTTCGAATTGCGGGGCGAAATAGTATTTCACATCTTCCACTCCTAGAGAATCTACACACTGTATCCATTTCGGATCCAGTGACACTGTAGGCAGGTATACTGGGCTGAATAGCGCCTCAAAGGCGGATTCCTCTGTGAGGATATTAATCCTTTTGCCGTGTGCTAGTTCTCGTTCATTTGCTAATGCAATTTGCACTGCTTTCACAGTTTTTTCCGTGTGACTGAATGTTTTTTCTACTTGTGTGTACAAGTGAGATTTAATTGAAATTGGTACCTTTTCTCCCTCATTAGAGGTCAGGTATGTGAATCCGCATCTTCCTGGGATGACTCGGATTACAAGATCGCGTGTGTTGACACGTGTATCTAATTTTGTTTTTGCTAACATGTCTGTTTGCAGTGATCTCAAAATTTCTCTGTGTTTTTGAGTCCAATTGATTTGTTTAAAATCAGGTTTAATCAGTTCGTAGAGAGGTTTAACCCTCTCTGCGTAATTTAGAATGTATGTTCTTCCGAAATTCAGAAAACCTAGTATGGATTGTAAATTCTTCAGTGTTTTTGGAGCTTGGAGTACAGCGCACTTCTCTAAGAAGTTGTCCGCTAGGCTTTTCCCTTCACTTGATAATTCGTATCCCAAAAATAATACTGTCAGATGTGCAATTCGAGACTTTTTAAAGTTGAATTTGTAACCCTCTGCTGCGAACCCAAGTATAATGGTGTTCACTCTTTTCAAGTGAGTATCCAAGTCGTCGTCTGTGAGATAGATATCATCTACGTAAGATAATGCCTCATCATCATATATTTGTAGTAACTCTGTTACCCTAGCTGAGAATAGTCCTGGGCTGTTCTTGAACCCCTGTGGGAGTCGACAGAATTTTTTCTGCGACCCAAATGCTGAGAAAGCGGTCAAATTCCTGCTTTCTGGTGCAATGTTTTGACAAAAGAAACCATTAGATATGTCTAATGTCATTTTATACTTTTTCCTAACTATGTTATTCATTAGGGCTGCACTATGCGAGTTTTGTACTGCAAATGTTTTGCAACATGCAATAAGGTGTCTGTAATCCAAAACTAGACGATATGAATTGTCTGGCTTGGAGACAGGAAACCAAGGATGTGTTCATTTGAGAGGTGCATGTTTCAATCACCCCCTGGTATTCAAGTTGATCTAAGATCTCCCTGACTTGTTTTTTAGCTTCTTACTTAATGGGATACTGTCGTTGGGCAGTTGGTTCACTTTTTAACTGGATTTTGTGAGGATGTGAGTCCTCTTCCCCTCCTACATGATTTTTATATAATGCCGGTGCCTGGGCTACTGCCCATTTCCTTGCATAAGTATATTTTTTGTGAATCGGAATGTGATTCGAGAAGGCAGGCATAATCATTTCTTCGCCACGAGGGCACTCCCTGACAAACTCTGGGGGCCAATCTTTTTCAGCTAACAGAATATCATAGCCTTTTGAGAGTTTATCCCAAAATAGACCCTTTATTTTCCTAGTCTTATCACCCTCTATACGCAATGTTATTTCGTATATTTTATGGGGCTCGCTAAGTCTGGTGTTGGCAGTTTCAACCTGAATGTATTCATTCGTGTCCACTGTCTCCAGATGACTCATCAAGATCTTGCGGGCTATACTGATTTCTGCTGCACTGTCTAACATTGTCTGTGCCCACTCCCCGTTTTTCAACTGTGTCCTCAGTATTCTCGGCATGGTTGATTACTCTAATACTGGCTACCTTCTTTTTTGGAAATTGAGATTTTTTACTCTGAGCAGGTTCCTTGTCTTTGGACTTGGTGTGCTCTCCTGGGTCTGACCGTCCTCTCCTTTCCGATTTCTGCGAAAAAGATCGAGAGGGACGTGTATCAATACTTTTATATCTATCAGGTTTTTTCAAATTATCCCTATTTCTAAGGTTATATCTTTTCTCAGAGGACTCCCTCTGGGGAGACTGGTGTTCTCGAGTGGGAGTTCTTTCCCTCCGTCGAGGAGACCTTCCTCTGGACTGGAAAACTTTTTCCTTGGGAGTGGATTGTTTATTTCCATCCCAGCTCTTTTTAGGAGTGTTTGAATTATTTTTAATAAATAATTTTTCAGGATTTTCGAGCAGTTGGGGCTTTACTGGTTTCCCACCCAAGCTGTCTCTACCTAATTCTTCATAGCATTTTTCTATGATTTTGGCAAGCTCAATTGGCTGATCTGTTATATCTGTTTCCTTCAACTTCTGGCGGATCGCCACAGATGCTGCTTCTCCCTTTATGTTGGCTAATAATATAGCCGAGACCTGCTTGAAGCCTTTCAGTAATTTCATACCAAGAGTTAAAGCGGGCTCTGGACCGCATTCATTTTGAATCTGTTTTAGCACATCCGGTATTACCGCCATAGACGGAACACCATGTGTTTTTGTGTAAATGGAAGCAAAGACTGTACCCCAAGTGTCGCAGTCCTCTATGTGTGGTGCGATTCCCATAGGAAGGCAGATGGTCAAGATTCTGTGTTTCTCAATAGGGGTAGTATCCGGAAATACTGCCTCTATTTGAGTGATTTTCTGTGCTAACCAGAAAGGAATTTGTTCCCGTTTTACGGGTGTTTTACCAAGACATGACTGTATGTTCTGTGGTGTAATTTTATTAGTGTTCCCCTGATGAGGGGTCAGCTGTGGTACATTAACAGCTGGTCGGACTGTTGCAGTCCGCATTACATATTGGACTAATTGCCTATGTATTTTTATAAGTGTTTTTAGCTGTACTAACAGCTCTTCTTTTGACATTTTTGCAATGTCCGGATGTGGTGTGTAGCTGGCTAGAACCGGCCACGTTGCTCCTGGTCTACCTAGTGGACCGAGCCTGGTAATATTATCATTATGTTTTAGGGCCCCATTAAACCAGAGCAGGTGCTCTTGGAATTTTAGTGGGATTTCAGTCTCCTCGAAAGGAGCGTATTCTTCCGGTGGTTTCTCTATTTTGTAATAGTGAAACTCTTTTGTTCTAGCGTTTGCCGCTGGAAAGTTTATCCATGAATAGAATACCTCTGTCTGCCGATATTCGTGTGCCTCTATCACGAAAATTACTGTACCACCTTGTGGTGTCAGTCCGTTTTCTATCAGTTTTAAAGTTATAGATTTTCTTAAATGTGCCGGGATGATAATTGCATCCGGGTCAGTGTCGTCGGGACCGTGCTGAGTCGCATCTGCTGCGGCCCCAGTGGTTCCGTTTTCTAAGTCTGACATTTTATAAATGCAGGCTTTGCAGAGTAGGTCTCCAAGGAGACAAAGATTAGGTGCACAATATTTTGGAACACTGTATCCTTCAACGTTGAATAAACCAGAGCTTTACATAGGAATCTCTTCCTACTGAGTTCGGGCGGATTTTAACCTTTCACCCACTCCAGACGTCTATTGGAGTACTTACGGGAGAAAGGGGTCTGTGTGAAAAATGCACGACTGAGTTACTCTAACGTCTTGCGTTAGTTTATCGCCTTACCAAACGTTGGGCGCCATGTAGTGTAGTTCCTATTTTCCCAATAGGCCCTGCGCATTGGAATAACATAAACAGTAGTATTGACGTAGAAGTGCGGATCTTCCAGGCCTCTACTGACTATGCTAAACTTAATTGGGTTGGTTACCAACTAGCTCAGAGGTCACTGGAAACTTTCTTGACTGAAATAGGAAGTGATCAGCTTCCCTGGCACAGCCAAGAAGGGATTCAGTTTTCCAACAACCGTGCAACATGACAACTTTGCTCCTCAGATCAAGAGTCAATCTCTAGGGTCGTGTGAAACAATAGACAGTTATTTTACTCAGTCAGGTTGGTGCAAATTACTTTCACAATATGTAGAGAATAGAGAGACGGGCGTTGTCAATAAAAGGTAACATTTATTGAACAGTCTTTCTTCTCGTACAAGAGAAATGAATTGCCACAATTGCAAGACTTGTTATTATAAAAAGTACGTACAGTAAGATAAGTATTGCGAAATAATACTGTAAAAGCATTGATATGGTTTCTTAGCCATACAATGGTTTAAAAGGAATAAAACATATACACATTCATATATACATTAGGCTAAAATACTCAACTGGTGCTTCTAACTACGCCTACCCCAGTGTACCTGACCTAAGCCTAATACTTGGGAGGGGAGTAAGTAAGTAGCTTTAGTTTAAGTTGCTTTTGCCAAGGTTTGCTTCAAGAATTCTCTCTCAAGGGTTTAGTCAACACCATACCTCTGGAATAGAATGATGGAGGTCTGGTATCTCCCTCAGGGCTCGATATCCCAGTCACCCGCAAGGGTAGACCAGAAACGCCGGAGCTGGATTTCTCTGCAGGAGAAAGACAGCGTCTCTTCTCAGCGCGTCGAGGAGGAGGAGGAGGGGCAGCGTCCGCGGGCAGCTTGCATCTGCTGGGCTCTTTGCAGGGGACGGCTGTTCAGCTTCTAAGTTCACCACACCATCGTTCGCTAGTTAGCAGTGATAGCAGTAGCGATAGCAGCTAGGGTATCATCAGCATGACAGCTTCTTCAGCAGCAGCGAGATAGCTGGCAGCATCAGCTTCAGCGAAACAACGGCAGACAGCAACACAGCAGCTATGGCATTGATAGCTTCAGCGTTTGCTTAAGGCAACGTTGGTAATATTTATACCTGAAAGGTGCCTTGTTTGACGTAAGTTTTTGGACATAAGACGTCAATAAAGATGTCACTAGGAAGTGATCGTCTATCAGTGCTCATTAGAGTTCTATTACTAATCAAAACACAGCAAGCGGGGATTTCCAGGTTTGCTGAGTTTTTATCTTGTTGAAGAACTCAGAGTGTTAATCTAGGAATCTCAGATAGTAACTTCTGCTATGTCATTGCACTAATTGGTTGCAAAGGAAGTGGCAGAGAAAGCTATTCTGGAATGTGGCTCTGTTCGTGTGAGGCCAGAGACGAGCTACTGAATATTGCACTTGAACGGTTATGCCAATATAGGGAATAAATGGATTTATAGCCGAATAGGGGCATAAGGTCACAGTATCGATCAGGGTCCTAGATTAGAACGCAACAGGAGCATTGTCAGACAGATTCCCTCTACATCTGCAAATAATCTTCTGACTTATCTCCTCCTGCCCACTATCAACCCTCTAGGCAGTGCTCTGTGGAAGATAATCTGCAGACTCTCCATCAAATGATAGCTGCTGCATTTCTAAAGCAGTTCTTTCTACAACTTCCCACACTGCAGTGTATAGGGCTATTGTCTCCAATGTAAATACAGTCTGGGGTGTCTAAGCAACAACCTCTCTCTCATGCCTTATTGTGTCAGAGGTCATACAAAATGGATGCCACTGGTCTGGTCAAGCATACATGTGCATCCAACATAGAACCCTGACAATAGCACCTTACACACACTATACATGCACATTCACTCTGGGTGTCAGAGCATGGTGTTTAGAGCGCTGAAAGCTCACAGGAGTCGGTCAAGTAAGCACTATTAGCTCCCTAAACATAAAAAAGTCCTGTTTATGAACATCAGTTTGAAAACATACGGAACACTGCCCCAACCGCTCAATGTTTGCATCTCAGGACACAAAGAGTAGACTTACCAACAGTAAGCATGAAGATCCATTCAGACGTCAGATCAAGTCTCTGAATCTCAAAAGTGACAGGATTGTGTAGGCCAATATTTTCTTTAAATAGGTCTAAAGGAAAATATCAGGCTACCGGATATCGTGCAGCTTGGTTACAGAGGGCAGGGGTAGCATGTTCGTGTAATGCAAGGCATATTCCTTTTGCTACATTAACTCCTACACAAGTATGATTTTTAAAGAGAGGCAGGTAAGATTCTTGGTTCCGAATGGTAGTGGGTTTTAATTGCCTTTCTGTTTTTTCTAAAAACAAGAATTTGTACGTTATAGGGCCGATTACGATGCCGGTGGGACTGACACCGACGTGGTGTTGGTGTCGATCTCACCGGCATCTACAACAGCTTTCAGACCGTCGAATCACGATGCAGTCAGTCGGACTGAGTTGCCCCAGGGACCGACCAATAGCTTCCGACAAGCTCAAGCAGCCCGTCAGAAAGTCCGCCAGATCGCCTTCCCCACAATGGAGGCGGTGTCTTCTCAGGCACTGCTGTGGGGATTATGATCAACCATTCCACCAGCCATTTCACATTGGTTCTTCCGACATGAAGAGGCTGGTAGAAAGGTTTTTTGGGGGGCCCCTAGTATGGCTCCTGTCTCCCCAGGCCCTCCGCTATGTACCCTGGGGGGCACCTGTATTGTCCTCCCCAAACATCCCTGCATCATGTGGCAAACACACCTTTTGGCATTGGGGCTTGTTCTATTGCCCTTTACTGGGCCGTAGCACAAGCTTCAATTTTAGGAGGCATGCTTCCGACCGCCTCCACAGTGGCTGGAATATAATTTGCTGGGCAGGACTGCCGACTACATGTCGGCCAGTCTCATTACCACAAAGATGGTGGTTGGATGCTCGTCTGACCTCCATCATAATCAGCCACTATGTTTCTAATCTATAACTCTGTTGCACCAGAGCTTCCTCCTCTTTAAAATGAATCAGTAAAGCATCTGTGGTCAGGGAGGCATGCACTGCCCATAGCCAATCTTGCAACTTCCCCTACTAGTGATCAGTAGCGGCTGGCATGGCTTGTGGGTGGGGAAGCAGGCATGTGGGGATTCACGCAGGGTGGGGGCCGCATAGGGGGGGTCGCGTGGGGAGGGGGATCATAATAAAAAAAAAACCTTTCTGCCAGGTTCCACATCTTCCCTGCTCCTGCTCTTCTGACAGGACCAAGAAGAAGGCAGCCAGGCTCCCTTCCCTAAGCCAATTACAATGCTGCAAGCTAGGGGCTAATGGGGTGGCCATGTTCTCCATGCAGCAGCCTGCATGGAGACAGGAAGAATGTGCATGACTGGTTTGGGTGGCCCGCGAGGGCTAACCAAATAGTCTTTGCGCACTCCCTTGCACGCTCCCTTGCCCTGCGCATAGAGCGGAGCAGCCCCGCCCACCCGCAATGTGCATAGCAAACATAAAGGGGTTGATTCCGATTCGGGGAAAAACCGCTCCGAATAGCCGTTCGGAGCGTTTTTCCTGTACTGCAAGAAAGCAGTGGGGCACCGCTCCTCCGCCCTAGTGGAAGAGCAGCCCCTGCTAGTTATGCACATTCAACACTCACCAATGTGCACCGCTAGAGTCCTCTCTGTCTGGTAGCACAATGTCCGAGGTCTCACACGTTTTGTGAAGCACAAGAAAATTCTCTCCTACGTCAGATCGAAAAGAGCAGCTTTAGCTCTTCTGCAAGAGACCCATGTCTCCTCCACAGAAATAGAGAACCTAAAATGGGATTGGGTGTGCAAGGCATCCTCAGATATTACTGACTCTACCTTCAAAACCGCAGCTACCTTTGTAGTGGAAGGCCCAAAAGAGTTGCCATCCGAATCCTTAAAAACACACTATCCAGATTACTGAATTCTGAATTGATCCTGACGGTGGCTACAGGGCCAGACTGGGAAGCCAAAGCAGCCATGGCAATTTTGCTGCACATGCCCTGGTGGGAAAGGGGAGGGTACATGTGTGAAGCTGTGCTGCTTTTGTTAGATGAGGCTGATATTGCAGCACCGCTTTAAACCTGGCCCCCAGGAACAAAACTGGACCCACCACTGCCAAAATAAACCCACCACTGCCAAAATAAACCCTACCCTTCCAGCCTCCTTGGGAAATGCCTGATGCCCGATTTGGCCAGTCCGGCACAATTAGTGAACAGGGCACTATGTCACAAAGCACTAGTAAAATCATTATTGATCCTAGAGAAAGGTGTCAGCAGAGAGGTAAGTTTGTTGCATACATCTAGTACATTGAGCCACCACCCTAGAGAAAGGTCTTAGTACAGAAAGTAATTTTTCAGAAAGTACTAGTACAGTCATTCATAACAAAGGAATCAGGTCTAAGTAAACTGATCATAAAACAGAAATATACTGGGCCACCACTATAGAATGAAATCTTAAAGAAGACATTAAACTGTTGCAACGTACTACCAGACTTAGATTGCCAGGGGACACATCAGTGTACAGACTGGTCCACTGAAAAATAGTACACCCACTTTAAAAGCAGAAATATCCTTAAAATACTATAGGTGAAAAATACTAAAACTCAGTATATATTAAACATTGTGAAAATATGTCATCAGTGATGTAAAATATGAGGTAATAAGCAGCGCATTGTGGGGCGTGAGTTATACTTAATCTAGAACTACTGACTTTCTATGCTTTTGTGCATTTGAAATCTGTACTGCACTATAACGTCCCCATAACCTTTGATTTTTTTCAGTGAATTTACAAGGTTTTTTAATTTTATTTCCCAACTATAACATCCCTGTAACCTTTTGTTTTTTTTGTGCAGAATATATATATATATATATATATATATATATATATATATCTACATATACTACCTTTTATATGATTTGGGGCTTTTATTGCACAAAATGCAGTGGTACAAAAACCCATAATTCACAGGGAACCATAAAATGGTATACAGACATAATATCGACTCAAAAATATAGAATGGCACAAATATCGAAGTAAAAATATAGAATGGACAAAATATCGAATGGACAGAATATAATGGTGAAAAATATTGTTTTGAAGGTAAGTATTTTAATATCGATTTTTAAAATATTGAAAGTTAAAATATCGAAGTATATAATATAGTAATTAGGATATATCGAATTTTTTATAATATCGAAACAAGATTTAAGTGTATTTCTTTATGTTATTTAATTTTTGTGTAATTTAATTCTGTAGCGGGTTGTGGGTTTATAGGGGAATAGGGTGGGAAGTAATTTTATTGTAATTTAAATAAATGTGTTAATTTATTTATTGGTATTTATTTTGAATTAATTGTTAATTAATTATTAATTTGTAATTAATTATGTATGAATTGGTAATTCATTTTTAATTGTTAATTAATTTTTCTTAATTGAATAATTGATAATTATGTTAATTTTATTAATTCATTTCCGTAGTGGGTTGGGGGTTTATAGGGGAATAGGGTGGGAAGTAATTTAATTGTAATTAAATACAAGTGTTAATTTATTTATTGGTATTCTTTTAGAATTAATTGTTAATTTTTAATTGGTAATTAATTAATTTTTTATTGGTAATTAATTTTTATTAATTGGTTAATTGATAAATATGTTAATTTTAATAAACGTTTTTCTGTAGTGGGTTGTGTGTTTATTGGGGAATAGGGTGGGAAGTAATTTAATTGTAATTAAATTATCATTTTTATTTATTTAGTAGTATGATTTTTAATATATTTTTAATTAATTGTTAATTGGTAAATACTTTGTATTACTAGGAAATTAATTTTAATAACTCATTTTTATTTGTATTTTTATTTGATTAATTATTACATCATTTTAAATTTGTAATTTAGTTTAATACATTTTTTATTGGTATTGATATTTTATTTATTTGTATTAATATATTAAATGTTTACTTTCCCTACTGTTAAACTCACTATAGTGGGAACAGTAATTTTTACCCCTACGCTATCCAAAGCTTTCCCTACTGTTGCACTCTCTGGAGTGGGAATAGTAATTTTTACCCCTATGCTATCCAACGCTTTCCCTACTGTTGCACCCTCTGGAGTGGGAATAGTAATTTTTACCCCTAAGCTATCCAACGCTTTCCCTACTGTTGCACCCTCTGGAGTGGGAATAGTACTTTTTACCCCTACGCTATCCAACGCTTTCCCTACTGTTGCACCCTCTGGAGTGGGAAATTAGTAAGTTTTACCCTTATGCTATCCAACGCTTTCCCTACTGTTGCACACTCTGGAGTGGGAATAGTAATTTTTACCCCTACGCTATCCAACTCTTTCCCTACTGTTGCACTCTCTGGAATGGGAATAGTAATTTTTACCCCTACGCTATCCAACGCTTTCCCTACTTTTGCACCCTCTGGAGTAGGAATAGTAATTTGTACCCCTACGCTATCCAACACTTTCTCTACTGTTGTACCCTCTGGAGTGGGAATAGTAATTGTTACCCCTACGCTATCCAATGCTTTCCCTACTGTTGCACTCTCTGGAGTGGGAACAGTAATTTTTACCCCTACGCTATCCAATGCTTTCCCTACTGTTGCACCCTCTGCAGTGGGAACAGTCATTGTTATCCCTACGCTATCCAACGCTTTCCCTACTGTTGCACCCTCTGGAGTGGGAATGTAATTTTGACCCCTACGCTATCCAATGCTTTCCCTACTGTTGCACTCTCTGGAGTGGGAATAGTAATTTTTACCCCTACGCTATCCAACCCTTTCACTACTGTTGCACTCTCTGGAGTGGGAATAGTAATTTTTACCCCTACGCTATCCAACGTTTACCCTACTGTTGCAGTTGCTGGAGTGGTAATAGTAAATGTTAACCTCTTGCTATGGTACAGTAAAAATATTGTATATTTTCTAATTAATATTATGTTAATATTTATATATGTGTTAAAACATCAAGTTGTATTTTTATTTTTTTAACTTAAATTAATTATTTAATAATCTGTAAGTTATTTAAGTATTTTTAGGTATGTTTTAATTAATTATAGTTATTATTTTATGAATTTTAAATTATTTGTAAGTTATTTTAATAAATTCAAAGTTTTGACTAAGTATATATATATTTTCGATATTTTTGATTCAATATTTTTTAACTTACCTATTTGTAGATAGGATTTCGATATTTTGTCTTTCTATATTTTTACTTCGATATTTTTTTCGTCTACATTTTTGTATTTTATATTTTTTCAGTGATCCCCATAAAATATAGTACTGTTTATGGTTGCCTGTGACAAAATGGATTTCAGCACCATAATAACAGCTTCTAAACTACTCTGCAGAGCTTTCATATTGTCAGGACTACTAAGATCATGGAGCATGGAGGAGCAAATATGAATGAAGAAGGTTATCTAAGTTGTGTTGCAAAAAGGCAAATTATGTGGTACATTTACTGTGAGTGTTATTTTTATCCATTTGACACAGTTATAGCTCGTGAAGGGTTTTGTCAACATTACCGGTATGATTAAGTTAAGTTTAACCATGAATGTTTGCATGCATATATCATGTATAAATTGTGCTTGCAAAATCTAGGATGAGTGCTGCTCACAGATAACCATCCCACCCAGCACTTCTTCTTTCTGATCTTTTCATGTTTGTAGTAGTCTGGAGGGAATCCATGTAGCTTTCTACCAAGTTTGACATTTTCCCCTTCAGTCTTTGCATGTAGGGAGAGTCTCCTGCTGTCCTAGACACCTATATAAGGAGAAGAATTTTGAACCGAGTCTGATTGGCTGAACCTTGTTAGTTGAGTAAAAAACTTCGTAGACATCATGCATTTGGTTTCTGCCAACTGTCAAGCATTGTGGCTAAAATCTGGAGCTACCCTACAGCTCACAAGCCATTTTCTGCACTTGAACCTGCATGCATGCCTTGTTGCTGAACTGTATCCGCATTATGAAGCCAGCATGCAACTGTCTTCTTCCTGTCAAGGACTAAGCCAAGGCCCTGCTGAAGCTCTACTTGCCTGGCCTGCTACTGTTGCTGCCCCACGTAGCCCTCTCCCAGTGGCTGAGGCAACTAAAACTCTCATCATGAAACAGAAGAGGAATCCTAAGGATCTGCTAAGTCCTTCAAACCCTGCACTAGCAACAGAGAAGAGTTGCTTGAGAAATTGACTCCTAGACTTTATAGTTGATAATGTTAACTCAGCATTGCCCATACGCCCCTCTTTCCACTAACTTTTCATATATTTTAACAGTTTCTCTACTGCCAAGTGCAGCAGTTAAACCCAACTTGAGTACCAGATCCAGTGTACTTTAAGCTCCATCCTAAACTTTGTGATTTGCTGCTCCAGTGTGCCAAGGGCTCCTCAAGGATAGTATCTTAATCGCCAAATGGGGGGTCAATGCGATTTCGTATGCGGATGATACGCAACTAGTCTTCCCATACATTGAGGTGTCAGAAGCAGCGTTCAGCAAAATAAAAGGCTGTCTTAGTGACGTAGCCAGATGGATGAACACTAACAAGCTAAAATTGAATGCTAGCAAAACCGATGTACTATTCTTTGGGAAAAGTACTCCACCCTCCCCTGACCTCTGGTGGCCCACCGAAATGGGTCCTGCTCCCACCCCTGGCACCAAGGCAAAAAATCTGGGTGTATGGTGGGACGAGACGCTTTCCTTCTCCTCTCACATACAACAAGTCACCTCTAGCTGCCACTATAAACTCCGCAACCTCCGAAAATTTCTCTCTCTTCTACCAACTGACTGTCGTAAATCGGTGGTCCATGCGACAGTCACATCCAGACTGGATTATTCGAACGGCCTCTATCTTGGCCTCCCAAAATATCTGACACAACGCCTGCAGAGCGTGCAGAATGCGGCTGCGAGATTGATAAAACACGTGCCTTTTAAACATCATATCTCTCCACATTTTCACGAGCTGCACTGGCTTCCAGTGACAAGCAGAGTAAAATTCAAGGCGCTCACCCTAGCTTACAAAGCACAAAAAGGGACTTGTCCCAATTATCTGAAACTCCGACTCCCCCGCTACCATCAAGAGAGACACCTGAGATCAAACTCGCAGACCCTACTGGCTGTACCTCGAGCGAGAAGAGCGAGACTCGGAGGTAGATCTTTCTCAGTAGGCACTGCGAAGCTTTGGAACTCCCTCCCCCCTGCCATCCAATCTGCCCCGTCAGAAGCCATCTTTAGGAAACTCCTAAAGACTTGGCTCTTTGGACAGAAAGCCTAGTACCTCTCCCTGCATCCCTCTCTGCTGCTGCGGTTTCTTTTCAGCGCCGGGACACCTCCTCGCGAGGTAGCTGTTCGCGCTTTACAAGAATCAGTATTATTATTATTATACCTCAGGGAGGGTCTACGAAGTATGCCTATCCTAAACCCTATGTGTTCCTAGGTTGTTTCCCCTGTGTATAAGGTGTACCTTTGACATCAGCATAATCCTTCTATACGATCCTTTCCATGCCCTTCTGCATAAAGCTTCACAAACATTAGCTGTTTGTGGACCTTATATTACAGTATCCATATTTACTGCTTGCATTGATGCTGTGCTCCTTCAGTTCTAGACATACCTATATACTTTATATTACTGAGTATTGTGCTTGCACTGTGATTTGTCTATGTCCCATTTGATCCGAATGGTTGCACTGTAAATATATTTAAGATACATGACATGTTCATAGATATGTTGTAAGTGGTCTTGCATGGATATTTTTAGTTTACTGTTGCTTTGACCATTGTTACTCTCATCTATATTACACAGTCCTACACTCACCTCACCCCACTCTTGAATTATAGTTCGAAGGGTTCACCTAGATTTATCCAGAGTCAATGATGCTTAGAATCTGTACTTTCTATTGCTGACTTGTGAACTACTGATTGCTATCAACCCTGAGCTTTTTCTTCGGATCCAGAGGGTTCAATGTCTTCTAGAATTAACCATGTTAGGTGACTAAACCTGACACTAGTGAAGATTTGTCACCACATTAAGGTGCTGCATTAGCAAATAATGTGCATTTAGGCCCATATTTATCGTAGTGTTGCATCCCCCTTGTGCCACACAACACCGAAAGAATGATTCAATACAAAAGTTAGATTTAGCGAGGCCACCTTGCATGTTCCTGCATGGCTTGATGCATCTGGAGTAACAAAAAGCAGCGCAAATCGCTGCCTTGAGTTGCTCTGCCCTAGGGAGGCATTCCATGGGTGGGACGTGGGTGTTCCTTCTCATCCTCCCATGGATTTTGGGGCACTCCCAGATTTACCATTAGTGATTGACCTTGGAATGGATGTATGTCAGTACAACGCAATCTTTTAGATCGCGGTACTTGACAACGCAGGCATTACAACGCAGGTCGTTACAACGACTTGCGTTGGAGGGCGCGGATTTTGGAATACTATAATTTTATATTCCAACACCAGTCCACATAACAGTAGGGAAGGTGTGGGAATATAAAATTATAACATTCCTTGTCCAACAGCGCCATCCAGCGCAAGTCATAGTAACGACTTGCGTTGTAATGGCATCGTTGTAAAGGCACTGCGGTGTAAACACCCCGTTGTAAACGATGTTTACCCCTTGGAATGCATTAAAATGCTATGATTTGTGCAGCACACTTACTAAGAGGAAAATGCCTCTGAGAATTGTCTTTGTGCAGGAAGGTGTCCCTTCCTGCACAAAATGAATCTTGCCTACAATGCAGGCACCCTTACACCAAGGTACAAGGTGCCTGTGTTGGTGCAAGGCAGCACTTTGTGCGCCAGCCAAGGAAAGGCTTGCTGCATTGCGGTGCTTAAAAGTAGGATAAATCTAAGTGGAAAATGATATTATTTCAGAACTGCACTATAGTACTTAAAGTGTTTGGAAAAAGTAAGGAAGTGCAGGAGTTTTTCTTACAACCTAAAATGAGAATGCCCACCCAGCCAGAACCTACCTTGGAACACGAACAATGGAGCCACAGGAAAGGAACAAACTCAAATGAACCATTAGAATGCAAAAAAAGAAAAGTTTACTAATTTTGTGAAGTTTCAGAGGAGAGGGGGGAGTTTGGCTAAGAAGGAGGAGGTCCACCAATACCAGATACCAAGCAAATAAAATATAAATATAAAAACGGCTTCAGAATAACGAGATTAATCAGAGTGTGGTGTTTCCACAGTAAATTCTTCATGCTAAAATATCTAGAACAGATTGCACATCTAAGATGCGGTGGATGGCAAAATGGCACATCTAAGATGCTATTACCATGCATAACCTTTACCACGAATATGCCTTTACCACACAGACCTTTACAACAAATGTCATTGTAAAACCATGCATGGTAATGGCATATTCATGCTGTAGGTAATTTCAGACCCCTGCCCCAAGTCCCATAGCTGGACCCTTGCGCCCTCCCACCTTTAGCCCTCAGATGTTTTTTTTCAAATACCCCTCCCCTGTTCTCCCTCGACCCCCCCAAATTTGGCCCCAATCCTTCTAAGAAACACCCCATCCCATCCCTCCCCTGCCCTGAACCCTAAAAATGGACCCCTGCGTGATTCCTCTACCCCCAAACACTTCTAATAAATACCCCACCTGATTCCCCCACCCCCAAACCAATCTAACCAATACCCCTAACCTGCCCTGAACCTTAAAAATGGACCCCTGCATGCTTCACCCTCCCCAAAACCCTTCTTACAAATACCCCACCGACTGCCTGATTCCCTCAACCCCAAACCCTTCTAATAAACACCCCTGCCCTGAACCCTAAAAATGGACCCCATAGCGATTACCGCACCCCCAAACCCTTCTAACAAATACCCTGACCGATTCCCCCCACCCCAAACCCTTCTAACAAACACCCCTCCCCTGCCCTGAACCCTAAGAATGGACCTCTGCTCGATTTCCTGTCCATAAACCCTTCTAACAAATACCACTCCTTCTGAACCCTAGAAACAACCCCCTGCGGACCCAACACCCACAGCCCTTTATTTAGTCAAATATGAATTTATCTATAAAGTAAAGTCCCCCTTACCTCTCCACAACGTCTGTTCTCCAAGTTCTTCTAAGGCACTGTGCATGTCGTAAAGAGGAAGCAGAAGGTTCTTTCCCTTTCCTCTAACGATGCCAATATCCTCCACCACCCTTACCACATCTTTATCACACATGGCTTTACTACGTATCTCGTTGTAATGGCATGCTTGATAAAGGCGGTGTGCGGTAATTGTTTTTGCCCTTTACAAGCATGCATTTATCATAATACCTTTACAGTTTAATTCCTTGTCAAGGTATGCATGGTAAAGGCTATGCATGGTAACCAGGTATGCGTTGTAATGCATGCGTGGTTAAGGTTATTCATAGAAACAGCTGCGCTGTAGTGTCTGTTTCCCGACCTGAAGCACCAATGAACCCTACACATCTGCGAAGCAGACTGTTTGCCCTGCCTACTCCACTGAGGCATCACTCCTAGGCCTGAGGCACATAGCCTAAAAAAAAAGGAAAAACCCCACACTTCACCCAGTGTTTCTTGGGCTCTATTACTTGCACAGCAAGCCTGACCTGGGCCGTAATACTAGCAAATAAGCCCCCACTTCTCTTCCTTGTAGCAAGGCAAGCAAGGCAGCCTGTTAGAGTGTAGTAGCCATTCAGACCCCTGCTCTCAGTGACACAGCACGTGCAGCACTAATTGTAGCGATGGCTTTTAAAAAAAGATATCTGACACTATCCACAGATCTGGCTCCTTTTCTTTTTCTCCTCGGCCCTTACTCTGAGACCCCAGGCATCTGGAGGATCAAGGCTGTGAATGTAAATGTCACCCTGCTGGCCTCTTTCCTGCCACCCCTTGGACTCACCCTTTTCCAAAAAGCAACCAGACCTTTAAGGTTAAGGGTGACCTCTGTCTGAAAGTGAAGGTTGGGGTGGGGGAGGGGGGCACACTTCTACTGTACAGCCGTGGTAGGGACATAAAACCAAAGAAGAAACACGCCATTGTATCAAAGTGACTGCTACCTGAAGGAAAAGTAAATGTTTGCAATGGGTTAATTACCAAGTATTGCTGCTTGAGACCAGTATAGACTTGAACTGCTGAGTCACTTGCAGCTCCATGGCGCTTTATTCTTCTTGAGGGGTAATGTTATGGTGTCCCCAGCTGATTTCTTGGGTCTGTATGGTTAATGGATCCCTTTCAAAATGCTTCTAGGTATAGTATGATTACTTGTTACTAAAATATATAGATATATATAATGACTTACTTATTCACAGTGCTTTTTGTCACAGGCTCAGACTTCGTTGCACTATAATACACATGCCACTATTTCCCGCTCCGACACCTAGGATTAAATTTTGTGATTTTTCTGGTAGGACCACTGGAATGATCTGATTCTGCAGTGTTTTCTGCATAATTATGGATTTGCTTCATTTGCTACTTAAACAATAATCTGCTGTGCAATCTGCAGTTTTTAACCAAAAAATAGTTTCTAGCTCAAACGGATCAAAAGTTACAAACAATTTGCAGCATGTTGCCACACAGTGGACGGCACTTTGTAAAAGATATACAATATCCTCTGAGCACACACCTACAGTTCCCGTTTGTAATTCAAGCAAATATCTGGCAAGTAACTCTTATCCTCAAGAGCTGAATTTGTATGTACAAATTCCCAAAGTCAATATCAAAAAGTCAGAATTACAGAGTAAAAAGTCTTTGTAGTTATATTTCTTGTTTATTCTTTGTGTATCATCAGATGTTCGAAGTTGATTACAACAGCCAACACGTGTCTCGTCGTGTACAGTATAATACCTCGACTTCTTCAGGGCTGTAATCAAATAAAACATATCCCACAATCACTACTCATACTACGTATAGCTAGCTATAAGAGGTGGGACAGTACCAACCACCTTCCAGTAAAGTAATAGTCTGCAAAGTGGACAGATTTGAAGTGAGAAAGAAAGTAGAAAAGCCACTCCAATCTAGATGTACACCCTAAATATGTGTTGAAAGTCAAGACCCACAACCAAGAAAATAATCATGGTAAGGGTAATATATCACCTCTAAATTTTACAGTTGCCTCACGCTACAATAGGGTCGTCCCAACATAAGTAAATTATCAATCTGTAAAAAAGAGGCATAAAATAAATCGTATATTCCTTAAAGTTCACTCAAGCACCAATAGAATTACCAAATAGTCCTCATTAGGCTCCAAACAAAATCTCTAACCAACATAAAATATCAGCTTCACCCCCTATGTTTATTATTCAACCAATATAATTGTTACCTTCGTAATCTTGTCTAATCCAATCCAGCACTAGCAGAACATGTCCAATTCTTCAATCCTCTATCAGCATCCACTGGAATCAAAATTAATATATGAAACTCAATATGTCTGCTAGACAGCGCTTGATAATGTAGTGGACTGTGTAACACTTACCCAGTGTCTATTATCTGGGGTGTTATACGAAAACATATCTTAAGTTTCTCTTATCCTCATCCCACACTACAAAAAGTAAATAGTACATGTCATTTCCCTATTGAAGTAAATGTAAAACAGTTCAATCATATTGCCATGAGATAAGTGCACACAACTCACCATCCTCATTATACTACGTCCATAAGTCTGTCACAAAATATCCAAATACAAGGGAAGGTTCCTGATCATAAATAAAATAAGAGTCAGTAAACTCTATGTAAATATTGACATCATCCCATTGAGTATAAGGATTCCAAAAGTATCTCACCTACGTTGGCGGTCTGTCTATACACAATTTACCCCTCAACGTGATCCATCCAATTAACTCACTATCTATAAATGAGAGAGGAATGCTTTAGATAATGCCACTTTTATATATATACCTAAGAAATCGGTCATGTGAGATTATATAGACTTACCCACGGTCTTAAAGTAACATTCTCGGCACGGGGTCGTTATCGTCTCAAATATCTAATAACGGCTGTATATGACAAAATAGCGTCAAAGGTCAAAACCCAAAATCAAGAGCTGAACATACAATACTCAATACTCAATGCCGCTCACCAAAATCTGAATCCTATCCAGTTTCACGACCTCCTTTAGAATATAAAGTACATTTTAGTATTTGTGTTATGTACTCTATTGTAACACAAAAGCTAACAGTCTACGAAATCTGCTTGTTACCTATATTCCGAGCAGTCGAAGTGTGTCCAATATCCTCCGACGTTTCCCAGTACTGGCGTCTAGCATCAGCGCCATCTTAGAGTGTCAATTTATATAAATATTAACGGGCGCCATCTTGTAACATGTTCGTATCAATACGGTAAACACATGCGGGCGCCATCTAGTAACTCGTTCGTATATTACCTCGTGTCAATTCATGTAAGTATTAACGGGCGCCATCTTATAACATGTTCGTATTAATACTATTAATAATAATATTAGAACTTAGCCCGAGTTATCCTATAAGGAATAGAGAAATTTGGCCTAGAAATATGACAAAAGGATTCTATAAATGTGGACGATGTAATTGCTGCAGATGGGCATGTAAAAAGATTGTGAGTTTCAGTTACAATGACTCAGCTATGTATGAAATTGATACTTTCATCAATTGTGAAACTCCCTTTGTTGTATACATAATTGCTTGTACATGTGGACAGATTTATGTGGGCAGCACAATAAGAAGACTCAGGGACAGAATGATGGAACATATTAGGGCATGGAAAAATGGGGACACTAGATACCCTATTGCTGCTCATTTTGTTCAAAATATTAACAAACAGGAAGAACACCAATTTTGTTATCATGGAGTAGAACATGTGACTCAAGACCCTAGGGGAGGTAACAGAACTCTGAAACTCAGACGCAGGGAAGTACTGTGGATCATGAAATTGAAATCAGTTGAACGTGGTCTTAACATTGATAATGAATACCAGTACTTCTTAGGCAATGATTAACATATCTGCAGATCTCTGATCCAAAAATGTTCTATATTATTTACTGTTTATTGATTCTAATTTGTCTACTACATGCCTGTTGTTGACATCTTGCTGCTGATAATTATTAGAATGTACAGGGACTGAGGTTTCCTGAAGGAGATTGTATGATTATTGGTATTGCTTCAACCTGTATTATTCTCCATACAGAATATGAGTAAGTAGTAAGGAGGATTTTGCACTACTGGTTACCTTTCTTCTGGCTAACTGACTAACATTGACACTTCATTGCTCCTTTCCACCCTTACCTATGGGACCAGATTTATGCACTTTGGGTTATATCTGGAGTCTTATTTATTCTTAACTTTATTAGAATAGTACAGTATCCCATGAATTGTCGGCGGGGAGCAGGGATAATTAATTTTGATATTAGTAAATAATTGGGCGGCTGGTTGGTGGAAACTGTGATAGTAAGTCTACGAATAATTGCAATATATTTGATATGCCATTTAGTTGCTAAATATGATTGAATATTTACAATCAATTTATGAATTATGAATGTTTACCGTATTTGAATGAATAGGATCCTGACTTAGGGTTACGAGGTAATATACGAACCAGTTACAAGATGGCGCCCGCCAATGTTTACCGTATTAATACGAACATGTTATAAGATGGCGCCCGTTAATACTTACATGAATTGACACGAGGTAATATACGAACGAGTTACTAGATGGCGCCCGCATGTGTTTACCGTATTGATACGAACATGTTACAAGATGGCGCCCGTTAATATTTATATAAATTGACACTCTAAGATGGCGCTGATGCTAGACGCCAGTACTGGGAAACGTCGGAGGATATTGGACACACTTCGACTGCTCGGAATATAGGTAACAAGCAGATTTCGTAGACTGTTAGCTTTTGTGTTACAATAGAGTACATAACACAAATACTAAAATGTACTTTATATTCTATAGGAGGTCGTGAAACTGGATAGGATTCAGATTTTGGTGAGCGGCATTGAGTATTGAGTATTGTATGTTCAGCTCTTGATTTTGGGTTATGACCTTTGACGCTATTTTGTCATATACAGCCGTTATTAGATATTTGAGACGATAACGACCCCGTGCCGAGAATGTTACTTTAAGACCGTGGGTAAGTCTATATAATCTCACATGACCGATTTCTTAGGTATATATATAAAAGCAGCATTATCTAAAGCATTCCTCTCTCATTTATAGATAGTGAGTTAATTGGATGGATCACGTTGAGGGGTAAATTGTGTATAGACAGACCGCCAACGTAGGTGAGATACTTTTGGAATCCTTATACTCAATGGGATGATGTCAATATTTACATAGAGTTTACTGACTCTTATTTTATTTATGATCAGGAACCTTCCCTTGTATTTGGATATTTTGTGACAGACTTATGGACGTAGTATAATGAGGATGGTGAGTTGTGTGCACTTATCTCATGGCAATATGATTGAACTGTTTTACATTTACTTCAATAGGGAAATGACATGTACTATTTACTTTTTGTAGTGTGGGATGAGGATAAGAGAAACTTAAGATATGTTTTCGTATAACACCCCAGATAATAGACACTGGGTAAGTGTTACACAGTCCACTACATTATCAAGCGCTGTCTAGCAGACATATTGAGTTTCATATATTAATTTTGATTCCAGTGGATGCTGATAGAGGATTGAAGAATTGGACATGTTCTGCTAGTGCTGGATTGGATTAGACAAGATTACGAAGGTAACAATTATATTGGTTGAATAATAAACATAGGGGGTGAAGCTGATATTTTATGTTGGTTAGACATTTTGTTTGGAGCCTAATGAGGACTATTTGGTAATTCTATTGGTGCTTGAGTGAACTTTAAGGAATATACGATTTATTTTATGCCTCTTTTTTACAGATTGATAATTTACTTATGTTGGGACGACCCTATTGTAGCGTGAGGCAACTGTAAAATTTAGAGGTGATATATTACCCTTACCATGATTATTTTCTTGGTTGTGGGTCTTGACTTTCAACACATATTTAGGGTGTACATCTAGATTGGAGTGGCTTTTCTACTTTCTTTCTCACTTCAAATCTGTCCACTTTGCAGGCTATTACTTTACTGGAAGGTGGTTGGTACTGTCCCACCTCTTATAGCTAGCTATACGTAGTATGTGTAGTGATTGTGGGATATGTTTTATTTGATTACAGCCCTGAAGAAGTCGAGGTATTATACTGTACACGACGAAACACGTGTTGGCTGTTGTAATCAACTTCGAACATCTGATGATACACAAAGAATAAACAAGAAATATAACTACAAAGACTTTTTACTCTGGAATTCTGACTTTTTGATATTGACTTTGGGAATTTGTACATACAAATTCAACTCTTGAGGATAAGAGTTACTTGCCAGATATTTGCTTGAATTACAAACGGGAACTGTAGGTGTGTGCTCAGAGGATATTGTATATATTGTCGCTCCCTTTGGGAGCTAGTGATGTAGGATACGCATCATTTCTCTAGAAGCACCATCATATGATTGCAATCTGTTCAGAATTTTGTACCCTGATATTAAGGAGTGTGCGCCCACATTTGGTTGGTATCCTAAATTTATAATAACTTTGTAAAAGATAACTGATCACCTTTCAATTGCTGATTGGTGTATTTAGGTAATAAACTGGTACTAATTTGGTGAAATCTATGGCTATACAATTTTCACATATGTAACAAGCATTGGTAAAGCCAATACGTCTCAGCAATCCCCGAGCTATTGGCCTTGTCAATGTGAATTTCTTTTAGTGATGTTGTCAAGTACCACATCTGCTGTTCACCACAGCTGAAAGTTACTGAAAGCCCAGAATCACAGGATGTTGAGCCAACGCCGAGTCTCTTTGCCCCCATGTTGAGTTTATTATCCTGCTGCTCCTAACTCAAAATATTGCTATGATGTGGCCTGCGCTAGCCGCAACATACCACTTTTTTCAGTGACTTTCAGTCATGCTGAACAACAGTTGTGCTGCTAGAAAACATTGCTAAAAGACATTCATGTTGAGGGCAGAAGGAAGAAAATAATGAAGGAAGAAACAATACCTTAATTGAAGCAGGATCAGCTACAAAATAAATGTGTCATTGTGGAATATAACTGGTGAGCTCTCAAAGTACTCTAATACCATTGGCTCCTGTTTGTGCTATGGCAAAATGAAGAATGGAGAGAGAGCTCCAATATAATCAGAAAGTGTGAAATTAGGAAAAAAAAGCACATCATGTTTTAGCTACTTTTTAAGAAATGCATTTGTTTATGTACATGTGCATGCATTTCAGTGGTATATGCTCATGTGTACAAGGGAGACTATGGCAAGATGGAGGGCAGAACACGCACTCCAATACCATCAGATTGTACAAAAAAAGAAAAAGAAGCAGCAGTGAGGAGGGAGATAATGGGGGAAAGGTCAAGCAGGGAAGCAGGAGGGGATGGGGAGATGGTAAGCAACAACAAGAGAGGATGGGAGGAAGCAACAATGAAGGGGTGAAAAAATGCATTTATTGAATCAGGGTCAGCGACAAAAATGAATGTGCCATTGTGGAATGTAACTGGTGAGCACTTACAGCGAACCAATACCATCGGTTTCTGTTCACCCTATGGCAAGATGGAACGAGTGCTCCAAAACCATCGGATTGTGCAAATAAAAAAAACAAGTGCTGTTCGTGTTTTAGCAATTTTTTAAGAAATGCATTTGTTTATGTACACGGGCATGCACTTTAGTGTTATGTTTATATGTGTACAAGGGAGAAGCCAAGAAAACACAAGTGTTCGTATGGAGTGCTTGAAAACTAAGAAACAACAGCTGTGCAACCGGTAGCAATGGAAGGAGACATGTACTTGGTCCATGTGCTGTGTGAGGGCCAAATACAAGAGGGCATGACACCTGCATGCCATGACAAATGGCATCAAAGAAAATTAGAGCGATGCTGAAGTTTAACAATGGTAGGAGATGAGTGGCCTGTAAGCCCAGAGATAGAACACGTCTCTTTGAGACAGCATATGCGCTGTCTAGGGAGATCTAAAAACAATAGATTTCTCAAAGGGAAAACCTACTGCCTTTGCCAATGCTTGTTGTGTTTTGAAACAGGGAGTTTAATTAATTTATCTGTAATCACAAAATGTGGAACTAGGCCAGATTTAGGGGGATGATATAGCATCCTTTCAGGAGATGATTTGGCATGAGGGCCAGAGCTGCTGGCTGTGGAGCTGGTAAATCGGGGTTGAGTTTCGCCGTCGGCTTAACATCCTTGATTTTGGACAAATCACTTAAACTCGCAGTGCCTACAAAAATGAATGCGCCCTTGTATGAAATAACTGGTGCTAATGTTAAGCACTCCAATACCTGTTTGAGTTTTGGCATCGGCTTAACATACTTGATTTTAGGCAAATCACTCAATTTCCCTGTGCCTACAAAAATGAATGTGTCCCAGTGTAAAATAACTGGTGCTAATGTAAAGCACTCCAATACTTTTGGGTCTTGTTTGGTGCTATATAAAACTGCACACAAAAAAGTAACTGATTCAGGAAAGCCAGTTTAGGAAGCAACTCAAAACCTGGATCTTTAACCTTCCAGATGACTATGTAATAGCTGCTATCTAGTTTTTGTACTTGTAATTGTTTGCACACTGTCTCGTCAGCGCCAGGATGCTCCTTTCAGAGCGATAGTTGCGCTTTACAAATATACAATACAAATACAAATACAAATTAAAAAAAAAGTAACTACTGCTAATATCAAGCACTCCACTCCCTTCGGGTAGGGTTGGCACTATATAAAAGTGCACACAAAAAACAGAAAGAATCACAGTGTTAGACTGGTTTACAGTACTGAACATGAGGAAATACATCACGTAAGCAACCACATTAAAAAGACTACTTTTGCCATGGGGATGGGCAGGCAGACCTTGATGGTATCAAGACCTCAGCCTGGCTCCTTTGAGGACAATTCAAGTAAAGCAACAATGGCACACAGAAGCATTTCATGTGTGCATGTGGAAAAAGTAAAAAACTGCCCTGATGGGAGAAATTTGAAGAAATAGACTCCCACCCCATGAAATGAGAAGCCACAAGATGAGACAAACAGTTTGATCCTTTTGTGCAGGAGAAACATGGATATGCAGTTGCAGCAGAAGTTACAGGTTCTTTAGAAGCTCTGACATGCCCTGTGATAGCGCATACCGGATTCACTTGAGGCCTGATTTTCCAGCTATAAACAACATTGCTGAATGACAACATATGATGTAAGCACGCACACACTTAGTACCCACACTGGCAGAAAATAAACAGACTACTCGTGTGCCAAGTAATAGCAGCATGCACATGTGCTCCAATCAGCATGTCAGCTATACACTAACAGGACAGTAACAGCAAGGACATCACCTCTCACAAGAATGAAACAGGCTAAAATGAGGGTTTAAAGCAGTGACGGGGTTGGGGGAGGGGGTGATTTGTGGATGGGGCAGTACCAGTAGTAGTGAGGGAGCAAACAGAGAAGGGAGGGGGAGGTTTGCGGTAACAAAAAGCAGCAACAAAGGGTATTTCATTAACATGCAAAGATTTTTCACCTTAGTACACCAAATTGTAACACTGCATTGAAATGCATTTATTGATTAAATGTTCCCTCAACTAGAACTTAGTTATTGAGTGGTCCCAGTTATTTAATTACTCTGCTCATATTTGTTTGGCCTGATGTAGAAGAGGGTGAGGACTTATTGCAAGATCAAGGGTGCGGAGTCAAAACATTGAAAGTGATTTTTTAGGCGACTGAAATATTGGGGTGCATTAGAATATTGGAGTTCAGTGCTCCAAACGTTTGGTAGCAGAGGACGGTTGGGTAAGAGCGCCTCCTCTTTCTTAGGGGGTCAGCGAGATTTTCCTAACTTTTTCTATTCCTTAATGTCCAGATCGGGGGAGAAAGGGTTTTTTGGAACTTTGCCAATAGCTCTGATGCCAGAGACTCCTGAGAGGTGACTGGCTGGATGTTGATGAATGATTTAAAGTGTAGGTATGAATAGGGAGAATTGTTTTATGAGTGTGCATTGAAGTATATGTCTGTGAGATATATTTCTGTTGTCTGTGTTTATTATTTGGTCATGCAATGATGATTGTGGTTTCTATTGGCAGATTGATTGCTATTGTAATGTTGTATTGTTCATATTTGTATATGCATTTGATGTTATATTGAAGCTCTAGTGAATCTATTTCTTTGGTTTGGGTATTGGATTTGTCTAAATACAAGATCTCAAGTTATAATGATTGCTTGTCTGGAATTGTGGTGTGTAATGGGAGACTCCACACGCACATTAAAAGGGATGCTAAACTAATCAGTTTTCCTCTCTGAGTTGTTTGCTTATTTTGGTTGATGTATCTTTTTTTCTGAGTGCACCGGAGTAAGCGCGCTGACCAGGGTAAATAGCCACTGGATGGAAGTGTATCTAGTGTGAATTGTAGTTTAACAAGCTTTTCCATTTCCTGTTTTCGACGGTTTAGGATTGAGCTGCTTAACTTGTTTTACAGATTTGTATTTCCTTCCTACGGTAAACAGGTAAGGGTTTACTTAATTTATTGGTTAAAAAGAGGTTTCACAATTGTTTTCCTATTAAGAAAGATGTCTAGCCGTGATTTGTTTGTCATTCGGGGAGCCATGCAAGGATTGGGTAGAGGACATCATAAAGCAGTGCTCTGATTGGTTGGTTGCTGATGAAGCAAAGCTTGACCTGTGATAGAGCTGCACCATGATTGGTTGGTTGTTTTTTTTTTTTGTCCTCATTAATCACTATTGATTCCAGATGTGGCCACCTACAAGAACACAACAGTCCGTCTCAGGTTAAAAACCAGGCAGGGTATAGATTGTAACAACACAAGGTTGAATACTACCCTCAGAAGGATATGCCTTCAGGGGCCACATAATGAGGAATCAAGATAGGAAGGGGTAAGTGCCACCACCACCATGCACGGCTGATGGGGCTGATATAAACCAAGGACACCAAACAAAAGAGTCCGGGTATTCAGGTTCGGAAGCCCCAACAGTGAATAATCATTGGACCGGGGAAAAAAAAAAAAAAAAAAAAGCCCCGGGCTTCAGTTTACCCATACCAAACGGTGCCAAAAGGCTCTCTTAGCCTGGTTACCAGATCTTTCTAGATCTATTCTTGAAACATGTAAAACCGAGATCTGCCAATCTAAGAATGCAGGTGGTGTACCCTCTTTCCACTTTTTGCAGATCTCTCTCCGGGCAAGCAAAGCAGCATAGAACAAAATAATTTTTGCCTGTCCTTGGACCTCAGGCGAGAGCCCAAAGATAACCATAGCCAAATCAAAGGTAATTATAGTTCCAAGAGCATCTGAGAGAAAACGGCCAATATCTTCCCAAAAAGGTTTTAGAGAGGGGCATGCGAAGAACATATGGGCATCTGACGCCAACGGTGATCCACATTTTTGGCACATTACAGGGTTTCCGGGATTGAATTTCGAGAGCCTGAGTGGGGAGTAGTAGGCCCTATGCAACGTGTATAGGTGGTTCCTACGTAACCAAGCTGGTTTTACAAACTCCCACAATATTTTAATTGAAATGGACCACAACTCAGTCACCTTATGACCCGGTAGCGTAGAACCCCAAAGATGTTCTGGTAACAAAAAGTCGCCATCAAGTTCATCCAGCATCAACTTGTACCACAAGGAGACTTCTTTCTTAGACGGTGGAGTGTCGACTAGCTGTGAGACCAGATAGCTATAGCCTCCAATAGGAAACCTATTCAATAAAGATGGCCGCGCTAAGAAGGCTTGCGTCCAACCTGATATCTGAAGATATTTAAATCTTGAGAAGTTAGGACCCACTTTCTCTCTCAAGCACTCCCATGGGAGCAGGATGCCCTCAGAGAACAAGTCCCCCCAAACCAGCAACCCTGCATCTTTAATCGGAATCGCCAAGCTATCACCCAGCCACTCCGGACTTTCTGGCAGTCCCCATAAGGGAGTCTTATCGCAATAATAACCTATTTTTAATGTGCCCATCAGTTTGGCCCATGTTTTGGATACACCCTGTAGGATTTTTAACTTAATTTTCTTAAAAAAGCGTTGATTTCCAAATTTAAATAATAAACCTGAATTACCTAAACCCTCCCCATCAATCAAGGCAGACAACAAGGCACCCACCCCCGAATCTAATGGCATCTTTAAAAGCATTCTAACATGCGATAATTGAAAAGCCCAGGCGTAGAGCTGGAGGTCCGGAGCCACCAACCCCCCTTTCTCTCTACGCCTCCTAAGTTTTTTCCAGGAGATCCGTGATTGTTTCCTGTTCCAGATAAAAGATGTAATGTCTGACTGTAACTTCGCAATCATGGCAGGTTCAAAGTATAATGGTATTGTATTAAATAAAAAAGAAATTTTAGGTAGGATGGTCATTTTAACTAAATTAACCCTTCCTAAAAGAGTTAATGGAAGCATATCCCAAGAACGCATTAACTGGTGGCAATGCTTTGCTACAGCAGAAAAATTAGATGTAACTAGATTGTTTATATACTTCGGGATATTTAAGCCCAAGTATCGCATTGAAGACCCTGGCAAGATGTTAGTATCGCCGATGTCATCATTTCAAACCAGGACTTCCGTTTTTGCAGCGTTCACCTCATAGCCCGCTATATCCCCAAACTCCTGAGCTATTAAAAGAGCTTCTGGGAGTGCGGATTGTGCATTAGATGTCAAAATAAGCACATCGTCCGCATAGAGTGCAACTTTACACTCCCAGCCATGATATACAAAAGGCTTAATATTTAGGGCATCCCTCAAGCGTTGTGCTAGGGGCTCGATATATAAATCAAAAAGTAAAGGGGAAAGGGGACAGCCCTGCCTTGTCCCTCTAGAGATATTAAACGGATCCGAAAGTACCCCATTAACCAGGACTCGAGCAAAGGGCCTTTTGTACAAAAGTTCAATAGTGCGCCGAAAACCCTCCCCGATGTTAAATTTCACCAAGGCCTCCGCAAGGTAGATCCAATTTACCATATCGAAGGCCTTGGTGGCATCCAATGTTATAGCTGCCAGGGGGAGGGACGCAGTCGTGGCCATATCAATGGCCCCAATAAGATCGTAGTTTAACTCGTACAGCTGTCGTCCTTTTACGAACCCCTTCTGGTCCTGATGTAACAACTCAGGAGCAACCCCTGCCAACCGCCTGGCCAATATTGTAGTAAATATCTTATAGTCTACATTAAGTATAGAAATTGGCCTATAGGACCCGCATGATGTGGCGGGCTTGCCCGATTTCAAAATTAGCGTAATGGAGGCACCATTCCATGACTCAGGGGGAGAATGACCCTCTATCAAGATGTAGTTAAATAGAGCAACCAACAGAGGTGTTATCTCTTGCTCCAGAAGTTTAAACATTTCAGCCGGGAGACCATCCGGTCCTGAAGCTCTGCCTTTTTTACTGCTCCGAATGGCAGTCCTGACCTCCTCCTCTGAAATGTTTCTATCTAGAAGCATACTTTTCTGGGCAGATAGGGCAGGAAGAGAGATTTTACTAAGCCACTGTTTGGCTAAAGCAGGGTTAATGGATTTATCTTCATGATATATCCCATTAAAAAAATCTCTAAAGGCAGATCTAATACCTTCGTCTGAGGAGATTATAGAACCTCCAGAAGCTATTTTGGCAATGTTGTTCCGAGCCTGCTCTGTTTTGGCCTTCCATGTCAATAGCTTGCCCGCGCCCTCCCCATACTCAAAATGCGCCAACCTACTGGCCTCCCATCTCTGCTGAATTCTCCTACCAAGAACTGTCTCCAGAGATGATTTTAAACTAAACAATTTCTCTCTAAGCGGCTTGTATACAGCCTCAGACGGGGTTGACAGTAAATCGATATCAGCTTGGATCTTAACTATCTCTGCCTCGATGGTAGCGACCTCCTCCCTGTATTGTTTAGCACGGAAAGACACTTTCCCTGTGATCAGACCTCTCAAACATGCTTTTAGGGAGTCCCAAACAACATCCAAGGCAGCTGAGCCAACATTAATGCTAATAAAGCTTTGGACCTCAGCTTTGAGATAGGAGACATCCTCAGAGTTCGTAAGGAGAGAGCGATCAAAGGACCAACATCTTGGAACTGTTCTAGACGACCCTTTATACACCAAAAAAATCGCTGGTGATCTGACAGGTGTAGGGGAAGGTAAATAATAGATTTTACAGCATCGGTCAACTTTTGGCTTGTCAGCACAAAGTCGATCCTAGACTTGTGGTGGTACTTATAGTTCCTAAAAGAAACACCCTGTTGCTTTCCTGATCTTAATCTCCAGATATCTACATAGGCATATTGCCTCATAGATGCAAGAAGAAATAACCTGGATTTGGAAGGAACC
This sequence comes from Lissotriton vulgaris, assembly GCF_964263255.1. Taxonomy (NCBI): domain Eukaryota; kingdom Metazoa; phylum Chordata; class Amphibia; order Caudata; family Salamandridae; genus Lissotriton; species Lissotriton vulgaris. The sequence goes on along the minus strand of NC_141689.1, from coordinate 1,026,164,104 downwards.
AAGGGGCGGCTGCTAGGAGATTTGTCCAAACAAGGAGCCAAGACAATGTTAAAATCTCCTGCCCATATGATAGGATTTGGAAATGACAAAAGATGGAACACAATAGTCTCCAAAAAGGAGGGATCGTCTATATTAGGGCCATAATAGCCGACTAGAGTGTACTGGGCATCGGCAATACAGACCGTAACAATTGCCCATCTGCCACACGGGTCGACAATCTGCTTTACCATCCTCGCTTTAAGTTGTTTTTTAAAGATAATCGATACTCCTTTGATATTAAGATTTTGCGAAGTAGAGACTGCAAAGTCAATCCACCTCTTTTTATTAATCTCTGCCGTAGATTCAGCAATGGTCAAGTGGGTTTCCTGGAGTATTATTATCTGAGCCTCGGAGTCACGCAGATATTGCCAGATTTTATTAGCTCTTGGTTTAGAACGCAAACCATTAACGTTCCAGGAAATGATTTTAATATCTCCCATGAAGAAAAACCATCCGCCTTACCCCTATGACCATTCTATATTTAAACCAGCACAATGAAGATGCCAGAACGGACCACCATAAATACAAATGAACTAAGACTTGAAAAATGAGGATTTTTTGTTTCTTTTCTACCATCCACCCCACCCACAAACCCCTGTGCCCTCTTCCCTCACCTCCCCCCTCCCCATGGAGAACCCTTGCTATATCTAACCGGAAAATTCCAGTAGAATAGCACCCCTCCCTGCGCTCATGCAAGAGCCCCCCTACCTCTCTATTTGTGCCTATAAACAAAACGGAGACCAAAATTTAAAGATGTCAGCACCATATATAAATAGTGAAATACACACTCTAATTTGTGTTTTCTTAAACCCATTTCTTATTCTCCTTCTGTTGTTTATATATTTTACACAGAAAATTATTATTATTATTATTTTTTTTAAATTTTTTTTCTTCTACCAAACTTATTTCACAACTGCCCCTATTCTGTGTATTGATGCTTACCCATACCCTACTCCTGATACACAAGAACTTACTCGGGATCTCCTAGGATTTGCTACCCAATGATAGTAAGAGCTCGTCGGCCGCCTGCACAGATCTTAAATTAAACATTTTATTATTGTGCATAACTTTCAAAGCCGCTGGGAACATCAATTGCGCTGTTGCCCCCAGCCCCCTAAAGGCATCCAAGCGCCTCCCAAATTCCCATTGTTTTTCAAGTGTGGTGCGTGATAAATCGGATCTTATTAGGAAGGCAAATCCTTTACCTTTCAGTGAACGCTGTTTCAGGGCAAGATTTAGAATATGCTCCTTCAAAGCGTACGTATGGAAATTCACTAGAATTTTGCGTGGTTTAGTCCTTTGGGGGTTACGTCGAAAGGGGTCCCTATGTACTCGTTGGATATCAAGGGCAAGATCCTCCACTGAGTGGGTTAGGGACAAAGACTCCTTTAACAGAAGGACAATAAATTGCTTAATTTCGGACCCTTCAGAGCCCTCCGGGACATTAAGAATGCGGATATTACTTTGCCTCGAGTTGTTTTCCAACGATTCCATTCTATCAGCTAAATCCATATCCATTTTTTTTAGTTTAGAGATGTCATCTTTAGCCTGATCCAAGTGAACCGATAAAACTGCTACCGTCTCTTCCAGGGCCCCGGTTCTGGCAGTAAGACCATCGATCCTATTGTCCAGCAACTCACAATAGTTCCTAATCTCCAGCTGATTAGCCGAAGACTCCTCAAAACCCTTTTTTATGTCTTGAGACAAAGAAGAAAACATTACTGCCAGGGGATCTAAAATAGCAGCCTGCCCGTCTGTTGCAGAGGTAGATATCTGCACTGAGGGCCCTGGATGTACATTTCCAGGTAGACCAACCCTACTAGGGCCCCCCGTGGGTATAGCCAGTGTTTGCTGATCAGGAAAATCATCCTGCAGACCCACCTGAGAATCAGGGCTAATAGGATTAAGGACTGAGACAGATGAGCCAGGCAAGAGGGCTAACGCCTTGACTGTTGACACTGGGCCCAAAGCTCCCTCGGAGGAGGACAGACAAATTTGATTAGGAGAGAGGGCAACATCAGATGGAGGGGTCACAGTCTCACACCCAGGCAATGCAGAAAATGCATGCAATGTAGCAGGTAGTGTAGCCATCTTAAGAGTATCCTCACCTAAGTCAAGCACCTGTGGGACAACCTTAAAATAGGAACGGAGCGAAGGCGTGATTTTTAAGCCCGTGCCCAGGTTACCCCCAAGAATTCTAGAGGATTTAGCAGATCTTAGACTCTTTGCTTTGACCTTTGTAGACTAATAGGATGAGGCCTTCTTTTTCACCAACTCCGACCTGCCTGGGAGAGTAGGAAGATCATCCACCTCAACTTCCACAATTACTTCCTTAGGCACTTCTTTCTTCCTTCGCCCTCGACTGCCTTTTACTTTATGAGGCTTAGGAGAGGAGAGGGGTAAAGCTAAATGTTGCACACTTTTTTTAGCCCCTTCGTCACAACCCCTCCCGGGAGACACCTCAGTACCACCTTCCGCCGTGATTTCAGGCAAAGAGACAGGCACAACCTCAAACACAGTTTCTTTGAAGCTGCTATCTCGCCCCTGCGCCACACCGGACTTGCCCCCAACTGCTGGAATCAAATTTTGCACTCTCCTACCCCTCCGCAACTCCAGGGCGGCCACCACCCACTTCTGCAGCCCCGGAGAAACCCGGGGGCGCACTGGCTCAGGTCGGCAAAACAAACTGAAGTCAAACCTCCCTTGGGGCTCTAGACGATCAATGCAGCCTCCTCCGTTTCTCTGCGTTGAATCCGGCATGGAAAGCAGACTCCGCCCCGCCTCCTCGAGCAATCCGAGCTAGGAAACACCTGGGAAGCTCGAGACACTGCAAGAGCCAGCCCGCACTCGGGACCCTCAATCCGCCGTCTCCTCACCAGCACCTCTCCGACAGGAACTCCGTGTTGGCCAGAAACACAGTAAAATCGGCACTTTCAGTAAGTGGTGTCACGTCTGTGACAGGGAAGGCTCAATTACAGGAGCGCAGGTCACGGAGTACTGCGGCGAGTCAGCCGACCGCCGCCATGTTCTCCCCGTCTCCAGTGAGCATGCCACTTGATTGGTTGGTTGTTGTTTGCTAGTGTGTTATTTTCATTTTTGAGTTTGTTTTTTATGTTCAAAAGACCTTATTTAATACAGAATACATAGTAATGTAGAAAAATGAAGAACAAGATAACAAGATAAATTCAACAATAAACTCTATATAAATTACTAAAGTCTTAAAACATTTTTTTGAGGAAAAAGGGGGGAGGGGAAGGGTGGGGGGAGAAAATAAAGACAAAGGGAAATATTAGGAGAATATATCCTGTACCATTACAATGTGAATAAGCATCACTACAATGAAACTTCAGACACTATAACCATCTTTACAAATTTAAAGGAAGGACTGAGACTAAACAGCTCATGTTGGTTTAACCTTTTCAGACAATGTAGAAACAGTATGTGATACCTTAACTTCAACGTATTAAGAAATATAGTTAGGGGTAACCATAACCTGAGGGCATTAGGAGATAAAACACTGCACATCATGTACATTTTATCCAACTTATGATGTGAACACACAGAGTCCCACCACACCTTATATGAAGGTTTAGCTGAGGATTTCCAATTGAAAATAATTAGTTGAAATGCAATTGCTGATAGAATATTCAATAGCTTCTCACTAGGAAATACAGGAAAACAGATTGGGACTGAGTTCTGAAAAATAAATAGAGGACATTAAAAGGGTGGTGCACCTTACAGATATTCTGAATTTGAGACTATCCCTTATGACAAAAGGAAAAAGTATCAGGACAATTGATTGACATATGCATTAAGTCTGCTTCAGGATATTCACAGGACCAGCGTTTCAGAGAAATATTTGCAGAACAATTGGTGCAATTTATCAGGGTATAATATAATCTATGATAAATGAAAAAGAGACATTGAGTTACGCTAGCTGAGCTAGAAGTTTTATAAATCGAGACCTACATTTTATTCCAAAAACGTACTTGCCAGCATACCCCAAAGACCTACTCACATGCAAGTTCAATCCTGGATTTGGCTCGAATAGGATCTGGTTACAAAAGACATTTCTAGATTGCTGCTGCTTTTGGACTAGATAAAGGAAACTCAGTAAATGCGGAGGAGACAGGAACTATGCTCAACAAAGAATCTTGAAGAGATAAGTATTATTCAAGCACCACATTCATCAGTAACAGAAATCGAGCATAGAAGAATTTGGGACAATGATAAGTTTCCCAAAATTGGGGAAAAGAAATAGGAACATTACTAGAAAAGAGTTGATGTACCCACATAAGACCTTTATCCTTCCAAGTATGCCAAAATATAGGCCTATTATTAATCTAAATTAAAGAGTTATACCATGATGACATTTCAAGAAATACAGAAGGGGTCAATTGAATTGGAAGAAATGAGGACTTGAGCAGTAACACTGCTTTGAAACCGTGGAGTGTAGAAATGATTTAGTAGAAGAAAAGGACAATACTCCCTTAAAAGTGAAGGGTTTAAAAAAAGTCCTTTTAAGATCCAACCATAGAGGAGCAAGGGGAGAAGTTACATTACTGGACCAAAAAGCAGTTTGTCTCAAAGTATACGCTCTATGGTAATAATAAAAATTAGGAAAATTAACTCGCCCAAAAGCTATGGGTTTCTGCAAAAGGGAAAGAACTATACGCAATTTATTTTGGTCCCACAAGAAAGAATGAAGTGTTGAGTTAAACTTCTTAAAAAAGCTTTTAAGTATGTAAAAAGATAACATAGGAAGAAGATATAAGAAGATAGGGATACCATCATCATGAGCACATCTAGGCGACCCCATGAAGAAAGAAATAAGGGAGTCCATGAAGAAAAAAGATTACCATCTTTTGCATTCAGATCTTGAAAATTATTTCTAATCGTCTCTGCAAAAGAGTTTGTGATCCATATACCTAAACATTTAATTTGGGCAGAATCTGACCATTGAAAAACAGTCATACAATAAGAATGACCGGAGGTGAATTTATTGAGGGGAAGAATTTCCGTTTTATTCTTATTTACTTTATAACCGGAAACCTCAGAGAATTTTGAGTTTGTTTTGAGTGAGAATAATAGGAAGTTTGCTACTAAAGCCTAAGGTTACTGTTGTACCTAGGGAGGGTCAGAAATTACCAGCAGAAGGAATGCCAGTCAACGAAATGATGAAAGAGCTTGGGTACTATATGTGTACCTGGATTTTAAACCGGAATAAATGCACTATGATGAAGTTTTACAGTTTCCATAAGAGGGTACTTTTAACACTAGAAAGCTAGATTTCATGGGACAAATCATGTATGACATGGGGCCGATATCTAAACCTACAATGTTTGAAAAATGTAATGAATGGCATCTCATGGTGATAGAAAAAGAGAGAAAGAAAGTGATAAAGCAGTTGAAAATATAATTATATAATTTCATCATTTGCTCGAGAATAAAATGGGGAGTCAGAAAAAGAGCTAGAGGTAGTAAATGACTGCATTTATAAAGACATTCCATGTTATAATAAATTAGAATGATGACAAAAATAAAACAACTTAGCACATACAGGACAGTAGTGTCTATTATCTACACTATGTTATTATGATAATATCACTAATCGTTTTTAGAAACTTCACATTTCCATCATTGATGATGCCCAGACATCATAATTAATATAGACCAAATATACAAATTATCCATCCCGTAATTACCAGAGTTTACATCAGTAATACACAGGAGTCACAGAATCTTGATGGAAACATCTTGATTTATTTCTATTCTTTTTGTAGATGTAAACATGACTTCATCAGGGTTGTAAGTAAATGTTCAAAACAAAGTGTATCAACTCTAGTTAGGCATTGCTTTGTAATTGAGTAGATCCCAGTTGATAGTATCAAAAGACGAGTCATCAAATATTCTATACTCAGTGTTACACTCTGAACCCGGTAGATGGTAGCTGTTGCTTTGGATCCATGGAAGAGCAATATAATTGATGATAATGAATTCACTTCACTTGATGAGGAAGATGGAGGGTTGGAATAAATAAATTGGAGTTGAACATCATTTATATATTTGGTCTATATTAATTATGATGTCTGGGCATCATCAATGATGGAAATGTGAAGTTTCTAAAAAAGATTATAGATATTACCAATGAGAACACATGTATATAATAGACACTCCTCACCAGTATGTGCTAAGTTGTTTTATTTTTGTCATCATTCTAATTTATTATAACATGGAATGTCTTTATAAAAGAAGTTTTGTGTAGTGATTTGTTGGCTGTAGAATCACAAACAGTTGAGTGTCTGGGTATAACTAATGAACTAATATAGATAAATACTAGTGTGACTGTCCTGTAGCTCTCCTTTGTCTTATAAAAATAAAACAAAACAAATAAATGTTAGAAACAGGCAGTTGTTTCTGATGAGGATGAGACATTTATAAATGAGCTTTTGAATTCAAGAACTCCTCCGTATACACAGACAGAGGAACAGGTGCCTCTCCTCCTAATTTGGGAACAAATACAGGTACTGGGGGGATGATACTATGGTGCAAGCTCCTATTGGAGTGGTACCAAGTGCAAAGATGAAGATGACAGCAGTGCCCAGTACGAGCAGAGATGTGCCAACTGGGACATGGATACAAGCTGCCAAACCTGTAAGGACAGCGGGAGTTGAAGAGGCTCCTATAATAATTAAAATTAACATTCTAAAATAAAATTTGCTGAAATGCTACAGGGCAACATTATTTGAATAGACTGTTGCCTTACAATGCTGATGAATTTAGATATTTGATTAGAGAGCCAGCCAAATGTGAGAATGAAGCACACAATAAATAAGAGGAGGTAGCTGATGAATTAGAGGTTAACATCAGCAAAATGAAAAATGTGAAGCGGAATTACAAAATGGAATTTGACATATAATGAAATTAAAGAAATGGTTTTGATTATTTTTGAGCTAATATTAAAGATGTATTAGAAACCAGAGTGATTAAAAAAAATATAGAGAAAGATGGAAACAAATAACAACTAGTAGAAAGAACTTAAAGGAGACAGAAGGGGCAAGAGGTTTGTGAGTGACACTGAGGTAATGACAAGAATAGTTTTGGAGTTTCCTTTGAGGGAAGTTCGTGGGAATCTAGTTAATGTGGCATGATTTGTATGCTTTTACTCATAATTTTCAGAAGTTTACCTCACTAGGAAACACATTGTGTAGCTATACGCTATATAAGGACTTAATAATAATAATAAGTTGAGGGAGGATCCAGCAAAATGGTATGATGAGGTATACAAAACGACTGTGGACAGATTTAAATGTATTGTTTGAGACTGTGGTTCCTTGTGATTTGTGAGTAGAGTGTAATGCTGTAACTGGATGGCCAGCTCAAGAACCTGCTAGCATTGGTCAAAATAATGCTTCAGCTGCAGAGATAATGGACAAATATATGGTTGTAATGAAAGATTTGAGAAAACAAGGTCCAAAGAAGGACATAAATTGGTTGGAATGTTTGAGAACTTCACAAGAGCCGAAAGAGTCAGTGCATGCATATTATGTGAGGCCTATGCGGATTTTTAAGAAACAAAAAGAGTATAAAATCCAGTGAAAGATAGGGTTAGTGGATGTGCAGCTGCTTTTGTGGCTGGAGTAAGACCAGAGATAGGTATTCATATTCAACAGTGTGAATTATGTTGACAGGCAAAGAGCGTTGATTAGAAGTTAACGTGGGTGAAGAATAGTAGTGATTAGTTTAACACAAGGAAGAAAAAGCTTGAAAAGAAGTTGATTGCCCAAACCAAACAATTTCAGAACGGATCTTGAAATAAAATTGACTCAAATATGAATTTTGTATAGCCAGGAATGACTGGGATGAATTAAATGCAAGGAGTGAGGATGGGAATTGGAATGATGTAGCAAGGAATTGGAAGTGGTATGATAAATAACGATTGGTGAAATGATGAAAAAGAACACAACTTGTCACTTTGGCGGTAAGATTGGGCATTGGAAGAGGGAATGCAGACAAAATTCTATTAGAAATTGAGGGGAAGATGTTTCACAAATGCAGAAAAATATGTCAAATTTTCAGAATTTAGAGCAGAATGTGCAGAATTCGAAATAATTTTGAATGTCAATGCCCTTAGCTCCAGTGATGCAGCAACACATGAGGAATAATATGCCTTTAGTGGAGGCTATCAGCAGAATGTATTGTTTCTGAGTGATGATTTGGCAGGGAGTAGTTCACAATGGCAGTGTCTGAGGGGGTAAGAGGAGTAGTCATTGACGGAGAAGTCAATGATCATTCTGTTTCATTTGTGATTGATATGGTGGCTACCAGGAGCCGTATTACAGACTGCGCCAGTGCAAATTGTTGCTGTGCACCAGAGCATGTCTTTGTTTATGCGCATTTGCGTCTGTGTGCTATTGCAATATGCGCATAGACACAAACACACATAAACACAGAGTTCAAAGTCGGCACCAACATCTCAACAGCATTACAGACAGATCCTCTGTAATGTCGTTGGGCACATACTCTGGCGCAAAGCGACAATAGCGCTAGCGCAGTCATCTGTAATATGGCCCCAGATCTACAGTTTGTTCTGCAGAAGTTACAAATCTACCGCTCTTGAGAAGAGAAGTCCATGTTGTAAGGATCAGCAATAAACAAACTGTTAATCAGGATTCAGAAGATGTTCCAGTTAAAATTGATCAGGTGAAGAATAAACATCAAATTATTTTGCGTGATTCAAGTTCTGAGAAATTATCGGGAAGGGTCATACTCTGCAAAATAAATTGCGGGATATGCACACCGGATGGTGTTGCAATTGAAACCCAAGATGAGGATTCTATCATTAAGATGAATTCAAAAGATACTAATGTTTATTTGGTTCCAGTTGTGACAAAATATGATCAACCTCTGTATTTAAGACATTCTTTCAAAGATGAGGTATGGTATTTCACAGGAAAATAAATGTGATTGATTAAGAGGGCAAAGTCAGTCAAAATAAAAGTTAAACTTGATGCAATATTCCTGAGAACTGTAGTACAAACTGACAAAAGAATCAGAAAAGTGAATGAAACCAGCTATCGAAAAACATTTTGAGCAGGGAATCCTCTGGGAGTTACGTGGTAGTCCTTGTAACTCTTCCATGATGGGTATTAAAAAGCTGAATAGCAAATGGTGCATCGTACAGGATTTGCAAAAGATTAAGAAGATGTTGTCTAGTGGAATTGAATCGAGCATTGATTTTGTTTTATTTTCCTTCTGAGGCAGAACAGTATACAGTCGTTGACTTATGCCAAACGTTCTTTTCAATTCCTTCCCACGAGGAGTGAGGATTCTCAGTTACTAATTGCATTTCAATTTTTGAATAAAGTTCTCATGTTGGTAGGATCCCACAAGGGTATGCTGAGAGTCTGTCAATCATTTCACAAATCTTGAAGAAAGATCTATGGAGCTTGAGGTTGTCTTGTAGTTCAATGTTGGTTCAGTATATTGATGACCTACGGATTGCATCAAAGACAAAAGAAGACTGTAGCCAAGATATGATTGCCTTGTTGAGTCGCTTAGCTCAGAAAGAACATAAGGTTTCCCCAAATAAAATGCTGTATTGTAAAAAGGAAGTGATCCATCTTAGATACCATATTTAAAATGTTGTAAGGTAAGTCTCAAAAGAGAGTGTTTCTGCATTTCAAACATTGAGTTTCCCAACTACATTGAGGTAAGTTTGGATGTTTTTCAAAATTGTTGGCTATTATCATCAGTGGTTAACCTGCAGCGATGTTCAAGATCCAGTATCACTTGACAAAGAACGCCATAATGCATTTAAAACTCTGAAAGAGAATTTGTGTCCCATGCCTGCACTCAGGATGCCCAATTACAATTTAAATCATTTTTTGTTTTGTCACAAAAGAGGTTGTTGTGCACTTTCAATTCAACATAGTTACATGGAAATCTCATGTGTCCAGTGGGCTGTTTGTCAGCTGTGTTGGATCCAGTAGCTCTAAGTATTCCAGGATGTTTGAAACCAATTGCAACTGTTTATGTTGCCACTGAACAAAGTGAGGGAATTGTGACAGGACACATTTTAAGTGTTTGTGTTCCACATTCGCCTGAAATTCTTTTAAATAGAATGAGGACACAAAATGTAATCAACAGTAGACTTGCTTATGAAAATATGATTTGACAGGAGTTTTGCAGCAAGATGGCGGATACTGGGGTGTCTGAGTGAGCAGGCAATGAATGCCTCTCGCCGATAACCCCGCCTGCCTTACCTTACAGCTTGCTTCGTGAACAGAGGGATTACCGGCATTTCACGTGCTTACAGTCATGCTGGGCTATGTTCTTTGATTGGACCGATTACACCGCCGGTTACATCGCAGCGGCTGGCTTCTCCCATATCTCCTGCGAGAACGCATCCCAGCTGCGGGCGGCAGGCGGTGGCGGTTTGTTGCCGGCTTTCACCTTACTGATTCGGCGTCAGCAGTGGCTCCAGAGCGAACGACGGGCTACTGCAAAAGCCCGGGCTGGGCTGGGGGCCAGAAATATCCTGCTTTGATGGTGCCCAAGAATGCTAACAGTTCAGCAAAAGGGGCCAAAGACTCGGGCGGCGGCCGCCGCCACAGGAGATGCATCTGACATTCCTGATATGCATGGCAGGGGTCCCTGCGCTGCCTCGCAAGGGTCACCATCCATTCCCTTGCCCATTACCGGTAAGCTGGACGAGGCTGGAGGGATTGCCAAAATTCCAGGAATCTTTAAAAAAAGGACTCAACTTAAAGGGAGGAATCAACCCGTGGTTGGTACAAACATTTTGCAGAGTGCTAGTGCGAGTTCTATTGTTGGTCCTACTGTTTGCATGGAAATTGCAACGCAATCTGACTGCACCATATACCCTCTACGGACTGAATCCTCTGACTCTCATGAATCTTTAAAAGTAGTTGACTCTCATGAATCTCCAAAAGAAGTTGAGGCGTCCATAGCTCTGGTCCCGGCAAAGGATTTAGAGACCCCTGTCGTACCGGCACTGGCATTAAACAATATAACCCACATTGTTGAGGAAACAAATACTAATACAAATGCTTAATCTGCAAAACCAGGTAACCTAGATAAATGCTATGAAGGTGCGTACGGCTCAAGTAGGGTAACTAAGAAAGGAGTAAAAGCAGGATCAAATGAATTAACTGAACTTATAGATGATGCTGATGCGGATTCCGTTGACTCTGCCTGCAATTTTTACTCCATGTCAGATCTTTCCAATCCTCTGGAGACTAAGAGCTTGGAGGGGGATTAGCCGGATTACAGTAGTTTGACTAGCCTTAGGACTTCAGCGCTACCAGAGGATGATGATATCACCCCGCTAAGGAGAGAAGAATGGGGTGAAGAAAAGAATACTGTACGCAAAATTGCTGAATCTAGAGATATGCCTAATCCACCTCTTAGAAATGGACCAGAGAATGAAGGATCCCTATACTGGGCCACTCTGCCATACCTTCTGATGAATCCTTCAGGGCCAGGGTTTTTGTGAAAGGATTTAAAGATCCCGAAGTCACGCTAATCACTATTTACCAAGCAATCTTACCGCACCGGGAGGAGACGAAGGCGGAGAACTTGCGAACGCAAGGGGCAGTTTGCAAGCTCCAAAATACGGTCTGTCGTGTTGTTAAGACTTGCAATGAAGTGGCTTCCAAGGTAGTGGAGGCAGAAGGCAGAATCTCTACGATTGAAGATGAAATGGTGCAGCACAAAACTGACATCTCTTCCCTAGTCTCATTGCGTGAAGATATTAACTGTAAGCTAATTGATTTAGAGAACAGATCCAGGAGAAATAACCTGCGTGTTTTGGGCATTCCGGAGGGGAGTGAAGGACGTGATATTCGCCAATTCATCATTGGACTGTTCACAGAAGCTTTCCCTGAGTTGACCCAGTGGCAATGGGAAACAGAACTGCAGAGGGCTCACCGCTCACCGATTTCCCTTTCGGCAGAAGAATGTTAGAGGGACTACAATTGTTAAGCCTAGAGTGATACTAATCTGTTTAAATAACTTTCTCTCACGTGAAGCTTTGTATGATTTATCTAGGCCTGATCGCAGGAGAAAGGGGAAGGAGGTTGAATTATTTTTTCGTCCGGATTATTGTCATGCTACAGTGCAGCAGAGATGGCAACTTCGTCAACTCAAACCATTGTTCCAAGCTAAAGGTGCACAGGCATATCTACTTAATCCCTCTAAACTCAAGATCATATACAAAGAGAAAACACATTTTTTGATGTCAGAGCTAAGTGCCAAGGAGTTGTTGGCTACTATGTAGGGTAGTTATAACTGTATTGCATAGTTATAGATCTCCTTTTGTTCTTTTGTTTTGTGCTTTTTCACTTTGGGTTTTTTCTTTTTTTCCTTTTGCTGTCAGAGAGTCAGGTGCGACCGGCGAGACGCACCCTGCCTCTCTTTCCATCACCTAAAGGGACTATTCAGTCCCTCTGCCTCATTTGGGTGGGTGTTTGGGTAGATGAGGGTGGTTTGTGTGGGAGGCCGGGAGGGGGCAGGGGCAAGGAAGAGCAGAGTAGTTTTTTTAAGTACAAGGAAAAGTTACAACTTGTCAATTAAATGTATCTTCACTGCATATGTTGTTATAGTTGTGTTAATAGGTGTACCAAGAGAAGTCCTCATGTATTACATGTTAATCTCAGGAAGATACCCGGTTGATGATAATGGCTAAACTAAGGGTTTGTTCCTGGAATATCTGTGGGCTGAATGATAAAAAGAAAAGAGGGATAGCGGCTCAGATTCTCTATACTATGAAGGTGGATTTATTGTGTTTACAGGAGACACACATACCCTGGAATAATAGGCCTTGGCTTAAAGATCTAGGCATGGAAATTGTGGGATGTACCGGACACGGAACAACAACAAGAGGTGTCGCAATTCTGAAAAGACGTGGTTGGGGGATTTGCAAACAGCTAAAAGCTGACTCTTATGGCCGTTGGGTGGTTTGTGAGATTTGCTTTGAGGGCTTTTCCTGGACCATCTGCGCCGTTTATGGCCCTAATTTAGATGACCCAGAAATGCTGAATCACCTTAGCATTGAACTTGCGGAATGGCCCTCCCCTCTAATGCTTTGTGGAGACTTTTAATCTTCACCTGGATGGGCAGTTTGATATAACTAGCGATCTCAAGTATCCAGGCAAGAAAATGAAAGTTTTTATTGCTCTTAGAGGGCTAATTTAAGATTTTGGCTTAGTGGATGTAGGGTATGTTAAAGGTTTAGGTGCTCCTGGTTGTACTTTTTTTTCTACCCTGCAACAGAAATTTGTCCAGTTAGACTATTTTTCTATCACCTCTGGATATGTAAAGAATTCTAAGTATGATATCCTCCCTAAAATAATCTCTGACCATAACCCTGTCACTTTAGAATTAGTTACAAGCTTCAGTTTTTCTGTGCGGGCTTGGACATTTGAGCGGAAATTATTAGCCAACTCATTTTATATTGAGCATATAGGGAAGTGGATCGCTGAATTCTTTGACTTTAACCGTGGATCTGCCCCTGCATTTGTGGTCTGGGATGCTTTCAAGTCAGTGGTGCGAGACGCTGTCTTATTCGATCAACAACCAACGGAAAGTCCGTGAGCTATTGGCAGCTGAATCTAAAAAATTGCAAGAGCTCCAAACCAATCTTATGATGGCCGTTAATTCTGATTAAAATATAGAGCAAATACAGATGAAGCTGGCCATTCAAAAGTCGAGGCTTTATGAGAATTTTGCTAGGAAACTAGCAGCACAAATTGCAGTTCATCGCTCACAAGTTTATGAAGTAGGAGAAAATACTGGCCGTATATTAGCTAAAAAGATCTGACAAAATGAGGTGGCTAATTGGATAGATAGCATTCAGGACGAGGCAGGGCAAATCCACGATAAACCAGAAGAAGTCTTGGAAGTTTTTCGTCAATTCTATAGCAAACTATATAAGGACAAGTTAATATGTTATACTTCAGAATCCTTTTTGGATTTTATTGCCAGCACTGGAATGACTACATTAACATCAGATCAGCTTGCAGAATGAGAGAAAGATATAACATGGGTAGAAACTGAGGCTGCTATTCTCTCACTCGCGCTTGGTAAGGCGGTGGGCCCAGATGGCATTCCTTTAGAGTTCTTCAGGTTGTTCCGGCACCTTCTGAAGGGAGATCTGATGCTAGCTTAGTTGGAAGCACAGAAGGGTAATGCCCCGGCATCTTGGCAGAACTCTATGATCATAGCCTTTCTGAAAAAAGATAAACCACCCTTGATGCCTGCCTCATATCGGCCTATATCTTTAATTAATACTGATAGTTAAATGTATTCAAAGATCCTAGCCTCACGGATATCTGGCATATTTCCATCTATTGTGTCGAATTTCCAACACAGATTTATTCCGAATTGCGATACCACAGACCATGTCCGCCGTCTAATTGCTCTCGTGGACTGGGCTCAGGCAACTGAGTCCACAATGGGGGTCACCCTGTTGGATGCCGAAAAGGCATTCGACAGGGTTGCCTTGCCATATCTATGGGATCTGCTCTGTCAGAAGGGGTTTGGCCCCAAGATGATCTCTAATCTGAAGGTTCTCTATTGCTCTCCAACAGCTTCCATTCGGTTGGCTGGCCAAGTATCAGCCCCTTTTTCTATATTTCGTGGGACACGGCAAGGTTGTCCGTGTTCCCCGATTTTCTTTTCTTTATATATTGATGTGTTTTTGAATAAGTTAAATCAGGCAGAAAATATTAAACTGGTTCAAGTCTCTCACATGGATTATAGAGCTTTCACTTACGTGGATGATATTGTCGTGGTAACCACGGATATTAATAGGGCGGCCCCAGCGATAGAGGATCTAGCGCGTCAGTTTGGATCTGTTTCGTGGTACATGCTGAATATTTCTAAGACTCAAATTTTGCATGTTGGTCAGGACCCCCGCTGAATATTAGAAGTGCTACAGAAGTCACCTACTTAGGTATTAAAATCTCACTTCCTCTTTCTAGTATCCCTGATCTAAATATAAACACAGTTCTGAAAAAAGCCAATTCAATGTTGGAGAGAATAGACCATCTTCATTTATCTCTCTATGAGCGTGCCGATGTTTTAAAGATGAAGGTATTACCCAAGCTTCTTTATATGTTTCGAACTACACCGCTTGAGTTCCCTCTTAGCTGTTTTAAACAGTTAGAAAGGATGTCAGCTAGATTCTTATGGGGCTACAAGCGTCAAAGATGGCCATACAAAAAGATGATTTTGCCGAAAGATCAGGGAGGCTGGGGCCGTCTTGCAGTTTATCAATCCACTTGTGATAGGCGATAGGGCCCGAATCTTGCCGTGCCACTCTCCCTCAATTTACAAATTTGGACTGGGGGAGGCGTGCAGGGGTTGTCTAGTCAAAATTATAGAACCCATTTATTTCAAAAAAACTAAATTCAAGATTTTGAAATCAGCATATGCTGTATGGAGATGTGTTAAGCGCCACCTTGGCCTCTCAAAGATTAGTGCCTACACACCCTTGGCAGTACAAAAGGGGGTGGTGATGGACGGAGCATCTGAATCAATCAAACACTCACACCCAGTCAAAAGATCTGGGTTTAATCCATCCCCGTTCTTTAGCCCACTCTGCCACCCCAGTTCAGACATGGCTATATGCAAATCAGTCTGACCCTGTGCCTCATGGGAACAGTCCAGCCCAAACTGCCAAGCCATGTCTTCCCTGGACCGGAAACAAGCTTCCGAGGACCGGTTTCTGGCATTCCAGCCGTCTTCAGCCTGGCTTGCTTGAATCCAGTGCCAAAGTGAGCAAGGGACTCACGTCTGAGCATACCCTGCCACACTTATGGCGGCCAAAAGTGGTACAAACGGGGGTGGTGATGGACGGAGCATCTGAATCAATCAAACACTCACACCCAGTCAAAAGATCTGGGTTTAATCCATCCCCGTTCTTTAGCCCACTCTGCCACCCCAGTTCAGACATGGCTATATGCAAATCAGTCTGACCCTGTGCCTCATGGGAACAGTCCAGCCCAAACTGCCAAGCCATGTCTTCCCTGGACCGGAAACAAGCTTCCGAGGACCGGTTTCTGGCATTCCAGCCGTCTTCAGCCCGGCTTGCTTGAATCCAGTGCCAAAGTGAGCAAGGGACTCACGTCTGAGCATACCCTGCCACACTTATGGCGGCCAAAAGTGGTACAAACGGGGGTGGTGATGGACGGAGCATCTGAATCAATCAAACACTCACACCCAGTCAAAAGATCTGGGTTTAATCCATCACCGTTCTTTAGCCCACTCTGCCACCCCAGTTCAGACATGGCTATGTGCAAATCAGTCTGACCCTGTGCCTCATGGGAACAGTCCAGCCCGAACTGCCAAGCCAGGTCTTCCCTGGACCGGAAACAAGCTTCCGAGGACCGGTTTCTGGCATTCCAGCAGTCTTCAGCCTGGCTTGCTTGAATCCAGTGGCAAAGTGAGCAAGGGACTAACGTCTGAGCATACCCTGCCACACTTATGGTGGCCAAAAGCAGTACACACCCTTGTCATCACCAGATATCCTACCTTTAATATTTCGAGATTTAATAACTAATAGGTGGCGCTTCAACGGAATTCAGTGTCTGGGTGATTTATTGCTAGACGGACATTTCGCTTCTTTTGCTGAGCTAAAAAACAAATTGGATTGCCAAAACATGATTTTTTAAAGTTTTTACAGATCCGTAGTTATCTCAATACTCTAGGTCCCCAGGGAGAATTCCAATTGAGGAGAATCCCTCTTATTGAGAGTATGACTAGGAAAACACCGATCGGTCAATTCTATGCATATCTTATGCTATCCCTTCCTGATTATCTAGAGTACTGTCAAAATAAATGGGCAACAAAGTTGGGTGTTAACATAGTTAATATTGAGGAATCAATAAGTTTAGCGAACAGGGTCCTGATGACAGGAAGGGTGCGCACCCAACATTACATGGCTCTATTTGATCTGTATTATATGCCCGGAAAGATCGCTAAATGGGGAACAACTGTTGGGATTACTTGTAGCAGATGTGGTGAAGTTGCTGCTGATGCTATGCATATGTTCTTTGCTTGTCCAAAATTAGCTGACTTCTTTCTGTCTATCGAACAATTTTTGGGCTTATTATTGGGTACACCGTTAACCATAACCGGAGAATTGGTTTTGTTAGGGGTCACTTCAGTCGGATGTTTTAATACATTTTCCGGGTTTAGGAAATGCTTTGTATTAATTTGTATGGCGCTAGTGCGCGCATGTATCACCAATGTCTGGATTAGTCCTGTTCCTCCTTTTTTTTCATGGTGGGCTCGTCTCTTAGCAATGTACATTTTGGAATTGGCTTTATATAGGACCAAGGGTCGAAAAAAGAAGTCCACTGGCATTAAGATTTGGGCCCCAGTCACGGACTGGCTATAAGGGAAATTGTTTGTTTTGCATCTGTTGGTTTTTTTTTTTTCCTTGTACTTTAATATCTGTCACAGGATATCCTTTGTTTTCTATTTTGTCTTCCTTGCATAAAATGGTTAAAAAATCCAATATTTTTTTTTTTTAAAACAGTAGACTAACTTGTCATGAGAAGGTGAAAATTCATCGGCCTCGGTCATCTGCACTGGTGGAGAGAGAGTGAATGGTACTCTCCATAATTAACTGTCAAAGAGCAATTCTTCAACTGGGCTGAAGAGACTGGATGCATTTCTTCTTGTGTTGATGAGCATGTGAAGTACTCCTAATAAGAAGACTGGGTTGCTGCTGCATGAAATTATCATGGGCAGAGTAATTAGGCCTTGCATATGTTCCATCAGCTGTGCTAGTTTTAATGAGTGATGGCAACATGCTATATTACTACAAAGGTCTGACTGATATGGTGAAATCTGTCTCTCATCAGGTTAAGGTTGCAACAGAGGATACAAAAATATTGCCTGTCATGACCTAAAGCCTGGAGATTTGATTATAACCTGCAAGCAGGTGAGGAAGAGTTGCCTGGAAGAAAGGTGGTGTGGATCTTATTAGGTGAGTTGATGACAAACACTGCAGTTAAGAGTGCTGCAGTACTGCAGTGAATCCACGCTGTTCACACAGATACTGAAAGCATCTGAAGCCGTATATGAAATGGCGGGTCTAGAATCCAGTTCACAGAGTTAAACGCAGAATCAAGTACAGAGTCAAGCTCCTCAGCCAACTCGAGTTTGCAGCATGGATCCAGAGGAGGGTAACATTTGGAAACTGGTAAAGATGCAAGTAATGAATTGAGAAAGTTTGAATTTTAAGTGAGCAAAAATTCTGATGAAGGACCTGAACATTCTAGAGTGCAGTTTCAAAGCAGAGATCAGAGTGAAGAACTACTGCAGTGCCAAATTCAAAGGCATGAAAGGCAGTAAGAAGAAGTAATTTCTGATTTTATCAATAAGAATCTGATGTTGAAGATTAAAGTTCTAAATACCCCCAGACGAATTGAAGAAGTTTTTAGTTAATGCTGTGAATGGAGCAGGTAAAGACAAGGTTGATCAAAGCTTAAGTTTAATCTGAAGTTCAAGTGCAAATTCAATTTTGAAGTCAAATATCTGGGTAAAAACAGAGACTGTCTCCAAAACATTGTGAAGCAGTTGAAACACTTGAGCAACACACATAGACTGAAATTAGAGGCACTAAATCACCAATGGCCATAAGATCAACAAGATGAAGATTGACAAATGGAAAGTGTTCTTCACCTAAAGGGGTATATCTAGCTGCAGTACCTGAAGAAGAAGAAGCAGCAGAATTGAAAGACTTTGATCCAGTTATGAATTATTATCAGGACAGTATGACAGCCCCTAAGAATGAGATAGAGACAGAAGAAGAGCCACCTTGAATGAGGAAAAGAGACTGTTGAATACAAGTTAAAACTGATAATTGATAAAAGAACAAGAGACTGGGCAAACTTAAAATTATTTTTTTAACACATCTTTTTATTGACACTTCAGTAAAAAAAAGAACAAGAATCAAATAGAGCACTGGTGCATCGATCAACACTGTCTGAATTACGGGAGGAAACCTTTCAGTTCATGCCCTCCCCATCACCCCCAACACAGCCAACAGCAATTTTCGGCTTGACCTCATTAGGTGGTATTTCCTATAATCTGACGGGGAGAATGTCATCATATATATTACCTTTATCCATTCCAATGTCCCCAGATTTCTGTCCACTTTTGGGGGCAACCATGGCCTTCATGTAGCATCCTCTCAACCAACATGCATGGATCCATGTCATATTTCCAGTCCTCTAAACGCAGCACTTGTTCTGTGCCCCACAATCTTGCCACATTCCGTTCAACTACAGCAAATCCAAGGTTGATCTATATCCACTCTATATGGAGCAGGTCTGTGTCCTCCCAGATATTCAGGAGGCACCACATTTTCAAGGCAGTGAGAAAAATTCCACACACCTTGCCCCTACATGCCACCACCACCATCCAAAAAAGTGTGCAGTATCGGACAATCCCAAACTATGTGGTAAAAAGTACCAGTGTGTCCACAACCTCGACAACATCTGTCATTCAATACTTGTTAGATTTGGGGGTCTCTAGTTGGCCCAGGTAGGTACTTTTGACAAATAGGGACCTTTGCCTCTAGTCAGGGTAAAGGGGTACACTCCTAAAATAACCCCTTTTCACCCCCTTGGTAGCTTGACACGAGCAGACAGGCTTATCTCAGAGGCAGTGTGTAAAGCATTTGTGACCACATACAGTAACCAAGTGACAACACTACAAATGGAAACCACACAGGTTTTACATAAAAAATAAGTATACTTTATATAGACTTAACACAAGACCAATAAATGATAAAAATCCACAATACTATACTTAAGATGGTAGTTTTAGTTTACTTTAGTTCAGTTCTTAAGATGCAACACTTTGCATCAATGTGCCTTACGATGCGTTGCGATTGAACAACAACAAAAATATTGCAGCGATGCAAATGCGACAAGGTTCCGGTGCAAAGAAATAAACATGACGCTCTCTCCTTGATGCAACACGCTTCCCGGCGATGCAGTGGTGTCTACTGCAACGTTGATCCTCGTCTCCGGCGATGCGAGATACTTTAAACGATGCGAGCCGCGACCGGCCCTACGACAAGCTTCCCAGTGATGCGACGCCGTCTGCTGCAACGTCGATCCTCTCTCCTGGCAATGCTCATTGCTTCCACAATGATGCGAGCCGTGACAGGCTCTCGACACTCTTCCCGGTGATGTGGCGGCGTCTGCTGCGACGTGGATCCTCTTCTCCGGCGATGAGCAGCAACAGGGCCTGTGACATGCTTCTCGGAGATGCGGCGGCGTCTGATGCGACGTCGATCCTCTACTCCTGTGACACGCTTCCCGGTGATGCGGCTACATCTGCTGCGATGTTAATCCTCTTCTCCGGTGATGCGGGGCGCTTCGTGTTGTAAAGCGGCAGCGTCAGTTCTGCGACACGCTTCTCCATCTTGAGTCGCGCTTCCAGCTCCTTGTGACACGCAAGTCCCCCACAAAGTCCAGCACAGCTGCATGCACTGCAGGAAGACACTTGGGGAGCTGGTGAGTGAAGTCTGTTGTCCCTGAGACTTCAGCATGAGGCAAACTCTGTTCCAGGCCCTTGGAGATCCTCCACAAGTTGAAAGTAAAGCACACAAATTTCTTTCTCCTTTCTTTGGCAGTCAGGCAACCACTGCAGGCCAATCCCTCAAGCAGCACTTCAGCTTAGGGATAGTCTCTCCTCAGTTTCCTCTCCTCAGCAAAGGTTTCCTCTTGTAGTCCAAAAGTGATCTAATTTCTTGGGATCAGGTTCCCAATACTTATACCCCAAAATCCTTTGTCCTCTGAGGGCAGAGGGGCCTTTGCCCAGTCCAAACCAGTTCTGAAGCACTCTGTTTACAGGACTCCTTCTTTCCTTTCCACAGTGCAGGGCAGAAACATCAGAAACCCCACAGGAGGTGGAGCCAGCATTGCGGAGGGAAAGCACAGCCTTGGAGCACTTTGTTGACAAGATGCCTTCTCTTCATTCACAGTGCAGGGCAAAGACATCAGCCGCACCTCAGGAGCTGGAGCCGGCATTGTGGAAGGCACGCACAGCCCTATTCAGGTCCCAGGTGCAACTCCTCCCACCCATCTAGATGCAGATCTCTCTATTCACCACTGGGCGGACTCATTCTGTCTCTCAGAATCCCCCAGCCCTGTCACTCACAAAATCCAGACAACGGAATATACAACCTAGCAGAGGCAGGCTTGAAAGATTAGGCAAGAAAATACCTACTTTCTAAAAGTGCTATTTTCAAACACAGAATGTTAAAACCAACTTCACTAAAAGATGCATTTTATCATTCTGAGTCCAGGCATACTAAACTCGAATTTCTACATTGTTCTCGGAGTTAGTTAGGATTATAAGAATGTAGTAATCTAACTGCCCATTCTGGCCTATGGAGAACAGGTAGCCTTGCAATAGTGAAAAGCGAAAATGGCTGTAATTCACTATTAGGACATGCCACACATACCAGGGCATGTCCTACCTTATACTTACAATGCACCCTGCCCTTGTGCCTACCATAGCGGTGTCTGATATGAAGAAAAGGGAAGGTTTAGGGACTGGCAAGTGGATGCGCTTGCCCAGTCAGTGTGACAGTACCAGACTGCATGCAGGCTCTGCAATGGCAGACCTTAGACACATTTTACAAGGCTGATCTGTGGGTGGCACAACCAGTGCTGCAGGCCCTCCAACAGCATTTGGATTTACAGCCCTGGGCACACTCAATGCTCTGTACTAGGGTCTGACAAGTAAACCAAACAGCCAATCATGGAATCACTAATCCGTACATCAATTTACAGTAGGGAGCACTCGCACTGTGGCAATGGACAGCAGTGGCACAGTGCCCAAAGCATCTAACACAAGCAAAAACACATGAGGCAACAGCAAAAATGGAAGAGAGACCCACACCAATGGTGCCAGGTCTAAGAATACTCTATCCAATTTTAACCAGCATGTTCCGAGAATAATAGGTACGATAGAGAATCGAAATTTGCCTAGCTTACGTAACGGTAAGTTTCAAATCTATTAAGGACACGGAGGCGAGGATTATGCTTTTCTTCCTTCGCTTTATTACAAATACACAAAACACAGCAGCCTTAGAAAAGCTCCAATCCATGTTTTAAACTGCCGTAAAAACTTGGAAACAAAGATTTCTTCAAAAGTCTATAATCCAGCGAAACTACTACTCCCATGAGCCTTTCAACCTTAGTCCTTTCACTCTGTTCAGTCCCATTCACTCTGCTCAGTCCCAGTATGATAGCCAGTCCCTTCTCGACCTTCCTCCTCTTTCTTCGCGCTGGTTACGCACATTCCGCATTAGTCCTGTTTGGAACCGTCATTTCCTATCAGAAAAACGACAGCGTAAGAGAAGCATCGACAACTCCACTGATCGCATACAAACAGAGAACATCCTCATAGAACTGGCATTAGAGCATGTACAACGTATAGCTGGAAAACAGTTTACTTACTGAAGTACGGGGGGTTCGCACCTCCGAACACCAGGGTGGGATAATCCTCGCCTCCGTGTCCTTAATAGAATTGAAACTTACCGTTACGTAAGCTAGGCAAATTTCGATTCTATGTCAGGACCGGAGGCTTCGGATTATGCTAGTTCAAAGCTTACTCACCACCAATTGGGCCAAATCCACCACCGGTTTAGAATAAAACCTCTTAAACGTGGAATCCGAGGACCAATCCGCTGCTCGCATTAAATCCTCCGAACGAGCCCCCACCGAAAACGCCTTAGAAGCCATGGCTCCCCTGGCAGAGTGGGCTCCAAAACGCTTGGTGTCAATGCCTGCCTCCTGCATGACCCAACGCACCCATCTTGCAATGGTGGGGGAAGAGACTGCTCTGTGTGGTTTTCGCAAGGCAATTAGTAACTGTTGTTCGCCCGGAGGGCGAATATCCAGCGTCATGTCTTCATAAGCCTTTAAACATTGCACGACTCACAATTTGGGAGTGTCCACAAAGGCTGGGTACGAGATCGTGCGTGACGCAGACTTTGTGCGACGTCCCACTGAAAAAGTGACCCCGTCCGGGGAAAACACTTGCGCTGACACATCCAAGGCGCGGACATCCGACACACGTCGGCAAGAAACCAAACATAGCAACATAGCCAATTTAGCTGAAAGCTCCTTCAAAGATAAATAAGCGTTAGCCTGCCAGGACAGGAATAGGTTCAAGACCACATTTACGTCCCAAAGGACCGAATATCGGGGCTCCGGAGGTAAGGAAAGACGAACTCCCCATAAGAGCCTACAGACAAAAGGATGTTCCCCCACTGGAGAACCCTCCACAGGCTGATGACCTGGCGAGATGGCGGAACACATTGCGTTAATCGTCCTATAGGCGAGGCCCTTAGATGCCAATTCGGCGAGAAAGTTCAAAATCGGAACGAGTCCTGCGACCACGGGATCCAGGTCCCTTCGAAGACACCAACGCATCCACTTAAGCCAAGCGGATTTGTAGCGCTTCGCCGTGCTATCAGCCCAGGCTTTGGAGAGCAGGCTCTCAGCCGATCCCGAAAGGCCCGGGAGTGACCAACGTTTCCGGAAAGCCTCCATGCCACGAGGCGGAGAGAGTCCCGCATAATGAGAGGGTGAGGTTCCTGATCTGGATTCAGCAAGAGGTGAGGAAACTGGGGGAGTAGGATTGGAAAATCCCAAGAAAGTTCCAGAAGAACTGGAAACCAGACTTGAGACCTCCAGAGTGGCGTAACCAACACCATCTCCACCTCCTGACGGCGCACTTGGGCTGCCGTTCGTACAATCATCGAGAATGGAGGAAATGTGTTAGGCCTCTCCTGGCTCCAATCCTGGAGGAACGCGTCCGTGACCTTCGTGAGCGGATCCGGCCGCCAGCTGAAGAACCTCAGCAGCTGGTGGTCCAGCCGGGACGCAAACAGATCCACTGAAAACGGACCCCAGTGTGCGTTCAGCCACCGGAAAACCCGGATGTCCAACATCCACTGACTGGCATCCCTCAGGTGCCTTGAGTGCCAGTCCGCCAACTGATTGGCCTGACCCGGTAGGTGTTCCGCCGTCACCGATATGTGATGCGCAAGGCAATAGTCCCAGAACTCTTTCGCCAAGTCCGCCAGAGCTCTGGAGCGGGGGCCTCCTAGGTGGTTGATGTATCGAACTGCCGAGACATTGTCCATTTTCGAAAGAACGCAGGATTTCACTGAATCCTTGGTCCAACAGCGGACCGCGAAGGATCCTGCTAGAAGCTCCAAACAGTTTATATGCAACTGTTGTTCGTCGGATGACCAAGCGCCGCCGGTGGAGAACTCCCCGCAACGGGCACCCCATCCGGACCTGCTGGCATCGGACTCTATCACAAGATCCGGGACCGACCCGAAGATCGCCCAACCATTCCAGGCCTCCATGTGTGAGAGCCACCAGGACATCTCCTCCTTCACGTCCTCTGAGAGAGGTACCATCTGGTCGTAGGACATGCCCCGCCGGAGGTGTTGGGCCTTGAGGCGCTGTAGCGCTCTGTAATGTAACGGCCCAGGAAAATCGCCTGTATGGAGGATGACAGAAGTCCCACAACTCTGGCCACCTGGCGCAGAGAAGTCCGGTCTTTGGAAATCGTCTGGCGTAATGTATGTCTGATCTTGGCTATCTTCTTCGAGGGAAGACTGAGGGAGGCTCCAACGGAGTCTATGACAAAACCTAGAAAGGTAATTTTCTGACATGGAACCAGAACCGACTTGGAGTCGCTGATGACGAAACCCAGCCTCTGGAGAAGCTGGACCGCCTGCTGGAGTTGACCGGTTAAGGTCACCGGACACTGGCCCATCAAAAGAATATCGTCCAGGTAGACGATCATCCGAATACCCTGAGCTTGCAGGAATTCCACCACCGGGTGCAGCACTTTCGTGAAGCACCAAGGGGCCGAGGAAAGACCGAAGGGAAGGGCAGTGAATTCGAACACTCTGTCCTTCCAGCAGAATTGAAGGAAACGCCGATGGGGAGGATGGATGGGTACCACCAAATAAGCGTCCTTCAGATCCAACCTCACCATCCAGTCCCGCGGTAGGAGCACATCCCGGAGGAGATGGATCCCCTCCATTTTTAAGTGCCGGTAGACCAACCAACCGTTGAACTCCGTGATGGTTGATCACCGGACGTTTGCCCCCATCCGTCTTGTCTACCAGGAAGACGTTGCTGAGGAAACCAGCGGGATGACGCGTTGATAGGCGAATGGACCCTTTCTGGAGTAACTCCGAGACCTCTTCGTCTATCAAACGCGCGTCGGACTCTGAGAAAATGATCGGCCGCGGGGCCGCACCTGAACTGGCCGGTCGTAGAAGTCTATGTGGAACCCCCGCACGGTTTGTAAAACCCAGGCGTCTGCAGTGAGCAGTGCCCACTCCTCGTAAAAGGCCGCCAACCTGCCCCCCATGAGAACCTGGTCCGAAGACCGTACACTTACCGTTGGCAGTATTGGGTCCAGGGTTCTTGCGATAGCCTCGACCGCCAAAGCGTTGCCCCCTCATGGGGTAGAAGTTGTTGAAGTTCGCGGAGGTCTGGTACTGGCCTCTGCCGGAGCCTTGCCCTCTACCGTTGGCTTGTTGCCCTGCACGGCCGGTCGGGCGGCCCCTGCCCTGACCGGCCCCTTGGGAAAAACGCTGTTGGAATACGTGCTTAATGCTGGACTGCGCTTTGTCCAGCGAAGTGAACGTGGACACAAATTTGCCCAGCACCTTGATGAAAGGCTCGCCAAAGAGGCCGCCCTGGGCGACCGCCCCTGCTTCCGAAGAAGCCAAATCGCCTAGCTTCGGATCCAGCTTGATAAGCAGGGATCTCCGACGTTCGGTGGACAGGGCGCAGTTGGCGTTCCCCAAAAAAATGATTACCCTCTGCGCCCAATTGGACAAGACTTCAAGGGAAATCACTGTGCCATTGGCTTTTGCCTCCTCCGCCATGTCGAGAATCTTCGTGGCGGGCCCACAGCGTCCAACAATGTATCCTGGCATGACCGCCAGGAACGGTCGATGCCCTTACGGGGTTCCTTCATAAATGTGTCGAGGAAGGTGGCCATCTTTGCGTCTAATTCGGGTGTCAGGGCCACCTTACCCTCCAAAGTGGGCCTCGGACATTCCCCTCGAAGGCAACCCCTTGCGTCTTTTTCCAAAGGCTTACGCAGGCGACCTGCCACGAACTTTGCCACCGTGTCCCCCGGCGTCCAGGCAGCGGACCACGGATGCATAATCTCATCCGGGTCCAACATGCCGGAACTGTCCCGGGGTAACTCCGTGGCCGAGCCCGAGGGGCGCCAAGAGCGGACCGACTCCCCCTCGTCATCAGTATCGGGGGAGACAAGCCCCGGAGACAGGGGTGTGGTCTCTGAAACCACAGAAGGTTCAGGGTCCGAAAGTGGTGCAGGGGGGCCAGCAGTCGCCTTGGCTAAGAAAGCGTCCCTGAGACGCTTAAAGGCGCCTCTGTCCACCCCCTGCCCCCCTTCCGGAGCCCCTTCCCTGCAGGGCTTCTTTGGGGCGGCGGGCCCTCACCTGAGGAGCCTGGGAGGCCAGTAGGCGCTCCCAAATGGGCTTGCGCCAGTTTGGCGCACTCTTCTACAATGCGCGCAGACAACCGTATCTCCATGGGACCCACCACCTCCGTCACACAGCGATAGATAGAGCTGTCGACCGCGTTGTAAAACTCCTCATCCTGTATGTAGGAGTGGGGTTCCTCAAAATAATCCCCCTGCTCCATGGCTGCTACGCCAAATAACGATCAACTGTTGGATAGTTGCACTAAGCACCAGACCCTCTCACACAGAGGGCGTCAGGGAAACAACTGTGGGCAGACAAACTCGGACTGCAATAACTTTTCTGGGCCAGGAGCACACTGGCAAGGTAGGCCGCACGTTAGAACCCCCAACGCGCTGACCCTCCACACTGGGACCGGGCCGATCCACCCCTAATAGCGCATTAAAACCACACAGAAAAATTTTCAACGTGCAAGCGCCAGTCGGCGATTTACGCGGTCTCCGCCGCTAATACAGACCCCGCAGGGCATCAACACTGTCAAATCCCGGGCCAGATACAGACCCGGAGCACCGGGCGTCAAGAGGTGGAGAGGGCAAAGCTCCGTGGCAGGCCGGCTCCTCCGCGCGTCTCCTCAGAGTGAAGGGGAGCGCGCCGAGGAGCAGGCGAGACGAACGGGTGCCCTCTGGCGGGCGCTATCAACACCGCACCGCTTGCCGGACAAACACCGCGAAAGGAGCGAGGGCGCTCCCGCGGCAGGGCTCTGTAGGGATAAAAAAGTCACAGAAACAATACAGAGCCCCAATAAACACCCCCGTCCAATCCCCAGACGGGCAATTACAATAATTAACAATAGAGAAAAATGTCACTTAACTGACTGCTGCGTGAGCAACGAAGAAAGAGGAGGAAGGTCGAGAAGGGACTGGCTATCATACTGGGACTGAACAGAGTGAAAGGACTAAGGTTGAAAGGCTCATGGGAGCTGTAGTTTCGTTGGATTCTAGACTTTTGAAGAAATCTTTGTTTCCAAGTTTTTACGGCAGTTTAAAACATGGATTGGAGCTTTTCTAAGGCTGCTGTGTTTTGTGTATTTG
Source organism: Lissotriton vulgaris (assembly GCF_964263255.1). Lineage (NCBI taxonomy): Eukaryota > Metazoa > Chordata > Amphibia > Caudata > Salamandridae > Lissotriton > Lissotriton vulgaris. Next base: position 1,026,136,426 of record NC_141689.1, on the reverse strand, counting down.
TAATAAAGCGAAGGAAGAATAGCATAATCCGAAGCCTCCGGTCCTGACATCTTCAATTGGACCAGATGGATACCCGCCCATACAGCTACTTTTCTAGGGGACGCCAGGGCTTCCACCCACTCGTAGTCTTCCAGACTGTCCAAGTCATGTTCTCAATGCTCTTTCAATCGCACAAGGGTATCAGTGAATAATTGATTTATTTTTTTATGTTAGGGATGTGGCTTTACATGGCATGTACTCATCAAGCAGTCTTTCCAAAATGGGTGAAGACACAATGTGTGGCACATCTGTAGGTAGCGATAGGTTTTGGTTGGTTTGAAGTGGTAGTTCTGCTGTAAGCCTGAAGGGGGGGGGGTGACATCTCCCTGCGCCACAGGCCTCCCACCCAAGAGAGTCCAATGAGGTTTTCAAGACCCCAGTAGGTTTCCAAGGGTACCCAACACTGCTGTGTCCCAGAGGGGGTAGCCTATGATTTTACCCCTCCAGCCTAGGTGACCAGTGGATGCTGCCTGATCCAGGCCACCGAGGGCACTAAAGCTAGGGTAACGATTGAGGGTGACAAAAGACAGACCTGTCAAGTACCGCACTGGAGCCTAAACTTACAGGATGTCCCACCATTCACCCTCACTTGTGCCAACAGATCAAAGTATAAGAGTCTCACCAAGCGTACGAAATGGGGGCCAAAGCCCAATCTAGCCATCACCTCAAACATATAGGCCCATTCTACCAAGTCAAATGCCATTCAGGCATCCAACAAGAGTACCAGCACATGTTCCTGCAGTTTGGGTGCTATGAAGGAATCCTTGATTAAGGGTAGTGCTGCAATAGGGTATGAAGCCCAACTGATCTGGATGGACCAGATCCATATTCAACCGATCAGATGGGAGTCCGAGATCTTGACCAAGACCTCAACCTCAACATTGAGTATAGATATTTGCCTGTAAGAGGTGAAATCCGGGAGCAGTTTTTTCCTCTCTGGGGATGACTACTATTGAGACAAGCCTCTGGTCTCTGAGCAACAAGCCTCACTGTCAGCTCTTCTTGAACATCTATGTAGCCGGTTTCTGAGCTGTTAGTCTGTAGGGGCCAACTGATTTGCCCGTGTTCACATCACATATGGGTCTTACTATTTTGTCTCCAATTATATCCTCATCAAGGTGATCAGGGTCTGAATTTGAAAGTCTCAGCAAGCGGATAGTCTACAGGAACTCCTGAGATTCCTCTGATCTGGCTGTCACAGCTGGGAAATATAACTGGGCAAAGTAGGAGGCGAAGGCATTCACCACACTCTGTTTTTCTCGCACTAATGTATCATGCCTTTTTTTATTTGAGGGTCGTCTCATAAAATAAGCTACCTTTCCTGCATTTGAATTTCTTATTCCTGTGTCTCAACCCTGGCCTTCTTTGTCTTTCTTGTATCCCGCAATCAAGGAGAGTGCATAACCTTTGATCACCACCTTGAGTGCCTCCCAGAGAGTCTGAGAGGAGTCAACCAATGACTTGTTTTCAGCAAAAAAATGTCCTTTTGCATCAATATGCTCTCTCTAACCTTGGGTAACTTAAAATACCAGGGGTTAAGTGATATGCCACACATTCCTAAACCCCCACAGAGACCAAGCACCACCCATATGGGAGAGTGATCAGTGATGCCTCTAGGCAGGTGATGAGCCACTGAGAAATAATGAAGCTGGTGTGTGAGGGTAAGAAGTTAGCCAATATGGGAAAGACTGCCATGTGCCCCCGAGTGAAATATGAATTGCTTTTCCCTGGGATTATAGGCCCACCATAGGTAAATTAATTCAAGGGATGTAACAAAATCAAACAGAGGGTAGCTAGAAGAACCTGCCTGTCTGGGAAGCCAGCAATCTCTTTCCTTGCATAGCATCAGGTTAAAAAAATCCCCTATGAGTAACTTTCAATCTGGCTGGTGAAGTAAAAGAGCGCTCAATTCAGGTAGCGTAAGATCATGCAGTTGCAGTGGGAGATAGACCAAGCAGATATTGATGGCCACCCCCTCCCATTTCCCCGTTGGCCTCCCAGGGTGTCCAGCCAAACCTGATATATTATAAGCTGGATGGACTTCTTCCTTAAAAGCTGTGGAAAAATTTGCATGAGCCACCAATTTTTAACCCAATCTGTCAAGTGCTTGGTATGTGTTACCCTTCATGTGGGTCTCATGTAGACGGACCATATCAGGTGGTAGTCGTTTAACATACTGTAGAATGATTCCTCATTTAAGTATGTCTCCTAGGCCATTTACATTCCAGAGTAACAGCTTTATAGCTGGCATGTCAGCCTGTCCTCCAATGTATGTGTAGTCAAGATGTCAGCACAGCCTGGCAAGCCAATCCGTCCATTGGGGGCAGCAGCCAAGGGGTTAGAGTATACAACCTTGTCAAAATGCAGTACCCGTGCTTTACAAAACAACAACCTTGCCCCAAAACAAACTATGATAAGAGGCAAAAACCCCTGAACTCATCCCCCCTTCCTAACTCCCTGCATAGTGGACTTAAATCTGCCTGCCCCCCAACATTGCAGAGTAACTGTCGCCCATAAACAATACTTCAACGGCAAGTGACAGTGGTAGCTACCAAAAAGTGCTCCAACCACCCTTCCCCCATTGATATACTCACATGAACAAGAGTCAATAGACTCAATCAGCTACATAACTTCTACAGCAGCAGCAAAGCTACTACAATATTGCCCATCAAATCACTGTTTGTGCTTCTGGTAATCCGTGATTAAGCTTTTTGTATTGCTGTCAGACTCAGCCCACTCCATTGAACCAGTACTGTCACTGCTCCTGTGATTATGCCTCCTGAGAGGCTCGTGTTGAGTTGACCGTTAATCATCACTCATGTCGCCGGTGTCCTGTCTGCTCTTTGGATTGACCTTAGCATGATGCTTTCGGTGGGACTTAAACCTCAGTCGTGCCCCCTCATCCTGTCTCCTTCCATCTAGCCAGTCCGATGCCACCTCTCAGGTCACAAAGTGCCATGTTTTCCTCTCTTCTGTGACTTGAAGCTGCACCATTAACAACATTGAGTATTTCAGGCCTCACTCTCTAAAGACCTGTTTCAACCTTGGCAAAATTACGGTAAAGCTGCTGAACTCGGAGAGTGAAAAAAGGCTAACAACTATGTTCTCAAACTTGACAGGAGAGGTACAGTGGGCTGCCTGGAGAATAAAATTGTGGTCTTGAAAGTTGAAAAGGTGGACTATTATAGTATAAGGAGCTGCTCCTCATCTAGGGGTGTGCCAGGAAGCCTATGAACCTGTTTGATAGAGAAGTAGTCCGATTGGCCACGGGCTGTAATATCCTCAAGATGAAGTCTTTCACAGAAAGTCTGCAGCTGGTCCCTCTGCCTTCTCAGGGACTCCGATCAAGCACATTTTGTTTTGTCTGAATCACCCCTCAAATTCTTCTACTTTTGCCTCTAAGACAACCATGGTTGCCTGCAGCTCCTTGACCTCTTTCTTCAATGTAGTGGTCTGAGTAGGGAGGGATGCAATTGCGTCTTCTGCTTCTTTTACTCTTGCTCTCATATTTCATAGGTCAGCACAGAGTAGTGTAACTTCTGTTAAGACTGTCCTCCGCTCCGCCGAGCTCGCCTTGGCAGAACCCCGTGCATCCGCAGAACCAGAGCAGGCGGAAGAGCCTTCGCCTACCTCGCAGCAAAAACCTGGAACGAGCTCCCAGTCAAAATCAGATGCTCCCGCACTCTGCACACCTTCAGGAAGAGCCACAAGACCTGGCTCTTTGACTGATCCAGAGCTGCACCCCCCTTCCCCAGCGCCTTGAGACCCTCACGGGTGAGCAGCACGCTTTAAAACCCCTGATTGATTGATTGACTGAGTCAATTTTAATTTCTAGGGACCCCCATCTCCCTGAATGGCAGTCAGTATATCTTTGAGTGTGAGAGACTCATTCTCTTGCGAGCATTGCTTCGCTGGGATCTGCCCTTCCTCCATCACCATTTTATTTAGTTAATCACAGGGGAAAACAAATTTGTCTAGCTTTGTCTGGTGTGCTGGGGCATTCAGGAGTATGGCACCCATGGGGTCACTGATAAGGGAGATAATATCTGCCGGCGGGAACACCAGTGCGCAAACAGTATAGTTCAAACAGGATAGCCTGTGGAGGGAGGAGATTGTAACTGAGCTATCTTTTTCAGGAGTCTCACTGTAGTACGCACAATCAGACTGCAGCCCTTGTATGCTAAGCATTGTCCCAGATGTTGGGAATATCCCTTGAAGAAGTCGTAAGGGCCCTGATGGAGAGTAGGGCACAATCCCTCATTCTCTGGAAGGTAATGCTGTGCAGTGGGCTTGTCACCGGTCTCTGCATGAATCCCTTTTGGCCTTCTGGGCATGCAGGGGGGCAAAGTGCTTCTCAGAGTAGGCCAAATCTGCCTCAAACATCATTAACTGGAAATTTCATAAGCTGTGAATATCCGGCATAGGGGAGTGTTTATTTTGATGGGCCACGGTGATGTCTGAAAATGAGTCCTCTCAGTCCGGTCTGGCTTTGGGATACATTCCAAAGGCCTTGTAAGAGCCCCCTGCCACTTACTGGGGACCCAGTCACCACAATAATGTTCATTAGGGCCAATGCAAGGAGACATGTGCCACCACGGGAAAGAGCCGCTCGGCTGTGTCGTCAGTCAGAGACGTTGTGAACCATCTTGCAGAAGCAGGATGCCCTCCAAGGGCCAGGTCACCTAACAGGGTACAGTAAAAGATCTGCACCATGGCTGGTGGGCATATGAAGCCATGGAGGAATGCGCGAGCAGTGGTTATGCGTATAGGGAATTATGGCGCCACAGGGTTTGAGTTGCACTTATTGTTTTCTATTTGAAAAGTGAAGTGACGGTGCTAAAGGATGTGGAGATCCACTAAACTCCACAGGGCAAGCTCAAAGCTTTCAACAAAAACTCTACTCCCTAGCACACGTTTCAAGTGAATTTGCGGTTTCCCTCTTAGTCGTAGGTAAATACAATAATACAATAACAGAATATACACAAATCTTTTTTCTGTTCTTTTGTTCACTCTTTATTCTGGTTTTTCTCGTCCACAACCAACACGTGTTTCGTAGCTACAGGGTTTCATTCCGCGACTTCCTCAGGGCTGTGTAAACATAAATATACAAAATCTACTGTCTTTACAGATGTCACAACCTTATGAATCAATAACATTGTTTTTGAACATATTGTGGCCAAAATGTCAATCACATCAAGGGGTGCTCCTGTTGAGTTGACTGAAATAATCTCTCGATCATAAGGCAATGTTGAATCACCAAGGAAAGATAAAGTATACGATGGAGAGAACGGAAACTTTAATTACCCTAAAGGCATGACGCCGTGCCACCTTATTGTCCATGTGAATAAAGGAAAGCGTTCCTAAAATCTAAAATTGAAAAGTTGAAAACACCCGTGTTCGTGAGTTGATTGTAATATCTATATTCATTTCGTGGTTGCAATGATATGCTTGTGCGTCAAGCGTTTATACACCTTCTAACCATTACTACCCAGTGTTTCATGCGTGAGGACAAGGGAAAAAATAAATACCTATTCTGTCCAAGTAAAAACGTCTGAAAATAAAGGAAAGTATGTATAAGGCGTCTATTGGGTAACCTCAGCAATCTAATGCATCTTACATACAATCAATATGTTACAGAAACCTACTTTCAATGTGGTGTTAATTCAAACCCACACAGGGGTTGTTGTTAATTAGAATGGTCGATCTGAAAGTGCAGTTACTTTTGCTTCTACGTTCCGGTCCTTTCACCAAATGTAAGTCCTTATCTGTAAATCAATGTGTATGGTCATACTTGAGTCGGTTTTTTCATATCTTTGACCCATACCCGTGACCAATCAAATCACCCTTGTGTCTATCTTCACTCAAATCATATTTTTATTTCTTAAATAAAATATTTCAAGGAATGATTGTTAACTCTGCTCCTATCAGGCTCCATTACGTTAAAAGCCCCGTTACATTATCATCTTCGAGCCCTTAGTGCTACAAAATCCCATATATCACATACGCTTTATTCATTTAAAATGCGCATACGCAAAATTTAGCTTGAATCCAAAGCCGCTCCTGATATTCTTAGTGCACCAAAAGTTCTAGCTTATGTTGTCGATCACCAAATCAGTTACGGAAATCATACAATATCGATTCGGGGGCCACTGGCTATGCCCGCTCGCATCGCAGTCCATAAAATAAACCAAAGTTATGTTTTCCCATAATCGGGTTAGTGCTATTGCCAAGTCTACACTGTTGTTCGTGGTATAGTCTTGTTAACGCGCACAAACAAAGTTGTTTAACCCCCAGTTATCGCTCCAACTCGTCTCACGCACCAAAGTTCTGGTAACCGCATCATGTTACTCTTACCTTATGTGAAGTGCAGAGTACAGCCATAATCATAATCCTAGCATGTGATAGACCATGTGCGGCACGTTTGCTCCAGTTAGTATGTAGCCTGTCCTAATCCCTGACTCTTAACTATTCAGTCTCCTCGTTTACAGTCCACTTCCGGTGGCTGGTTCATCGTCATAGAAAAGGGACGACGTAGATCATATGTGGAGGACACCTTGGAATGGTGTTTTTCTGCAAAGTATCTGATATCCATTGTTTAAGTACCACTTAAAACCGATTGTCTATTGAAAATTACTAAAGGACCAAGACAATCCCCTGGGTTCAGTGTGCAATCGTCCTACGATTAATATCCTGCGAATGCTGATTCTCGTCTAGAAATCTAAACCAGTTGCCAATTAATGTGTCATATTGTAGTAATGTAATTTCTAGGATACCTAAAGGTCGTATCTATAGTGGGTAGTCTCAAGTACCACCCGCATGTCTTTTAGTGACAAAAGTCAATTTTTAGTGTCATCAGAGCTCCTTGGTCTCTTAAGTCGTGAGAATAAGGTGCTCGTGAGGACATATCTAGTTCATGTGTTCCTAGTAATACTGTGATCAACGTGAGATTATGTTTCGTTGGTTGGCGCAAACTGATATTATTTTATCAATATGTCCACTTAATTTCTCCATCACCTACTCAACCTGTACAGATATGAAAGTTAATCAAATTAAAACGGTCAATCAAGTATCAGTGATAAAACGTGGTATACAGAAGTTCCGAGGTAAAGTATACTTTAAAAGCAGAAGAAAATTCAATATTGTTCATCAGTATATTAATAATAATAATAATAATAATAAACTTTATTCGGATTTTTCAGAAATTAGAAATCCATAAAAGCAGTACATAGTAAAATTTGCAGTGCAAAAATAGTTACAAATAACGAGGAAGTTATAAAATCGGATAATTTTGTACAATACTGTTGTTTTAGAGATTTTTCCTGTGTCTGTATATACATTTCAAAAAGTTAAGAACATGGTAGCATGTGGCTTCTGTGTCCAAAAGCTGCAGACTCAGCATAGCTGGTCGACATTGTCTAAGACCCCAAGTTTTTAAGAGAGTCAATAACCAGAATTTACGGTGTTCCTGATAAAATTTACAGAACAAGACGGTGTGGAGGGTGGTTTGTGTTGATCTTCCGTCACAAGGACAAAGAGGTGGATTTGGATCCCAGACGTTTGGGGTTGGAAAAGCTACCAGCTTGTGGAATATGTTTAGTCTGAATCTTATCAGGAGGTAGCGATCAAAAGTACCGATGTTGAGAGTTAAGTAGGGCTGAATTAAAAAGGTGGATTGGACCGTTATTGCATGTTGAACGGACTGTTTCCCTACTTCTGATTGTAATCTCAGGTTTTCCAGATGTTCCAAGGCTCGTGTTTTTAGGTTGTTTTTTGTAAGTTCTCCAATTTTTTCAGGATTTGAGTAGTATTGTTCTACTCCGAGGTCGATGAAGAAGTTCCGGATATAGGCTAGCCATTTAATTTTTAGAGCATAGTCCAGGGACATTGCATCTGCCAGTATCGTCTTTGTGAGGTCATTTTTTTCTGAAGCCCAAATGCGGCGCCATAGGAGTAGCGGTTGTATTTTCGCAAGATCTTCGATATGTGGGACGCCTAATTCTGTGTTGCAGGCATAGATCGAAGCTCGCTTTGGGGCTGATAGGAGAAATCTAAAAAAGTTATTTTCTGCAATTTGCAGGGAAGTGACATCCGTATGACCCCATAATCCTGCGCCATATAGAGCTGTCGATTGGCATTTGGCTTTATATATAGTCAGCAGTTCCATGGGCGGTCGTTTTCCCAGTTTTTGTGTGAACGTCACCAATGCTGCTAATGCTCTTTTAAAGCAGTGTTTCCTGGCTTCCACTGCCTTTTTCCAGGAGAGTTTGTTATCTATTGTGACTCCCAGGTAACAATATTCAGTTGTGGAGTCTATTTTTTGGGTGTCAAGTGTAATGGTTTTTTGATGTTTTCTCCCGACCCCAGCCGTCATCACGAAAGTCTTTTTCACATTTATGTGAAGATCTAGGGTTCTCATGAATTGAGAATATCTGTTGAGGGATTTTTGGAGTTCACAAGGGGTTCGTGCCAGGAGGACAGCGTCATCCGCATAGAGCAGAGCGGGGATCGGGCGATGTTTAGCCTGCGGGAGATCCCGGGCACCCTTCAAAAGCTCTACCTCCAAGTTGTTAGTGTAGAGGGAGAAAAGGAAAGGCGCCAGGACACATCCTTGTCTGACCCCACGCTCCACTCTAAATGACGCTGTAAGTTCCCCCTTTGTGCCAAATCGAACTCTTGCAGAAGGATTGGAATAGAGTTCCCTTAAAAAGTTCAAGAGTGGTTGATCTACCCCCATTTGGGCTAAAAGGGACCATAGTTTAGTATGAGAGACGCAGTCAAAAGCCGCGGATAAGTCCACGTAGATCATGTAAAGTTTTTCTTTTTTTGCTTGCACATATTTTCCAAAAATGACCGAAAGGTTTAGGGCTTGCTCCACGGTTCCTAGTCCTTCTCTAAAACCGAATTGTAGGTCAGATAGTATACCTCTCTCCTCCACCCAATCCTGAAGTCTTTCTAGGATCACTCTGCCTGCCATCTTCCCCAGTGAATCCAACAAAGAAATTGGGCGGTAGCAAGCAGGGTCCTGGCGGTTACCTTTCTTGAATATCGGTACCATGATGGACCTTGTCCATGACTCCAAGATTCCTTTTTTTGCCGTTGCAGTGCACACCCTTGTTATGATCGGTGCCCAAAGATCTATTTTGTATTTGAAAAAGTCAGCCGTGACTCCGTCTGGGCCTGGAGCTTTTCCTTTTTTGGTTGAATTCAGTGCCAGAAGGATCTCAGAGAGTTCAAAGTTTATATCTATAGGGTATGTTGGAGGTGTTTCTTTTTTCTCTTCGGTTTCTTGATCAGAGGATGATTTTTGAAAGATTTTGGTGAAATGAGATACCCATTCTGCTGCGTCTATTGCGACTTTAATTTTTGGGAGCGTGTCATCAACCAGAAAAGGAGTTCTTATAATTCTCCAGAAGGCTTGGGTGTTTTTGTCCTGTGCACAGGTATGGAGTTCGTTCCAAAGTGCTTGCTTAAGTTCCTCTTTTCTCTTTTTTCTGATTTTGTGGTATTCGCTTCTTAGGATGGCTATATTGCGAGGATCCCTTTCGTCTTTGTTTAGAGCTAGTTTAAGTTTTGTATGAGCCTTGGTGCACTCTTGATTAAACCAGCCTTTTGGTCGGGGTGGTCCAGCTTTGTGTTTTGCTGTAAGTAGAACCTTTAATTTGTCCATAATTTGGGCGAAGTTGTTAAGAAGTTCCTCGTCTTCTGTTGATATATCCAGGCAATTTTTAATTTGGAGGTAAACTGACTTTATCAGCTCTTTAGTGAGTTCCTCTGGGTTTATCTTCTCCCACTTTATTGAGTACCCATTTAATTTGTCCATACTTATATTTTCCTGGGTCAGTGCGTTGGCTATTATCATCATAGGAGGGCATTGTTGGTGGTTCGTTGTCACTTCTATTTTTAATATTGCGTGATCGCTTTGGGAATTCGGTTCGACTTCGAAGTTTTTTTACTCTTGGTTGTAAGGTTGCTGATATTATTATGAAGTCAACCGTAGTACTATAGCCTCTTCCTATGTAGGTCGGTGCTAGTAAGTTGGCTCCGTAATCCAAGGTATTTGCTACTTGGAGGTCCAGATCTGATAGGAGATCATTCATTAATCTGCCCATGTTGTTGTGCGAGAAATAGATAAGAGAAAGACCTTCCTCTGTCACCATGCCAGGACATTTTTGCTTTGGTTGGGTGCAACTGTGGAGGTTAAAGTCGCCTACCCATATAATAGATACCGCACCTCTTTCTCCTTGTTTCGTTCTAAGGGTAGTTAGTTTTTTGTGGAGGTGAGTCAGGACTTTCTGAAACTCTGGTTCGTCCAGGTTGTTGTAGAAGTTAATAATGACTACGACCTCTTTTTTCGGTAGGGAGAGACCAAGGATCTGGAAATTAGGGTCTAGTTCAATGACCTTTGTTTTGATGTTTTGAATAGTATTGGCTAAGTAGATGTTTAATCCTCCCTTTGGTCTACCCTTCTGTCCCGACGACGCGGGGGAGAAGTATGTCTTGTACCCCTGTAAATGCTGTTCTTGTTGTGACCACGTCTCCTGTAAGCAGATTATTTGATGGTTGTGCACATGGTACATAATTGTCCCATCCTCCACTTTTGTCCTTAACCCTGCAACATTCCAGGAGATCAGGCTTAGGGTTGTTGGATTGTTCTTAAAGGTTTTACCTATTTGTGATTCACTAGGAATCTCTGGGTCTGGAGGGGCTAGAGGAGAGTCCGGAGATACCAGTGAGTATGTGCTATTTAGAAGCTGTTCTTCTTCTGGCTGTGGTGGTCAGTCGACGCACTCTAGGGCACTATACTTATTTGCTAGGGGAAGTCCATTCCAGCCGTCCCAACGTGGGGGATCACTGTAATTTCTCCACTGTTCTTGTCCTCTCCATTCATCCCTTTCTCTGCCTCGGTGGTTGGGACCTAGTGGGTTGAAAGAGGGGGGCCGTCCTTGCCACGGTTGCTGCCACTGGTGAATGATATGTTGTGTGGGTTGAGGAGGTTGCTGCCACTGTTGAGAAAAGTGGTGTAAAGGTTGAGGGGGTTGAGGGGGTTGTTGCCACTGGAATGTTGTATATTGTGGTATTTGTGGGAATCGCGGAGTATGTGGAGGCTGCTGCCATTGGTACGAAATGTATTCTGGGGGGTGTGTGAACCCTCTATTTGCTGGAAAGGTAGAGCAGGGAAAATTTTGTCGTGAGGGTGTAGGTAGGAAATAGCACAAGGGAAGAGGGTTTATTTGTGTGGCAGGTCCGCTGCTGGGTGTGTTGCAGATATAGTTTGCTGCCCCTGTCTCCCTAAATTTGATGGTAATAACGTCACCCGCTATGGTCTTCATGTTCCTGCCCACCCAGTCTCCTCTACGTACAGAAAAGATCTCACCCCTGATGTGAGCAGGTAAGGGTTTATGCAGTTGGAGCCACTGGGCGCATTTATTCCTTAGCTCTGCGAAAGTTTCTCTTACACCCTCCTTCAGTGGTGGTACAGCTGTTAAGACCACCACGAAGGGGGAAGCTTCCGGCGGCAAATTGATTATTTAGGGCGAGACTGCTTTGTCTTAGGTTCTTGGGATTTCTCTAAGGGGGGAGACACTGCTGGAGTAGTAATGTTCCCATTAGTGCTTTTAACTTGATGGTTATCTGTTTTGGTTGGACCTATGGAAGCTTTCGGGGCTGCTTGAGTAGCTAAAGCAGAACCTGCGGCAATAGGGGTGACTGGGGGAGCATCTGATTTACTCCCTTTTTGGTTTAGAAGCTGCATAGCTGATGCCTTGCTAGCTAGTGGAGTATTAGGCTTGATCGATGTGCCTGTTGCATGTTTGGTGCAGGGTGTTTTTTTGGGAAGTATTTCTTTTGCCCCGTGGGTTTGTGAGAGGCCGTTCCCGCTTATCTTGCTACAACATTTCGAATTAATTAGTGACGTGAGTCTGTCTAGCTTCGATATTAAAGGTTTGATTTGTGCCGCTATTGTGGCTTCGAGATCTGATTTAAGGTCTATTACCATGTTTTCCACCCAGCAGGGTATGCCTGACGCAGAGTTAGGGGTAGGTGAGATCAAGTTATGATTCCTGACTTTTGCTTTGGGTTTTTCCTTAGAGTTGGGCGCAGCCTTGGTGGAAGTGGAGGTGTCTCTCCCTAATTCTATCGGTTCTAGAGTCAATTCTGTGTCAGGTATAATAGGATGACTAGCTACACTCTGCTCTGGTTTGTCAGGTGATTGGCATGCTTGTAAATCTGGGGTAGCCTCGAGATCAACATATGACAAATCGGAGTCTGATTGAGTCACGGATAAGTCTACTGCATTCGGGACGGTCAGCATGGGGACAGTAGTTAAGAGTAAAGGTAAAGAACAGTTGTTAACGGCCTGGTGAGCAGTGATAAAGCGTGGTATACAGAAGTTCCGAGGTAAAGTATACTTTAAAAGCAGAAGAAAATTCAATATTGTTCATCAGTATATTGCCATGTTATACATATAGCGGGAACATAGATTAACTTTTAATATGCATGCAGCATTCTATGCCCCTTGTATACTGATCTGTTCAGGCACACATTCCACTTCATATCTTTCATTCTATTTGTCATCACCCAGAAAGTAATGCAGCTCATGGTCAATATTGAGACCGCACTCTGTGCTGCGCATTTTAAGTATCCATAGGGGAGTGTTTATTTTGATGGGCCACGGTGATGTCTGAAAATGAGTCCTCTCAGTCCGGTCTGGCTTTGGAATACATTCCAAAGGCCTTGTGAGAGTGCCCCTCCAAATACTGCGGAACCCAGTCACCACAATGATGTTCATTAGGGCAATGCAAGGAGACGTGAGCCACCATGGGGAAAAGCCGCTCTGCTGTGTCGTCAGTCAGAGAGTTTGTGAACCATCTTGCAGAAGCAGGATGCCCTCCAAGGGCCAGGTCACCTCACAGAGTACAGTAAAAGATCTGCACAATGGCTGGTGGGCATACGAAGCCATGGATACCACAATTATGGTGAGACCCACTTAGACTGGATCAGTGGCCATTGGGAAGGGCTGTCACTCACCAACCCTGTTTTGCCCCCACACACCAACACCGTGGATCCTCCAGTTGTGCGAGGCTTGGGTCTCCCACTCCGCAGCCTGCCACATCTATGTAAGTCGGTCATGCCCCAACATACGCCACTGATAAAGGTCTCACCGGTATCCCCGCAGTCTCCAGCACACAAATCAGCCAGGTTGGGGCTGCGGGAGATAGATATTGTGCTGGCTTTTTGTAGATTGGGTGTATATGAGACGGAAACCGCTTCAGCAAGGCCCATCTTCTTCGGCAATCTTTTAAACCTAACTCATAAACTGTTGAGAACAAGAATAAAATTCTGATTTTGATTTATGTTTTTGATTATTGTCTTAATAAAATTAGAAGAAAAGAAGAAAAATAATATTGTTTCAAAGAAAAGATTTTTTATCTTTAATTTTTAGTTCCATTATAGATTTTTCTGTCTCAATGTGAAGATATGATACAGAATATGCTGTAAATGTGTAGGGTTTATGATTTTATTGACAATATTAGAAGTTTTAGTTGGTCTGTTGTGCTTACAGTTTCCAATGGGATGTGAGACAAAGATAAATAGATAATAAAGATAACCAAGATTGAACAAAACATGATAATTTTAAACCTAAAGAATTTAGTAGTAGTGGTCTCCAAGAAAATAGTTACATTATGATAAAGAGAATATGTAGATATAACCAAGATTAATTGATTCTATATTTGCTCCTATCTTACTACTTCTGTTGGAGAGGAGAGGAGGTGCCCTATACTTAACTTTCATTGTCTTATGCTCTTTCGTTTAATATGTTTATAACTATCTTCAATAAATATAATGCATCTTAGACTTGTCAGCCTTAGGGTGGTCTTCTCCTAAAGTTTTTGCCTACTTGCCTCCAGTTTTTGGTTGGTCTTAGGACTCTTTGCACTTTATTACTGCTAACCATCACTAATGTGCTTTTGCTCACTTCCCTAAACATGGTTTGTTTAGCAGATACCTAATTGACACATTTAAATAACTTTGAAGTCCCTTGTTGAGTGGTATACCTTATACCAAGGGCCTGTAAATTAAATCCTACCATTGGGCCTGCAGCATTTATTGTTCCAGACCTGCCATAGAAGTCTGAATGCAGTGTTACACTGTTATGTCAACTTGACATTTAAAACAGCTTGCCAAACCTTAAACTTCCCTTTTATTACATATACATCACCCATAAGGTAGGCTCTAGACAGCCTATAGGTCAGAGTTCAGTATACGTAAGAAGGTAGGACATGTACTTTTACGTTTTATATGTCCTGTTAGTGAAAACATTCAAAGATAGTTTTTTCACTACCGTGTGGCCTACCCCTTTCATAGAGGAGCATTGGGGATTCCTTATTACATTTTATAAGCTGTAATTCCTAATTGAGAAGAGGTGGATCTATCATGTGTGATCCCTTTGGAATTGTACTGATAATTCCTCTTTAATGTTAAAGTAGCATTACAATTTTGAAAATGCCATTTTTAGAAAGTTGCCATTTTCCTTCTCTTTGCCCTGTGTGCCTGCAGCTGGGCTTTGTGTAGTCCCTACAGACAGCCACTCACAATGGGAGCTTAGGTGTGTCTTGATAGGCCATCCTGACAGGATGGGGGGAGGAGCTGGTTACAGCCTCACATTTACACCTGAATAGGCTGTGTCCTGTCCCCACACAAAGGTCTGCATATCCCCCTGTAGTGAGACTGGAGCCAGGGCAGGAAGAGAGGACCTCTGTTCATTTCAAAGGCCCGTCTTTGAAGTCTCACTCACTTTAAAGGCACCATTGAGTATAAGAACTGAACCTCAGGCCCTACCACCTCAGTACACATCTGACCAGCCCCCAAGCAGTAGCAGAAATCCTTATGGTGCATTCAGGAGTATGACCCAGAGGGGTCACTGATAAGGTAGATAATGTCTGCCAGCGGAAAAAGCAGTGCTCAAACAATATAGTTCAAACAGGTTAGGAGGTGAGTTGGATCTCATCAGGCCAGCCAAGGACATCACGTACACATTGAAAAGAGTTGGGCGTAATGAAGATCCCTGGGGAACCCTGCAAGGAAGGCAAAAAGGCTTGGACTTATTATTGTCCAGGTCAACTGTTTGTGTTCTCTTAGATAGAAAGGGTTACAGGAGTTTCCAGGCAACACCTTGTACCCCTACATCAGACAATGGGTCCATCAGAACATCATGATAGACAGTGTCAAAGGCTGCTGACCTGTACTCCATGGATCCAATGAGTCCCTGCTGCTGCATGGATCAGGACCAGTGCATCGCCACTATTATGAGGACTGATGACCACGCAGTGCTTCATCATCAATGCAACACTTTGTTGCATCCCGCACCCTCCTCATTGATAGAAACTTTGACATCAACAAAACCCAGACTAAGGTTCGTTTGCTCAGTGGCCAAACCTGGTCCATGTGGCCAGGCCTGTGCTCCATTATGGTCAGCCTGAACTTTTGACTGTGTTCCGGCCCAGTGCGACCAGATATACCTTGTTGGCACTTAATGCTTTTAGGCCCTATATTCACTAAATTCTTTAAAAATCAATATCTCTGGTTTTGTTAATTGGATGTTTGTCATCTTTGTGTAGAGTAGTGTATTAAAATGTTATCTATTTTTCTAAGTTGGTTTGGGACATTTATTGTGTTGTGTTTTCACTTTATTACTGTTTTACACCTTGCCTCTACATTAAGCCTGGCTGATTGTGTACCCATAGTTAAGCACAGGTTTATTTAGTGACTTGTAGTGGTTGAAGCTGCAAGGGATTGTGGCTCTTACTCAACCAGAGCTCATACCACAGTCAAACAACAACCCGATTTTATAATAGAAGAACCATGGGTCTTTTATACCCACACAGGAGCTCAAAAGAAGGAGGTACAAGCACATATAGGAGAGTTACATACATAGATGGTCATACAGAAATGCACAGTCAACAGTAAAGGAGGAGCTAGCAATTACTGACTCAGGTAAAAACAACCTGACGGCTACAGACTAAAACATGTGTATGAACAGTCACAGATGCCTCTGCGCATGTGCAGAGTGGCAGAGTCTAAGTATAGCTAGTCCTCTAAGCAGAGCACAAGGGTAAACCATAGTGAAGAAGGTAAAAGCACTTGGTGAGCACATGGCAGACAAAATGGTTGCCGGAAACAAGATGGCTTCAGCTAAATGCTAACACCAATCGCTGTCAATTTTCTACAAACATCTCTTTTAGCATTAGCTGAAGACATCCACTATCTGGAGGGGTCTGAATATACATCACGTACATTGATTTGCATTAATTGATCAATTTATTTGTCTAATATACGCTGGGCATTCATTTGTGCAACATTTCATTTAGCAGGAGTACAGGCAGTAATACAAGCAGAGCATTGGACCACATTGTATATATCAACAACATGTCAGTCGAACAGAGAATAATATACATAAGATAGTAACTACTTTCCAACCCCAAGTTACAATTAACCCTCAAAACCAGCTGGCAAAAGTCCATGTGCCAGTATTGGGTGGATTTCAGCAGCAATTTTATGTAGTTTAGAGATTTTTTCTTTTTTTGAAAATATTTTTATTGAGCACTGCAAATAATACACAGGTGTATACAGTAAATCATAAGCATTTTGAAGGCCGTGCATATGAGCAACGCAGCCCGGATCCTGGCTGGATGCTAAAATAAGGCATACATGCATCTTACAGAAAATACAGCATGACTTGCAGTATAAATGTACAAACCGTGTATCCAGACAGTTAACAACAATTCTAATAAATGGTATCTTGCGCAGTACCCATTACATCCTCCACCCAAACTAACCCCCCCCCCAAACAATAGCCCAACAAGTAACTTAAGTGCTGCTATGCAGACTACACACCACGCTGATGTTTCTGCGCCCAGTGCATATCAGGTCTGAGAACCCCGGGAAGGGGCGTATACCGAGGAGGGGGAAGAAGGGGAGGGGAGAGAAACATAGGGAGGGACAAGGAGTAGGTGAGACCCAAGGGGACAGGGACAAAGTAACAGGGCTAGGAATAAACAGAATGGAGGACCCTGGGTAGAGCGTGGGTAAGCATGAGAGCGTGGGTAAGCAGGAGTCTTCCAGTTCCTATACTACTGCACTACTGTCCCGTCTACTGTGTTGCGAACCCGAAGGCTCAACATCTTCCTTTGCCTTGAATTGTTCCTTTAGGTGCGCCCAGTCCAGCGAAATCGGTCGTTATCGCCCTCCCCTGTATTCTTCAAGGTGTAAAGCTTCCCTTTTTGCAACCGCCCATCTGCCCACTTCTTCACGCCAATCGCCCACTCGCGGCGCTAGAGTAGACTTCCAGCGTCGTATTATCATACGTTTTGCCAACATCAGAGCCAGCCCTGCAAATCTGCGTAGCAATTTAGCCTTCTTAGGGAGGGGGGATATTCTCAAAAGGCAGGCCTCGATTGTGTCCTATGGAGCGCGCTCTGTCAACACCTCCAACCCCCGGACAACCTCTGACCAAAACCCCTGCAGCACCCGACAGGACCATATCATATGAAGAAAATCAGTGTCATGCATCCTACACAGCGGACATACCGCAGCAGTCATGGGAAACATTTTCCGTATCATAGCTGGGGCAAGGTATGCTTTATGTAGTGCAAATAACTGAATCGTTTTTAAACTGCAATTCCGAGAGACTCCAAGGGGATGTTCTAGCATTTGGGCCCATTTTCTATCTTCCAGCTCCCGCCCCAAGGTCACGTCCTACTTCTGCCTAAGATGTATTAGTGGAACATGCAAATGCTCTCTCAAGCCTCGTAAAGCCAGCGCACCAAGTGTCGGCCTTGTCCCATAATGTGTAGTGAGCGCAGTAATTGAAAAGTTGTGGGTTCTGTTTGATCTGTATACCAATAAGTTCGAATGAAACGCATTACAGCCGCGTGAATGAGAAACAAGGTGTCAGGCAATGAGTTAGCGAGTACAAACTCATCATGGGGCATCCAATGGCCCTCGATAAATAAATCCCCGACTGTCCCGACCCCCTCCCGAGTCCACCCCTGTATTTGGGTCATCGATAGCACCCCACGCCTAGTAGGCAATCCACATAGGGGGATATTTTGGGTGTACGGAAATGGCAACCAAGCCAACCTCTTCACCTGTGCTCAATAATGCAACGCAACATGCAACAAGTATGGAGGATCACACATTTTCCGTGCACCCGGACTGAGCTGGGACTGAAGAAACCCACGTCTCAAACAACCCAAGGAGTCCCCAATTTCAAATAAATTCTTACCAGCCAACAAATATGCCATCCACTGTAACTGCCCCACTATACAATACGTCTTAAAATCAGGCGCCCCCATGCACTCCGCCGTACTAGGAAGCTGCAGTTTGGACAGCGCCAACCAATGTCTGTCCGCCCCCCATATCAGAGATGTTAATAATGTGTCAAGTACTTTAAAAATCCAAGCCGGCAGGACCACCAGCAAATTCACGAAGTAATAAAGGAGGGGGGTAACATAACCATTTTCGACACCGCCACGTGGCGCGCCACAATCAATGGCAATGAATTCCAAAAGGCAATCTGGAAGCGCAACGAGTTGCTGGTGCGAACTACATTACCTTCTATAGTATCAGCGTTCGATCTATAAATATTAACTCTCAAGTATTTAAAAGTAACAGGCTCAACTCGGAAATGCATTTGACAAAATTGTAGAGCAAGAGACGCACCAGTATTATAGAAGGCGGAGGCCACCGATTTAGAAGACTTAAGCCGCAGGCCAGAAATTTCCAGAATCTAGAAAAGGCAGCAGCTATCTCGTGTTTATCAACCTCCAAATCGTGAAAATATAACAGCATGTCATCCGCGTGTAAGGATACTGAATTTATCTCCTCACGTAACTGTATGCCATAAGGGATCATAATCTGACCCAGGTACTGTGCAAGAGGCTCAAGGGCCAACACAAAAAGCACAGGAGATAAGGGGCAGCCCTGGCGTGTACCCCGGGATATTAAATAGGAGGAAGAGGTGGTCTTACCCGTCTTAGCGTGTGCCGTGGGACTAGTATACAACAATTTAATCCATGCACAATAGGACTGGGGCATGCCAAATTTAGACAGCACCGCAAGCATATATGGCCAGTTGAGGGTATCAAAAGCCTGACGCATGTCTAAAGACAAGCAAACAGCAAGAGGGGAAGAGGCGGCCGCTGCCTGTATTAAGGCATGGAGCCGACGGATATTCAAAGAGGTACTGCGTTGGGGTACAAATCCACATTGGTCCGTATGGATCAAACGCGGAAGGAGTTGTGACGCCAATACCTCATTCAGCACAGTGTATTCTGTATACAGAATAGAAAGTGGTCTATAAGATAGAAGATCAGTTGGTACCCTGCCCGGTTTCAATAAGGACGCAACCATCGCCTCCCTGGTAGTAAGAGGCAAGACCCCACTCTCTAGGGAAGTAGTATAGAGTTGCAACAACTCTGGAATTAACTTATCGCCAAATGTGGAATAAAACTCCACAGGGAAGCCATTGGAGCCTGGTGTCTTGTTGTGGGCCAACGCCTTTAGTGCAATCCGAATTTCTGCAGCAGTAATTGAAGCAGCCAACTCCTTGGCCATTGAATCAGAAACTGTGGGAAGCTGGAACTTGGACAAGAAGGAACGCGTGGGAGCCAAGACATCTAAGCATGGGGAAGCATACAACCGAGCATAATATTCCTGAAACGCAGCATTAATCTCCCCCTAAGACATAACCAGTACATTTACAACCGTGTTTATAGCTAAAACGGGGGTAGGATCAGTCTTGCCAATAATGTACCTGCCCTATCCCCCTCAGAGTGTGTTCGCGGTGTGTGTAAGCATCAAAATTCAACAGACGCAATTGTTCTAACAACTCCACATACTTAATCCTGGCGGACTTGAGCGGCTCTGCGCTGTCCTCACTCCTCTGAACCGCCACCTCCAAGGCCTGCAATTCCCCCTCTAGATCAGTAATGTCCCTAATCACTTCCCTCCGTGATCCCACCAAAGTCCCCATGGCAACCCCACGTACATTCACCTTGAAGGCCTCCCATTCGATTGCCCTGGACGAAGCAGTACCCTCATTCTCCACAAAAAATGTGTCAATAGCTACATCCAATACTGCCCGATAGACCTGATCTTCCAAATGTAAAGGCTGCATTCTACACGTTGGAATTGGAGCAGGGGAATGGCCCCATGACACCTGCAATACTATGGGATTATGATCAGATAGCGTCTTGCCCAGAAACGTACAATACGTAATTGAAGAGGAGAGACCTGGGGAGCACAGAAAATGATCTAGATGTGTGTGTAACTTATGGGGGTAAGAGTAAAATGAATATTCCCTCATGTTCACATGAATTGCCCTTCAGACGTCCAATAAATCCCAACCCTGTGTCAAAGTTACAGCCTGTGCCCTTGCCGCCATGTTAAATAAAGGCGGATGGGAACCATCCAGGCCAATGTCAAAAACTGCATTCAGATCGCCCCCCAGAACCCATGGGACATGGGACCAGCCAGCAAGCACCTGGGACCCCCACGCAAAAAATGCCTCATGGTCCGTATTTGGTGCATAGAGGGACCCCAGCAATATCTGCTTTCCATCCAACGTTCCCAACAGAAGAACAAACTGGCCCTGATCATCTAACTTGCTCTCAGTAAGAGAGAAGGGAATGCCCGCCCGAACCCAAATGGCAGCCTCCCTGGAAAAGGCCGAATATGCTGTCGCAAAAACCTGACCACGCCATCTCCTTTGTAGTTTTGTAGTTTCAGTGGGGATCAAATGGGTCTCCTGAAAACAAATTATGTGTGCTTTATAGCGATGCAACTGCACAGCTATTCTATGTCATTTTGCCATAGAACCCATACCTCGCACATTCCACGAGACAAGGGTATAAGAATTAACAACAGGCATCATCAAATGGAATAAGAACCCCCCCCCCCGGATCCCACCCCCATTCACCCACCACCGCCCATCCCCCACAATCCCCAGACCATGCAGCACAGTTACATCAAAGTCAACAAAATCACATTACTGGGTCCAAGGCCCAAACATCATTCGACCAAACCGTGATAACAAAGTGAACATACTTCACATTCAACCAGTGCTAAAACCTTTGGAGGAAGGTCGCTAACACCATCAACAGTCGCACAAGTGCAATGAAGCACTCACAAAAGCGCCCAGAACGTGCGCTGGGCCCGGGAACTTAATCATCCGTTCCCACATGCCAAAATGGCATACAAGTGCTATGATATTCTGCCAGTCATGTAAAGGCACATGTAGTGGATTATAGATCTCCGATCCGGACAGGAAAACAATAAGAAGCTAAGCATAACCTACAAGGCAGAGGACAAAGAATCAAGAGTCTGCTGAGGCCAGAGGATCATTGCCGAGTCATGAGGTCGCTGAAGGGAACAGTGCTATGCTATCATCTGAATCAGTGTCCGTATTAAATCCTTCCGACGGGCTAGAGCTGATCTCTGGGCGAGTGGTGCAAAAAGTGGAAGCAGTATGTAGAGCCCTTCGCCTGCCCTCCAGTACTTTCTGACGGCCCAAGGAGCTAGAGATCTACCTTTGAGTGAGGATGCCCCTTTTACGCCCCCGAGGGGGACGCTGCAATTTGGGCAGTGAGGAGTCCATGAATCTCGTAGGTTGGACATCAGGGAACGTCTTGTCCAGCCATTCCCACGCACTGTCAGGGGTATCAAAAAACAAGGAACGCTGTTCATAGACGATTTTCAATTTTGCGGGGAATAATAATGCAAATGACAGGCCCGCTGCTCGAGTCCGTGCCTTCACCTCCATAAAGGAAAATCTTCTGCGCTGGACTGCCAAGGAGTAATCCGGAAATGAATCACTGATAAAATATCGAAAGTACAAAAATCGACATACAAAATAATCGTCTACTAAATATCGATAACAAGTACATCAACGCTCTATATTTAACTAATAAACTACAAAAACATCGATGACACATTATCGCTAACAAAAATATCGACTCAAAAAATATCGTACACACATATCGATTTTAAATATATCGACAATCATAAATAAAGATAGGACCTAACAAAAACATCGATAACACAAATATCTACATCAATATTATCGCAATAACAAATTATCGACATCACAAAAACACCTAAAATTATTTTTTTTACACACTAGACATTTAAAATATAATAAATACATACATATAATACTTAAAATACTTATCTAACACACCTTAAAATTAAAATATGGCCACATTATTATTTTAAAAATAATATATCAAATTAAACATTATAAACAAACACAATTAAATTATACACATTTCTAAAATAATATAATACATTTTTAAATGAAAAACCACTAATAAAAAGGCTTCGAAATACACTAATAAAATAAATACCTCAACATTAGTAATTCACATACAACTAACACATTTAATTTGAAAGTGATCTAACCAATGAAATACAATAAACAAATAAATACACACTATATAAACCAAAAAACTGTAACCACTAACACCTACAAAGAAAATTCAGGAAGAAGAAACTCTGCTCAATTTTGACAATACCACATACTACACTGAAAAGAAATCTACTCCAGATTACAAAAAGGTAGTAGAAACAACTTGTAAAATAACTAGATAACTAATACCAAACTACTATGCTTAAAATACTTAACATTTCTTACTTTTTATATATCCACAACAGATCCAACTTTACAAATAATCTAAACATTTAAAAGTAACGAAAACGACAAACTACAAAAGTAAGTATACTAATTTATTTTTCTGTAGACTTAAAAAGAGCAAAAATACATGCTCACATTTTAAAACGAGCTAACTAAGTCCATGTTAAATTTCCACAATGTATAAAAATGTACATCATTTTTTAAATAAAGATATTAGACAAACTGCCTCAAAAAATCTCCAACTTTGCATTCAAGATAATACATTAAATAAAACATTATTTTATTTCTTTCCACAGACCACCTTAAAAATTAAAAAAGCAACAGATCAACAAAACATCTACATTCATCTTCAAATGCATAACACTTGGTAAGTATAAAATAAATAGAAATGTACTAGATTTCTCGTGAAAAATAGCATATTGTAAAACTTCACTTAGACTAAATAAGTAACCTATATTTGTAAAACATGTTTAAAATATTTTCGAATTAATATAACGTATCCATAATGAATTTCCTTATAATGCAACGTGTTAAAACAACATACATTTTTAAACATTGACTAAAACATATTTAACTTTATTTTCACAGAGCATTAAAAGACAAAACAGCATCAACTAAACAAACAAATATCTACTTTCAAAGTCAACGCATCGATAATTGGTAAGTGCATAAGTAAAGTAGAAATAGAATAAATTAATCCTATTTTATAAAAACATTTTCTAATTATGTTTAATACATCTTTCCTAGATTAAAGAAATTCACTATGACTGAAGATGCAAAATGTATCACTTCTCAAAAAGGGAAATTTTTGTTATGCTATATGGGGTATACTTATACCCAAGAGAAACAAAAAGACCTTAAAGTAAACTGGAAATGTACAAAGTATTACTCTAACAAATGTTATGGGCGAGCAACAACTAGAGAAACTAGTGTCATAAATACAACTGAACACAACCATCCACCTAACATTTCTGAAATTGAAGTTAGATCTACTCTAGAAAACAATAAAGAATTAAGTAGCACCTCTGATTTACCAACAACTGCAATAATAAAAGAATTACTTCCTAAAGTACCTAGAGAAGCAAGAGGTCAACTACCAACGATTGCTTCCATAAAAAGAACAATAGCTAGAACAAAAAAATCCACAAGGCCTACAATACCAACACCTAAAAACTTTGAAGAGGTAATAATTCCACCTGAGCTCCCCATAACCCGCAATGATGAATCTTTTATCTTCTAGGATAATAATAACAAAGATAAAAGGATAATAATGTTTGCAACAGTAAACAATATTAGAAAATTAAAAGAAAGCCAAACATGGATGATGGATGGCACATTTAGCATATGCCCTAAACCATTCTATCAACTATATACTATACATGGACAATACCATAACACTTGCATACCTTTTATTTATTGTTTATTACCAAACAAACAAGCTTCAACGTATGCAGAAATTTTAAATAAAAGAAAAGAAAAAAACACAGACTACTTCCCCTAAAAATAATAATCGACTTCGAACAAGCCATGATACACTCCATCCTAAAAATATACCCTCACACATCCATACAAGGATGTTACTTTCACTTCAACCAATGTCTCTGGAGACACTTACAAAAATCAACACTAAGGGGCCGATTAGGATGGCGGTGAAACCGCATCCTCCGGGCCGGCGGAAGCCACCGCCAGCCTGGAGGATGCGGATTCACCGACGCAGACATTGGAAACACCCACCACCACATTAGGATGGCGGTGGGATCAGCGGCGCTGATCCGCGGTGTATGCAGGCAAATATGGTGGCGGTGCCTGCAAGGCTTAAACATGCTTTTCCACAGCGGCTTTTCCGCCGTGGAAAAGCATGTGGTCTTTTGTGTTTGGAGGCCCGTTGCTTGCCCCCAGGGTGTCGGGGTGGGGGGTGCACATGGGGGCTACCTGCATTTACATGCATTTTTAACCTTGCGGCGGGTGCTGCTTCAAGCACAGGTCACAGGTCAGGCCACAGACGACAACCTAGATTCCAAATACCTTGGTGGAATATATATCTCCGAACATTAAATCGAAAAGCCAAAACAATGCAGCTGAGGGTTGGCATAATGCCTTCCTAGCTTCAACTGGCCGGACAACTCCTACACTACACAAGTTGCTAATGGCAATACAAAAAGAACAAAGTTTTCAAGAATTAAGAATGGAGCAATCAGTCTTGCAATTAAAACCAAAAGTATCACGACAAACGGCTCAAATGTACCAATATTTACAGCAACAAGTACAACTTTATCCTACAACAAAAGGATTAGAATACTTGCAAATGATTGCCAAAGCACTGATCTATCAATAGAAACTCTATCCAATTAAAATTAAGTAAAATAATCCTACCATAACAACAAACACATTTCCGTTACAAAATACAAAATTTATTTTGTCTACTTATTTTTGAAAATTAAATAGACAAAAAAATATGTAATAAACAACATCAGCATATAAATAGTACATTCCCCACCCACCATAAAAATAAGATAAAACCACTTACCTTGCGCTGCAATTGAAATACCAAATCCAAGTGATGGAAAATAATCCACATCCAAATAAATTTTCAATTAAAATAAAAAGCCCAAGAAAATGTAAAAATACAACTGTGCCAAATCCATCAAAATTCCCTAAAAAAGTCGGCAAACCTGAATCCATTAAAAACCCGAAAACGTGTAAAAATGTAAAAAACGCTCCAGGAAACCCGAATAATAAAGGAAGTGTAAAAAAAGTATTACTTTAAACAAGTAAAATATACTTCCTTTAGTTAAAAAAACAGAATACTTCCGTAAGCGAAAACGCTGTAACCAAATACCTGGAAAAGAAAAATAAACACTCCCACCCTCACAAAATATAAAAATATACATTAGTCACTAACAATAAATAGATATTTAACACTAAAACTAACAAAATATACCCAAAACAAACAACTCAAACTAGGCCTAATTACGTGCAAAAGACGATAACACTTAAAACGTAAATAACTAACTACAAACATCAAAACTCCTAAAACCCTAGTCCACACACCATAAATAACAAACTACTACCTTCAAAACATACTTAAAATACTTACATTTAAAGATTAGAACTCTTACCTTCTCAGACGCGAAGTAGCTGCAGTTCCAACCGCGATCTTGAATCTTCCCAAATGACCCAAAAAGACTAGGCCCTCATTAGGATGGCGAACGGACCTGCGTCCGTCCGCCACCCCAGAGTAGGAGGGACCGTCTGCAAGGGCAGCGGCGGTCCCTCCGTGCGGGTTAGGATGTGACCGCCACCCTGGCGGTCACATCTTCTATTTTTAACATTGTGGTGGGTGCGGCTTCAAGCTGCACCCGCCGCAATGGTAAAAATGCATACATTGCATTTGTATGCAGAAAGCGGCAGGCACTGTGCGGTGCCTGCCGATTTTTGGATACAAACAGGGGGGTACCATAGGTACCTCCCATGTGCACCCCCCACACCCCCTTCACCCAGGGGGCCCGCAACAGGCCCCTGCAGTAAAGTTCCACATGCTTTTCCACGGCGGAAAACCCGCCTCGGAAAAGCATGTTTCAAAGCCCCTCTTAATATGGCTGGCGGTGTCTGAGAGACACCGCCACCATATTAGAGCTTAACCGCCGCAGTTGTAAGCCAACCGCGGCGGAACAGCTGCAGACGGAAACCAGGACCCACCAGCCATCCTAATGTGGCGGTGGGTCTTTGGTAGGTCCGCTGCGGTTTTTCCGCATCCTCCGGGCCGGCGGTGGCTTCCGCCGGCCCGGAGGATGCGGAAAAACCGCAATCATAATGAGGCCCTTAAGAGCGGTTACAAAATAGAACACCCAAATAATAATGACAACATAAAAATAGTTAAAAAAACGACTAAATAATTTATTTACCATAACAAAAATTAGTTAAACATTACAAAACTTGTATTTTGTTATATGTGCATTTTTATGCTTATGTTTTATAAACCATATTATAATGTGTAAAAATTTTAAAATTATAACATTAAATATTATTAAAATATAATATTTAATATTATCATTATAAATATATAACTTTGTAATTTTTTTTAAAAATGTATACTTTTTATAGAAAGATTTGAAATATATTAATATTAATAATACAATATTAATGTTAATATTACTAGAAATAAGTGACATTATAATACAATTCTTTTTTTTAATATTGTATACTATATTAGTATCAATATAGTATGTAAATGTTATACTTTAAAAATGGATCTACATTTATAACATATCTTCCACAATAAAATATTATGTTAATAATGTTATAAAAAGTACAGTACTAAATATTTTGAAATGTGAAATATAAAACTGTTTACAACAGTATGTACAAAATATATTATTATGTTAAATGTATTTATTTATTTATTTATTTCCAAGGGTTTATATAGCTCTCCTGGACGCGGGAGTATCAGAGCGCTATACAGGATAGGTAAGCAATTACAATAAAGTAAAACAAAGTGCATTAAAACATGGGTTACATAAAATGGGGTAATAGAATGTGCTGGATGTTTAGGGGCGATGGAGATCCATAGGGGGTGGGAGTGTCGAAGTTCAGAGGGAGAAGGAGAGTAGAAAAGGGGAGAGGCGGGGAAGGGGTTGAGAAGGAGGCGAGAATCAGGGAGCAAGGAATGTAGAGAGTCATACATCAGTGCGGTTAGGTTCCCCAATATTTGTTGTGAAGGAGTGTTTTCAGTCTTTTTTTGAAGAGAGGGTAGGAGGGGTTGCATCGAAGATCTTTGGGGAGAGAGTTCCAGATCGTGGGGGCGTTCCCAGAAAAAGCACGAGATTGTTTTTTTTGTGTTTGAGTCTTTTTTGTACTTATTTTTTCAATATACCTATTATTTACTTTACTCAACAACTAAAAAAATAAAACAAAATTGTGTGTGAAAATAAAACATTTCAAAAACTTATACATTTACACTTTCATTTTTAAAAATTATCTACTTACAGTTATGTATTCTCTAAATAATAAAAATAAAAAAACAATATGAAAAACTGTGCATAGTGTTTTTACTTACTGTAAATTTCAAAAATGTACCAATTTCTCTAAATGTATTTTTCCAGAAAATAATCTCTCTACAATGTACTGTTAATCCTAGTAGATGCTGGTCACTGAACCTATTTAATTTACTATTCCAACTCCAATCTACATTTAATTAGGGTAGGTGCTGGACACTGAAACTATTTAATTTACTATTCCAATTCCAATCTACATTTAATTAGGGTAGGTGCTGGACAC
The DNA here is from genome assembly GCF_964263255.1 of Lissotriton vulgaris. Classification (NCBI taxonomy): domain Eukaryota; kingdom Metazoa; phylum Chordata; class Amphibia; order Caudata; family Salamandridae; genus Lissotriton; species Lissotriton vulgaris. The sequence continues at coordinate 1,026,108,420 of NC_141689.1, read as the reverse complement.
TGAACCTAATTAATTTACTATTCCAACTCCGATCTACATTTAATGAGGGTAGGTGCTGGACACTGAACCTATTTAATTTACTATTCCAACTCCAATCTACATTTAATGAGGGTAGGTGCTGGACACTGAACCTATTTAATTTACTATTCCAACTCCAATCTACATGTAATTAGGGTAAGTGCTGGACACTGAACCTATTTAATGTATTATTCCAACTCCAATCTACATTTAATTAGGGTAGATGCTGGACACTGAACCAAATTGATTTACTATTCCAACTCCAATCTATATTTAATGGGGGTAGGTGCTGGAAACTGAACCTATTTAATTTACTATTCCAACTCCAATCTACATTTAATGAGGGTAGGTGCTGGACACTGAACCTATTTAATTTACTATTCCAACTCCAATATACATTTAATTAGGGTAGGTGCTGGACACTGAACCTATTTAATTTGTTAACCACTACCCACCCTTATCCCCTATAAAAACAAAAACTCACTCATATAAATTAGTATAATTTATTAAAATATATTTTTTCATTTCCTATTTACATTACACATTTCTATAAAAATGTTATATTTATAAAATATTTTAGATTTAATATTTAAATTTAATATACAAAATACATTTTTAACTTTTAAATACAAATTTTTTTAAACACTCCCCACCCTTATCCACTATAAACACAACATACCACTCCTAAAAATGTTTAAAAAAAATTAAAATTAAACATATAAATTTCATATTTACATTTAAAATTTATATAACAATTTTAAAGTTAAATGTAAATGGAAAATTTTAAATTATAATTCATATTTACATAACATATATTACATTAAAATGTATAAATTTGAAAACACTTCCCACCCTTATCCCCTATTAACCCAACATCCCACTCCTAAAATTATTTACAAATTGTCAAGAACATAATTTTAAATTTCATATTTATATTTAAAATGTATAATAAAATATGTATTTTTTTCAATTTCAATTTTCAAATTTAAATTTCACTACAATACATTACAATTTTTTTTAAACACTCCCCACACTTATCCCCTATTAACCCAACATCCCGCTTCGAAAATTATATATAATTTTGGAGAAAATATTTTAAAATTTCATATTTACATTTAAAATTTATAATAAAATGTAATTAAAAAAAAATCAAATTTCCAATTTAAATTTCACTAAAACACATTACAATTAAACTTATATTTTCATAAACATTCCCCACCCTTATCCCCTATTAACCCTACATCCCACTCCTAAAATGTTTTAGACATTTTTGAGAGTATAATTTTAAATTTCATATTTACATTTAAAATGTATAATAAAATTTAATTTTTTTAAAAAAATTTAATTTTTCAAATTTAAATTTCACTAAAAGACATTACAATTAAATTTATATTTTTTAAAACACTCCCCTCCCTTATCCCCTATTAACCCAACATCCCGCTCCTAAAATTAGTTACTATTTATTAAATAAAAATTTCAATTTCAAATTTAAATTTATATTTCATTTTACAAAAATATATTTATTAAAAAAATTACATTTTTAATTTGAAATTTATATTTATTTTACATAAATTACATTACAATTTATAATTTTTAAAACACTCCCCACCCTTATCCCCTATAAACCCAACATCCCGTTCCTAAAGAAATCTAACATTTTGTAATAATTAATATTTATTCCTATTATATAAACATGTATATCTATTAAAAATAACATAAATATAATACATCATATAACGATATTTTAACATTTCGATATTTACAACATCGATATTTCTTACTTCAACATAATTTACATCGATATTACATACAATGACACAAGAGGATATTTTTAACTTCGATATAAAAACCATTGATATTACTTAGCTGCGATATTTAGAACTCGATATTTCTATACCTCGACATTAAAAACTCGATATTTTGACTGTGTACCCCGGAAATATTGAAATCCTAACATTATCAATTCGAAGAGGACCATTATCTCCTGCCGCCTGTAGTAGATGATATCGATCCCTGTAATTTAAAGTCCTAGCTAGGATGGGATGCGAAGCGGTGCCCGGAATTAGACGTTGTGTGGGGACCCGGTGCGCCCTCTCAACCATGAAATGCGCGGACAGTCCGGTGGGGGCCACGGTAGTCTTTAACCAGTTTTCAATGTATTCCGTAGGCATAGTACCTTCCTTCTCCTCCGGCAGGCCTACGATTCAGAGGTTGTTCCGGCATGCCTGACCTTCTGCATCATCCGTCAGTGCCTGGAGGGAGTCAATCTGCTGATGCATGTGCTGTAGCTGTTCTTCGTGGGCCTGTACCTGAGGTACCATGGTGTCAAACTGCCACTCATTCGTTCTAGCCCTCTCAGCCAACTTCTTATGATCATCTTTCAGCAAGTTGAGATCCACCAAGATTATGCCCAGCTGTGCCTCCAAAACAGAATGGGAATCTCAAATCTCCCGCAAAATCATGTCCAGCTTGTCCCCGGAAGGGTTGGTCTTAACTGCTCCCTCCGTCTGGTGGGACAGGGCGGAAGATTGACCTGAGGTTGGAGAGAGAGATCCTGCCCTCCCGGACCTCATTGGCACCCTAGGCCTTCCCTTGCCCATAGCCGGCAGCATGATGGGGCCAGGCTGCGAGCCACAGCAACTGAATACCAACAAGTACACCACAGCCAGCGGAGAGCCGCACCAGAAAACAAGCGACCACCACCAGCTAACAGCACAAGTCCGCAGCAAGGAATACACTCAGTTCAAGCGGAAGGGCAACCAAAACACCCTGGCAGGTCATCAAAGCCGCTATCCTATGTAACAGCAATCCCCTCCTGTTCTCCGAAGTGTAAATAGAGGAAATGGCACCAACACGGTTTCATGCAGCTCCTGTGTCACCAGGTCCAAGCACGCAGGCTCATGTCAGTCCCAGCTCGCCCCTGGTCTGAACTCTGCACCAGGTATCACCAGTCTGGGCAAGACACCGCAGCTGCCACGCGGCGTGAGAGGACTCTCTTAGGGACACTGTCGCTGCCGCTCCATGACACCCAGCTCATGTGGCAGGACAAGGGAGTCCACCCTAATCAACTCGGACAGTCCGCACCTCCAGGAGGGATCTCCAGATACCACCCTGTGCAGTGGGAGGGGCGCAGGGTACAAGTCCCAGTGCTTTTCCTAAGCGCCCTTTACGGTCTCACCTCAGCAGCAGGGGGGCACCACTCCAACTCTCCCAGCCACTCCTCTGATTTGCATGCAGTATGTGGCGTGCACAGCCAGGGTCCGCCGGGAGAATCAACACCAACCTGTGGCGTAAAGCGGCCTCACAACCACTAGGGGCTTCTGTTGGGGAGCCTCCCCCAGTAACAGGCACAGCAGCCCCCACTCACTGGTTCATCACCTGAGCCCTCAGGCGGCAGCAGGGAGGGGAACCCAACGCCTTCCAGCACGCCCAGACAGAGCACAACTCAGGGGACACAGCAGGTATGATGCCATCTGGGTCCAGAGCCGGGGAGTCACGTGTGTGCCACCGCCAGGCCCTGGCACTCGCAGTCCCTCCAGGCCTCAGGATTTTCCACGGCTCCCGACTCACAGCAGGCCTCAGGAAGGCCAGGAATCGCCGCCACCACCAGGACCACACCAGGGGGCCCCAAATGTCCAGAAGTTGCAGACGAGGCAGCCACGCTGTCTGGAATTGGCAGCCGCTCCCTTTCTACTGTCTGGCAAGGTAGGGAGTTACGGATAATTTCACGGATAGAATTCCCAGGCCCACAGCTCGTAGCTTATACAACCTCCATCTTGGGCTGCAGACCATGCCCCTCATGTAGTTTAGAGATTGCATCAAAAACTGAGGGGATATTGTAGGTATATAGACGCAGTAGCTACTTCCGATGATGCGGCATGCACCACCACTGTCAGCCAAGACTACATCTAGGACCATACGGTTTTGCAGTTCTTCTATAATGTTCCCAAGTGCCATAGCTGTCTGGTTGGTCACAGCTTCCACTACACGAGTCAAACGTCTGATCTTTCTACTGTTTAAGGCAGTACCAACAAAGAAGAACAATCCCAGACTGAAATCAACATATTGCTGTAGTGCAGTGCCAGTCTGGTTATTACTTATTGTCCTCTTGTATCTGTTCTTAGTGATATCATTGAATAATTGATAGTCCTTATGATATGATGCTGGTGGCAGAAACACAGGAGGTAACAAAAAGGACACGTAGCATATTCCGTACCATCCAACAGGTAGATGGTAGTATCCCTTGTTACCACAGACAAAGTAGGTGTTATGCGAAGACTTGAAGCTACTATTATTGACACCATCAATGGTCAAAACTAGAGAACCTTCGCTTCTTCCTACTGGGATTCTCTGAACACTGCTCATACACAAGTCTGCTCGGGCTCTAGTAACCGATATTACAAAGTGTCCATTGCCCTTGGTAGTTCGCATATTTGGGAAAACATAAGGCGTAGAAATATTTACGGGTCGGTACTCCTCCCACTCCCATTTAGTTTCTTTAGCCTGTGGATTGCCAACTTCATCTGGGTAACACACTTTATTGAGATAGTAGTTTATTCCCCCTACAGTCATGCAAGTAATGTTAGCTCTTTCAGAAGCTATTAGAAGTGCAAACCAGGCTTGACAGGACCCATTGTGGGAAAAGGGAAGAGGAATGAAAGGTGTTCCTCCCTTTTTCTGGTGAGCAGGTATCATCCCGTACACTCAACAGTCAGTAGTGTTCGTAGCATTGTGCGTGTGGTGCAACATCTGGATGAACGTGTTGTTCAAGTAAGATTGCCTATGCTTCTGCTCATGTTATGGGAGAGTAAAATAATGATGTTCAATTGGTACTGGAGTAGTGGCAGTCAGCAATCGTCGAGCAGGAGCCACTTCCTCAACAACCCAATTTATCACTGATATAGCACCTACAGTGACAACAAATCCAGTAATGCACATGTTTTTTCTATTACAAATTCTTGCAGTAGTTGACATTTTCTCCTTCGGCATATCCATCCCGCTGGTTAAAATAACAAAAATCGTTGGAGCTCTAAAGTCCTGTGCAGCTGAGGGTCAAGACGGTATCACTATGCAGAACCGACCCCCCCTTGCCACATCAGTTCCTTTTCACTAACCCAGGACGGTAGCTCAACCAGTTTTTTTCAACAATGAAGGTTCTTTCCGGGGTCTCAGTTGATATCGGGATATACCAGGGATTGTGTGGTCCGGGAAGACTTCCACAGGTTCTCCAGGTGATACAGCTTGGCCTTTCTCCTTATCCAAAATCTCTCGATGGTCAATCAGAGCAACAGGTTCCACCAGGGTAGATGGCACTTTCTTACAATGGGTGGAGTGTATCCAGTTCTTTCTGTTTATCACTCGAACCACAGTTCTCGTCGTGAGGAGCACCTGTTCTGGTCCTCGCCACCTGGGCTCCAAGCTGCTCGACCTCTGGAAGGCTCTAGCCATCACTTGGTCACCGGGAAGGAGTCCATGGGCCTCACCTGTGGACCTGTCAGGAAGAGCTTCAGGCAGTAATACAAGCAGAGCATTGGACCACATTGTATATATCAACAACATGTCAGTCTAACAGAGAATAATATACATAAGATAGTAACTACTTTCCAACCCCAAGTTACAATTAACCCTCAAAACCAGCTGGCAAAAGTCCATGTGCCAGTATTGGGTGGATTTCAGCAGCAATTTTATGTAGTTTAGAGATTTTTTCTTTTTTTGAACATATTTTTATTGAGCACTGCAAATAATACACAGGTGTATACAGTAAATCATAAGCATTTTGAAGGCCGTGCATATGAGCAACGCAGCCCGGATCCTGGCTGCATGCTAAAATAAGGCATACATGCATCTTACAGAAAATACAGCATGACTTGCAGTATAAATGTACAAACCGTGTATCCAGACAGTTAACAACAATTCTAATAAATGGTATCTTGCGCAGTACCCATTACATCCTCCACCCAAACTAACCCCCCCCCCAAACAATAGCCCAACAAGTAACTTAAGTGCTGCTATGCAGACTACACACCACGCTGATGTTTCTGCGCCCAGTGCATATCAGGTCTGAGAACCCCGGGAAGGGGCGTATACCGAGGAGGGGGAAGAAGGGGAGGGGAGAGAAACATAGGGAGGGACAAGGAGTAGGTGAGACCCAAGGGGGCAGGGACAAAGTAACAGGGCTAGGAATAAACAGAATGGAGGACCCTGGGTAGAGCGTGGGTAAGCATGAGAGCGTGGGTAAGCAGGAGTCTTCCAGTTCCTATACTACTGCACCACTGTCCCGTCTACTGTGTTGCGAACCCGAAGGCTCAACATCTTCCTTTGCCTTGAATTGTTCCTTTAGGTGCGCCCAGTCCAGCGAAATCGGTCGTTATCGCCCTCCCCTGTATTCTTCAAGGTGTAAAGCTTCCCTTTTTGCAACCGCCCATCTGCCCACTTCTTCACGCCAATCGCCCACTCGCGGCGCTAGAGTAGACTTCCAGCGTCGTATTATCATACGTTTTGCCAACATCAGAGCCAGCCCTGCAAATCTGCGTAGCAATTTAGCCTTCTTAGGGAGGGGGGATATTCTCAAAAGGCAGGCCTCGATTGTGTCCTATGGAGCGCGCTCTGTCAACACCTCCAACCCCCGGACAACCTCTGACCAAAACCCCTGCAGCACCCGACAGGACCATATCATATGAAGAAAATCAGTGTCATGCATCCTACACAGCGGACATACCGCAGCCGTCATGGGAAACATTTTCCGTATCATAGCTGGGGCAAGGTATGCTTTATGTAGTGCAAATAACTGAATCGTTTTTAAACTGCAATTCCGAGAGACTCCAAGGGGATGTTCTAGCATTTGGGCCCATTTTCTATCTTCCAGCTCCCGCCCCAAGGTCACGTCCTACTTCTGCCTAAGATGTATTAGTGGAACATGCAAATGCTCTCTCAAGCCTCGTAAAGCCAGCGCACCAAGTGTCGGCCTTGTCCCATAATGTGTAGTGAGCGCAGTAATTGAAAAGTTGTGGGTTCTGTTTGATCTGTATACCAATAAGTTCGAATGAAACGCATTACAGCCGCGTGAATGAGAAACAAGGTGTCAGGCAACGAGTTAGCGAGTACAAACTCATCATGGGGCATCCAATGGCCCTCGATAAATAAATCCCCGACTGTCCCCACCCCCTCCCGAGTCCACCCCTGTATTTGGGTCATCGATAGCACCCCACGCCTAGTAGGCAATCCACATAGGGGGATATTTTGGGTGTACGGTAATGGCAACCGAGCCAACCTCTTCACCTGTGCTCAATAATGCAACGCAACATGCAACAAGTATGGAGGATCACACATTTTCCGTGCACCCGGACTGAGCTGGGACTGAAGAAACCCACGTCTCAAACAACCCAAGGAGTCCCCAATTTCAAATAAATTCTTACCAGCCAACAAATATGCCATCCACTGTAACTGCCCCACTATACAATACGTCTTAAAATCAGGCGCCCCCATGCCCTCCGCCGTACTAGGAAGCTGCAGTTTGCACAGCGCCAACCAATGTCTGTCCACCCCCCATATCAGAGATGTTAATAATGTGTCAAGTACTTTAAAAATCCAAGCCGGCAGGACCACCAGCAAATTCACGAAGTAATAAAGGAGGGGGGTAACATAACCATTTTCGACACCGCCACGTGGCGCGCCACAATCAATGGCAATGAATTCCAAAAGGCAATCTGGAAGCGCAACGAGTTGCTGGTGCGAACTACATTACCTCCTATAGTATCAGCGTTCGATCTATAAATATTAACTCTCAAGTATTTAAAAGTAACAGGCTCAACTCGGAAATGCATTTGACAAAATTGTAGAGCAAGAGACGCACCAGTATTATAGAAGGCGGAGGCCACCGATTTAGAAGACTTAAGCCGCAGGCCAGAAATTTCCAGAATCTAGAAAAGGCAGCAGCTATCTCGTGTTTATCAACCTCCAAATCGTGAAAATATAACAGCATGTCATCCGCGTGTAAGGATACTGAATTTATCTCCTCACGTAACTGTATGCCATAAGGGATCATAATCTGACCCAGGTACTGTGCAAGAGGCTCAAGGGCCAACACAAAAAGCATGGGAGATAAGGGGCAGCCCTGGCGTGTACCCCGGGATATTATATAGGAGGAAGAGGTGGTCTTACCCGTCTTAGCGTGTGCCGTGGGACTAGTATACAACAATTTAATCCATGCACAATAGGACTGGGGCATGCCAAATTTAGACAGCACCGCAAGCATATACGGCCAGTTGAGGGTATCAAAAGCCTGACGCATGTCTAAAGACAAGCAAACAGCAAGAGGGGAAGAGGCGGCCGCTGCCTGTATTAAGGCATGGAGCCGACGGATATTCAAAGAGGTACTGCGTTGGGGTACAAATCCACATTGGTCCGTATGGATCAAACGCGGAAGGAGTTGTGACGCCAATACCTCATTCAGCACAGTGTATTCTGTATACAGAATAGAAAGTGGTCCATAAGATAGAAGATCAGTTGGTACCCTGCCCGGTTTCAATAAGGACGCAACCATCGCCTCCCTGGTAGTAAGAGGCAAGACCCCACTCTCTAAGGAAGTAGTATAGAGTTGCAACAACTCTGGAATCAACTTATCGCCAAATGTGGAATAAAACTCCACAGGGAAGCCATTGGAGCCTGGTGTCTTGTTGTGGGCCAACGCCTTTAGTGCAATCCGAATTTCTGCAGCAGTAATTGAAGCAGCCAACTCCTTGGCCATTGAATCAGAAACTGTGGGAAGCTGGACCTTGGACAAGAAGGAACGCGTGGGAGCCAAGACATCTAAGCATGGGGAAGCGTACAACCAGCATAATATTCCTGAAACGCAGCATTAATCTCCCCCTAAGACATAACCAGTACATTTACAACCGTGTTTATAGCTAAAACGGGGGTAGGATCAGTCTTGCCAATAATGTACCTGCCCTATCCGCCTCAGAGTGTGTTCGCGGTGTGTGTAAGCATCAAAATTCAACAGACGCAATTGTTCTAACAACTCCACATACTTAATCCTGGCGGACTTAAGCGGCTCTGCGCTGTCCTCACTCCTCTGAACCGCCACCTCCAAGGCCTGAAATTCCCCCTCTAGATCAGTAATGTCCCTAATCACTTCCCTCCGTGATCCCACCAAAGTCCCCATGGCAACCCCACGTACATTCAACTTGAAGGCCTCCCATTCGATTGCCCTGGACGAAGCAGTACCCTCATTCTCCACAAAAAATGTGTCAATAGCTACATCCAATACTGCCCGATAGACCTGATCTTCCAAATGTAAAGGCTGCATTCTACACGTTGGAATTGGAGCAGGGGAATGGCCCCATGACACCTGCAATACTATGGGATTATGATCAGATAGCGTCTTGCCCAGAAACTTACAATACGTAATTGAAGAGGAGAGACCTGGGGAGCACAGAAAATGATCTAGATGTGTGTGTAACTTATGGGGGTAAGAGTAAAATGAATATTCCCTCATGTTCACATGAATTGCCCTTCAGACGTCCAATAAATCCCAACCCTGTGTCAAAGTTACAGCCTGTGCCCTTGCCGCCATGTTAAATAAAGGCGGATGGGAACCATCCAGGCCAATGTCAAAAACTGCATTCAGATCGCCCCCCAGAACCCATGGGACATGGGACCAGCCAGCAAGCACCTGGGACCCCCACGCAAAAAATGCCTCATGGTCCGTATTTGGTGCATAGAGGGACCCCAGCAATATCTGCTTTCCATCCAACGTTCCCAACAGAAGAACAAACTGGCCCTGATCATCTAACTTGCTCTCAGTAAGAGAGAAGGGAATGCCCGCCCGAACCCAAATGGCAGCCTCCCTGGAAAAGGCCGAATATGCTGTCGCAAAAACCTGACCACGCCATCTCCTTTGTAGTTTTGTAGTTTCAGTGGGGATCAAATGGGTCTCCTGAAAACAAATTATGTGTGCTTTATAGCGATGCAACTGCACAGCTATTCTATGTCATTTTGCTATAGAACCCATACCTCGCACATTCCACGAGACAAGGGTATAAGAATTAACAACAGGCATCATCAAATGGAATAAGAACCCCCCCCCCGGATCCCACCCCCATTCACCCACCACCGCCCATCCCCCACAATCCCCAGACCATGCAGCACAGTTACATCAAAGTCAACTAAATCACATTACTGGGTCCAAGGCCCAAACATCATTCGACCAAACCGTGATAACAAAGTGAACATACTTCACATTCAACCAGTGCTACCACCTTTGGGGGAAGGTCGCTAACACCATCAACAGTCGCACAAGTGCAATGAAGCACTCACAAAAGCGCCCAGAACGGGCGCTGGGCCCGGGAACTTAATCATCCGTTCCCACATGCCAAAATGGCATACAAGTGCTATGATATTCTGCCAGTCATGTAAAGGCACATGTAGTGGATTATAGATCTCCGATCCGGACAGGAAAACAATAAGAAGCTAAGCATAACCTACAAGGCAGAGGACAAAGAATCAAGAGTCCGCTGAGGCCAGAGGATCATTGCCGAGTCATGAGGTCGCTGAAGGGAACAGTGCTATGCTATCATCTGAATCAGTGTCCGTATTAAATCCTTCCGACGGGCTAGAGCTGATCTCTGGGCGAGTGGTGCGAAAAGTGGAAGCAGTATGTAGAGCCCTTCGCCTGCCCTCCAGTACTTTCTGACGGCCCAAGGAGCTAGAGATCTACCTTTGAGTGAGGATGCCCCTTTTACGCCCCCGAGGGGGACGCTGCAATTTGGGCAGTGAGGAGTCCATGAATCTCGTAGGTTGGACATCAGGGAACGTCTTGTCCAGCCATTCCCACGCACTGTCAGGGGTATCAAAAAACAAGGAACGCTGTTCATAGACGATTTTCAATTTTGCGGGGAATAATAATGCAAATGACAGGCCCGCTGCTCGAGTCCGTGCCTTCACCTCCATAAAGGAAAATCTTCTGCGCTGGACTGCCAAGGAGTAATCCGGAAATGAATCACTGATAAAATATCGAAAGTACAAAAATCGACATACAAAATAATCGTCTACTAAATATCGATAACAAATACATCAACACTCTATATTTAACTAATAAACTACAAAAACATCGATGACACATTATCGCTAACAAAAATATCGACTCAAAAATATCGTACACACATATCGATTTTAAATATATCGACAATCATAAATAAAGATAGGACCTAACAAAAACATCGATAACACAGATATCTACATCAATATTATCGCAATAACAAATTATCGACATCACAAAAACACCTAAAATTATTTTTTTTACACACTAGACATTTAAAATATAATAAATACATACATATAATACTTAAAATACTTATCTAACACACCTTAAAATTAAAATATGGCCACATTATTATTTTAAAAATAATATATCAAATTAAACATTATAAACAAACACAATTAAATTATACACATTTCTAAAATAATATAATACATTTTTAAATGAAAAACCACTAATAAAAAGGCTTCGAAATACACTAATAAAATAAATACCTCAACATTAGTAATTCACATACAACTAACACATTTAATTTGAAAGTGATCTAACCAATGAAATACAATAAACAAATAAATACACACTATATAAACCAAAAAACTGTAACCACTAACACCTACAAAGAAAATTCAGGAAGAAGAAACTCTGCTCAATTTTGACAATACCACATACTACACTGAAAAGAAATCTACTCCAGATTACAAAAAGGTAGTAGAAACAACTTGTAAAATAACTAGATAACTAATACCAAACTACTATGCTTAAAATACTTAACATTTCTTACTTTTTATATCTCCACAACAGATCCAACTTTACAAATAATCTAAACATTTAAAAGTAACGAAAACGACAAACTACAAAAGTAAGTATACTAATTTATTTTTCTGTAGACTTAAAAAGAGCAAAAATACATGCTCACATTTTAAAACGAGCAAACTAAGTCCATGTTAAATTTCCACAATGTATAAAAATGTACAACATTTTTTAAATAAAGATATTAGACAAACTGCCTCAAAAAATCTCCAACTTTGCATTCAAGATAATACATTAAATAAAACATTATTTTATTTCTTTCCACAGACCACCTTAAAAATTAAAAAAGCAACAGATCAACAAAACATCTACATTCATCTTCAAATGCATAACACTTGGTAAGTATAAAATAAATAGAAATGTACTAGATTTCTCGTGAAAAATAGCATATTGTAAAACTTTACTTAGACTAAATAAGTAACCTATATTTGTAAAACATGTTTAAAAATTTTCAAATTAATATAACGTATCCATAATGAATTTCCTTATAATGCGACGTGTTAAAACAACATACATTTTTAAACATTGACTAAAACATATTTAACTTTATTTTCACAGAGCATTAAAAGACAAAACAGCATCAACTAAACAAACAAATATCTACTTTCAAAGTCAACGCATCGATAATTGGTAAGTGCATAAGTAAAGTAGAAATAGAATAAATTAATCCTATTTTATAAAAACATTTTCTAATTATGTTTAATACATCTTTCCTAGATTAAAGAAATTCACTATGACTGAAGATGCAAAATGTATCACTTCTCAAAAAGGGAAATTTTTGTTATGCTATATGGGGTATACTTATACCCAAGAGAAACAAAAAGACCTTAAAGTAAACTGGAAATGTACAAAGTATTACTCTAACAAATGTTAGGGGCGAGCAACAACTAGAGAAACTAGTGTCATAAATACAACTGAACACAACCATCCACCTAACATATCTGAAATTGAAGTTAGATCTACTCTAGAAAACAATAAAGAATTAAGTAGCACCTCTGATTTACCAACAACTGCAATAATAAAAGAATTACTTCCTAAAGTACCTAGAGAAGCAAGAGGTCAACTACCAACGATTGCTTCCATAAAAAGAACAATAGCTAGAACAAAAAAATCCACAAGGCCTACAATACCAACACCTAAAAACTTTGAAGAGGTAATAATTCCACCTGAGCTCCCCATAACCCGCAATGATGAATCTTTTATCTTCTAGGATAATAATAACAAAGATAAAAGGATAATAATGTTTGCAACAGTAAACAATATTAGAAAATTAAAAGAAAGCCAAACATGGATGATGGATGGCACATTTAGCATATGCCCTAAACCATTCTATCAACTATATACTATACATGGACAATACCATAACACTTGCATACCTTTTATTTATTGTTTATTACCAAACAAACAAGCTTCAACGTATGCAGAAATTTTAAATAAAAGAAAAGAAAAAAACACAGACTACTTTCCCCTAAAAATAATAATCGACTTCGAACAAGCCATGATACACTCCATCCTAAAAATATACCCTCACACATCCATACAAGGATGTTACTTTCACTTCAACCAATGTCTCTGGAGACACTTACAAAAATCAACACTAAGGGGCCGATTAGGATGGCGGTGAAACCGCATCCTCCGGGCCGGCGGAAGCCACCGCCAGCCTGGAGGATGCGGATTCACCGACGCAGACATTGGAAACACCCACCACCACATTAGGATGGCGGTGGGATCAGCGGCGCTGATCCGCGGTGTATGCAGGCAAATATGATGGCGGTGCCTGCAAGGCTTAAACATGCTTTTCCACAGCGGCTTTTCCGCCGTGGAAAAGCATGTGGTCTTTTGTGTTTGGAGGCCCGTTGCTTGCCCCCAGGGTGTCGGGGGTGGGGGGTGCACCTGGGGGCTACCTGCATTTACATGCATTTTTAACCTTGCGGCGGGTGCTGCTTCAAGCACAGGTCACAGGTCAGGCCACAGACGACAACCTAGATTCCAAATACCTTGGTGGAATATATATCTCCGAACATTAAATCAAAAAGCCAAAACAAACAATGCAGTTGAGGGTTGGCATAATGCCTTCCTAGCTTCAACTGGCCGGACAACTCCTACACTACACAAGTTGCTAATGGCAATACAAAAAGAACAAAGTTTTCAAGAATTAAGAATGGAGCAATCAGTCTTGCAATTAAAACCAAAAGTATCACGACAAACGGCTCAAATGTACCAATATTTACAGCAACAAGTACAACTTTATCCTACAACAAAAGGATTAGAATACTTGCAAATGATTGCCAAAGCACTGATCTATCAATAGAAACTATATCCAATTAAAATTAAGTAAAATAATCCTACCATAACAACAAACACATTTCCGTTACAAAATACAAAATTTATTTTGTCTACTTATTTTTGAAAATTAAATAGACAAAAAATATGTAATAAACAACATCAGCATATAAATAGTACATTCCCCACCCACCATAAAAATAAGATAAAACCACTTACCTTGCGCTGCAATTGAAATACGAAATCCAAGTGATGGAAAATAATCCACATCCAAATAAATTTTCAATTAAAATAAAAAGCCCAAGAAAATGTAAAAATACAACTGTGCCAAATCCATCAAAATTCCCTAAAAAAGTCGGCAAACCTGAATCCATTAAAAACCCGAAAACGTGTAAAAATGTAAAAAACGCTCCAGGAAACCCGAATAATAAAGGAAGTGTAAAAAAAGTATTACTTTAAACAAGTAAAATATACTTCCTTTAGTTAAAAAAACAGAATACTTCCGTAAGCGAAAACGCTGTAACCAAATACCTGGAAAAGAAAAATAAACACTCCCACCCTCACAAAATATAAAAATATACATTAGTCACTAACAATAAATAGATATTTAACACTAAAACTAACAAAATATACCCAAAACAAACAACTCAAACTAGGCCTAATTACGTGCAAAAGACGATAACACTTAAAACGTAAATAACTAACTACAAACATCAAAACTCCTAAAACCCTAGTCCACACACCATAAATAACAAACTACTACCTTCAAAACATACTTAAAATACTTACATTTAAAGATTAGAACTCTTACCTTCTCAGACGCGAAGTAGCTGCAGTGCCAACCGCGATCTTGAATCTTCCCAAATGACCCAAAAAAACTAGGCCCTCATTAGGATGGCGGACGGACCTGCGTCCGTCCGCCACCCCAGAGTAGGAGGGACCGTCTGCAGGGGCAGCGGCGGTCCCTCCGTGCAGGTTAGGATGTGACCGCCACCCTGGCGGTCACATCTTCTATTTTTAACATTGTGGTGGGTGCGGCTTCAAGCTGCACCCGCCGCAATGGTAAAAATGCATACATTGCATTTGTATGCAGAAAGCGGCAGGCACTGTGCGGTGCCTGCCGATTTTTGGATACAAATGCAGGGGGGTACCATAGGTACCTCCCATGTGCACCCCCCACACCCCCTTCACCCAGGGGGCCTGCAACAGGCCCCTGCAGTAAAGTTCCACATGCTTTTCCACGGCGGAAAACCCGCCTCGGAAAAGCATGTTTCAAAGCCCCTCTTAATATGGCTGGCGGTGTCTGAGAGACACCGCCACCATATTAGAGCTTAACCGCCGCAGTTGTAAGCCAACCGCGGCGGAAAAGCTGCAGACGGAAACCAGGACCCACCAGCCATCCTAATGTGGCGGTGGGTCTTTGGTAGGTCCGCTGCAGTTTTTCCGCATCCTCCGGGCCGGCGGTGGCTTCCACCGGCCCGGAGGATGCGGAAAAACCACAATCATAATGAGGCCCTTAAGAGCGGTTACAAAATAGAACACCCAAATAATAATGACAACATAAAAATAGTTAAATAAACGACTAAATAATTTATTTACCATAACAAAAATTAGTTAAACATTACAAAACTTGTATTTTGTTATATGTGCATTTTTAAGCTTATGTTTTATAAACCATATTATAATGTGTAAAAATGTTAAAATTATAACAATAAATATTATTAAAATATAATATTTAATATTATCATTATAAATATATAACTTTGTAATTTTTTTTAAAAATGTATACTTTTTATAGAAAGATTTGAAATATATTAATATTAATAATACAATATTAATATTAATATTACTAGAAATAAGTGACATAATACAATTCTTTTTTTTAATATTGTATACTATATTAGTATCAATATAGTATGTAAATGTTATAATTTAAAAATGGATCTACATTTATAACATATCTTCCACAATAACATATTATGTTAATAATGTTATAAAATGTACAGTACTAAATATTTTGAAATGTGAAATATAAAACTGTTTACAACAGTATGTACAAAATATATTATTATGTTAAATGTATTTATTTATTTATTTATTTCCAAGGGTTTATATAGCTCTCCTGGACGCGGGGGTATCAGAGCGCTATACAGGATAGGTAAGCAATTACAATAAAGTAAAACAAAGTGCATTAAAACATGGGTTACATAAAATGGGGTAATAGAATGTGCTGGATGTTTAGGGGCGATGGAGATCCATAGGGGGTGGGAGTGTCGAAGTTCAGAGGGAGAAGGAGAGTAGAAAAGGGGAGAGGCGGGGAAGGGGTTGAGAAGGAGGCGAGAATCAGGGAGCAAGGAATGTAGAGAGTCATACATCAGTGCGGTTAGGTTCCCCAATATTTGTTGTGAAGGAGTGTTTTCAGTCTTTTTTTGAAGAGAGGGTAGGAGGGGTTGCATCGAAGATCTTTGGGGAGAGAGTTCCAGATCGTGGGGGCGTTCCCAGAAAAAGCACGAGATTGTTTTTTTTTGTGTTTGAGTCTTTTTTGTACTTATTTTTTCAATATACCTATTATTTACTTTACTCAACAACTAAAAAAATAAAACAAAATTGTGTGTGAAAATAAAACATTTCAAAAACTTATACATTTACACTTTCATTTTTAAAAATTATCTACTTACAGTTATGTATTCTCTAAATAATAAAAATAAAAAAACAATATGA
Source organism: Lissotriton vulgaris (assembly GCF_964263255.1). Lineage (NCBI taxonomy): Eukaryota > Metazoa > Chordata > Amphibia > Caudata > Salamandridae > Lissotriton > Lissotriton vulgaris. The sequence goes on along the minus strand of NC_141689.1, from coordinate 1,026,091,550 downwards.
AAAACTGTGCATAGTGTTTTTACTTACTGTAAATTTAAAAAATGTACCAATTTCTCTAAACGTATTTTTCCAGAAAATAATCTCTCTACAATGTACTGTTAATCCTAGTAGATGCTGGTCACTGAACCTATTTAATTTACTATTCCAACTCCAATCTACATTTAATTAGGGTAGGTGCTGGACACTGAAACTATTTAATTTACTATTCCAATTCCAATCTACATTTAATTAGGGTAGGTGCTGGACACTGAACCTAATTAATTTACTATTCCAACTCCGATCTACATTTAATGAGGGTAGGTGCTGGACACTGAACCTATTTAATTTACTATTCCAACTCCAATCTACATTTAATGAGGGTAGGTGCTGGACACTGAACCTATTTAATTTACTATTCCAACTCCAATCTACATGTAATTAGGGTAAGTGCTGGACACTGAACCTATTTAATGTATTATTCCAACTCCAATCTACATTTAATTAGGGTAGATGCTGGACACTGAACCAAATTGATTTACTATTCCAACTCCAATCTATATTTAATGGGGGTAGGTGCTGGAAACTGAACCTATTTAATTTACTATTCCAACTCCAATCTACATTTAATGAGGGTAGGTGCTGGACACTGAACCTATTTAATTTACTATTCCAACTCCAATATACATTTAATTAGGGTAGGTGCTGGACACTGATCCTATTTAATTTGTTAACCACTACCCACCCTTATCCCCTATAAAAACAAAAACTCACTCATATAAATTAGTATAATTTATTAAAATATATTTTTTCATTTCCTATTTACATTACACATTTCTATAAAAATGTTATATTTATAAAATATTTTAGATTTAATATTTAAATTTAATATACAAAATACATTTTTAACTTTTAAATACAAATTTTTTAAAACACTCCCCACCCTTATCCACTATAAACACAACATACCACTCCTAAAAATGTTTAAAAAAAATTAAAATTAAACATATAAATTTCATATTTACATTTAAAATTTATATAACAATTTTAAAGTTAAATGTAAATGGAAAATTTTAAATTATAATTTATATTTACATAACATATATTACATTAAAATTTATAAATTTGAAAACACTTCCCACCCTTATCCCCTATTAACCCAACATCCCACTCCTAAAATTATTTACAAATTGTCAAGAACATAATTTTAAATTTCATATTTATATTTAAAATGTATAATAAAATATGTATTTTTTTCAATTTCAATTTTCAAATTTCAATTTCACTACAATACATTACAATTTTTTTTAAACACTCCCCACACTTATCCCCTATTAACCCAACATCCTGCTCCGAAAATTATATATAATTTTGGAGAAAATATTTTTAAATTTCATATTTACATTTAAAATTTATAATAAAATGTCATTAAAAAAAAATCAAATTTCTAATTTAAATTTCACTAAAACACATTACAATTAAACTTATATTTTCATAAACATTCCCCACCCTTATCCCCTATTAACCCTACATCCCACTCCTAAAATGTTTTAGACATTTTTGAGAGTATAATTTGAAATTTCATATTTACATTTAAAATGTATAATAAAATTTAATTTTTTAAAAAAAATTAAATTTTTCAAATTTAAATTTCACTAAAAGACATTACAATTAAATTTATATTTTTTAAAACACTCCCCTCCCTTATCCCCTATTAACCCAACATCCCCCTCCTAAAATTAGTTACTATTTATTAAATAAAAATGTCAATTTCAAATTTAAATTTATATTTCATTTTACAAAAATATATTTATTAAAAAAATTAAATTTTTAATTTGAAATTTATATTTATATTACATAAATTACATTACAATTTATAATTTTTAAAACACTCCCCACCCTTATCCCCTATAAACCCAACATCCCGTTCCTAAAGAAATCTAACATTTTGTAATAATTAATATTTATTCCTATTATATAAACATGTATATCTATTAAAAATAACATAAATATAATACATCATATAACGATATTTTAACATTTCGATATTTACAACATCGATATTTCTTACTTCAACATAATTTACATCGATATTACATACAATGACACAAGAGGATATTTTTAACTTCGATATAAAAACCATTGATATTACTTAGCTGCGATATTTAGAACTCGATATTTCTATACCTCGACATTAAAAACTCGATATTTTGACTGTGTACCCCGGAAATATTGAAATCCTAACATTATCAATTTGAAGAGGACCATTATCTCCTGCCGCCTGTAGTAGATGATATCGATCCCTGTAATTTAAAGTCCTAGCTAGGATGGGATGCGAAGCGGCGCCCGGAATTAGACGTTGTGTGGGGACCCGGTGCGCCCTCTCAACCATGAAATGCGCGGACAGTCCGGTGGGGGCCACAGTAGTCTTTAACCAGTTTTCAATGTATTCCGTAGGCATAGTACCTTCCTTCTCCTCCAGCAGGCCTACGATTCAGAGGTTGTTCCGGCATGCCTGACCTTCTGCATCATCCGTCAGTGCCTGGAGGGAGTCAATCTGCTGATGCATGTGCTGTAGCTGTTCTTCGTGGGCCTGTACCTGAGGTACCATGGTGTCAAACTGCCGCTCATTCGTTCTAGCCCTTTCAGCCAACTTCTTATGATCATCTTTCAGCAAGTTGAGATCCACCAAGATTATGCCCAGCTGTGCCTCCAAAACAGAATGGGAATCTCAAATCTCCCGCAAAATCATGTCCAGCTTGTCCCCGGAAGGGTTGGTCTTCACTGCTCCCTCCGTCTGGTGGGACAGGGCGGAAGATTGACCTGAGGTCGGAGAGAGAGATCCTGCCCTCCCGGACCTCATTGGCACCCTAGGCCTTCCCTTGCCCATAGCCGGCAGCATGATGGGGCCAGGCTGCGAGCCACAGCAACTGAATACCAACAAGTACACCACAGCCAGCGGAGAGCCGCACCAGAAAATAAGCGACCACCACCAGCTAACAGCACAAGTCCGCAGCAAGGAATCCACTCAGTTCAAGCGGAAGGGCAACCAAAACACCCTGGCAGGTCATCAAAGCCGCTATCCTATGTAACAGCAATCCCCTCCTGTTCTCCGAAGTGTAAATAGAGGAAATGGCACCAACAAGGTTTCATGCAGCTCCTGTGTCACCAGGTCCAAGCACGCAGGCTCATGTCAGTCCCAGCTCGCCCCTGGTCTGAACTCTGCACCAGGTATCACCAGTCTGGGCAAGACACCGCAGCTGCCACGCGGCGTGAGAGGACTCTCTTAGGGACACTGTCGCTGCCGCTCCATGACACCCAGCTCATGTGGCAGGACAAGGGAGTCCACCCTAATCAACTCGGACAGTCCGCACCTCCAGGAGGGATCTCCAGATACCACCCTGTGCAGTGGGAGGGGCGCAGGGTACAAGTCCCAGTGCTTTTCCTAAGCGCCCTTTACGGTCTCACCTCAGCAGCAGGGGGGCACCACTCCAACTCTCCCAGCCACTCCTCTGATTTGCATGCAGTATGTGGCGTGCACAGCCAGGGTCCGCCGGGAGAATCAACACCAACCTGTGGCGTAATGCGGCCTCACAACCACTAGGGGCTTCTGTTGGGGAGCCTCCCCCAGTAACAGGCACAGCAGCCCCCACTCACTGGTTCATCACCTGAGCCCTCAGACGGCAGCAGGGAGGGGAACCCAACGCCTTCCAGCACGCCCAGACAGAGCACAACTCAGGGGACACAGCAGGTATGATGCCATCTGGGTCCAGAGCCAGGGAGTCACGTGTGTGCCACCGCCAGGCCCTGGCACTCGCAGTCCCTCCAGGCCTCAGGATTTTCCACGGCTCCAGACTCACAGCAGGCCTCAGGAAGGCCAGGAATCGCCGCCACCACCAGGACCACACCAGGGGACCCCAAATGTCCAGAAGTTGCAGACGAGGCAGCCACGCTGTCTGGAATTGGCAGCCGCTCCCTTTCTACTGTCTGGCAAGGTAGGGAGTTACGGATAATTTCACGGATAGAATTCCCAGGCCCACAGCTCGTAGCTTATACAACCTCCATCTTGGGCTGCAGACCATGCCCCTCATGTAGTTTAGAGATTGCATCAAAAACTGAGGGAATATTGTAGGTATATAGACGCAGTAGCTACTTCCGATGATGCGGCATGCACCACCACTGTCAGCCAAGACTACATCTAGGACCATACGGTTTTGCAGTTCTTCTGTAATGTTCCCAAGTGCCATAGCTGTCTGGTTGGTCACAGCTTCCACTACACGAGTCAAACGTCTGATCTTTCTACTGTTTAAGGCAGTACCAACAAAGAAGAACAATCCCAGACTGAAATCAACATATTGCTGTAGTGCAGTGCCAGTCTGGTTATTACTTATTGTCCTCTTGTATCTGTTCTTAGTGATATCATTGAATAATTGATAGTCCTTATGATATGATGCTGGTGGCAGAAACACAGGAGGTAACAAAAAGGACAAGTAGCATATTCCGTACCATCCAACAGGTAGATGGTAGTATCCCTTGTTACCACAGACAAAGTAGGTGTTATGCGAAGACTTGAAGCTACTATTATTGACACCATCAATGGTCAAAACTAGAGAACCTTCGCTTCTTCCTACTGGGATTCTCTGAACACTGCTCATACACAAGTCTGCTCGGGCTCTAGTAACCGATATTACAAAGTGTCCATTGCCCTTGGTAGTTCGCATATTTGGGAAAACATAAGGCGTAGAAATATTTACGGGTCGGTACTCCTCCCACTCCCATTTAGTTTCTTTAGCCTGTGGATTGCCAACTTCATCTGGGTAACACACTTTATTGAGATAGTAGTTTATTCCCCCTACAGTCATGCAAGTAATGTTAGCTCTTTCAGAAGCTATTAGAAGTGCAAACCAGGCTTGACAGGACCCATTGTGGGAAAAGGGAAGAGGAATGAAAGGTGTTCCTCCCTTTTTCTGGTGAGCAGGTATCATCCCGTACACTCAACAGTCAGTAGTGTTCGTAGCATTGTGCGTGTGGTGCAACATCTGGATGAACGTGTTGTTCAAGTAAGATTGCCTATGCTTCTGCTCATGTTATGGGAGAGTAAAATAATGATGTTCAATTGGTACTGGAGTAGTGGCAGTCAGCAATCGTCGAGCAGGAGCCACTTCCTCAACAACCCAATTTATCACTGATATAGCACCTACAGTGACAACAAATCCAGTAATGCACATGTTTTTTCTATTACAAATTCTTGCAGTAGTTGACATTTTCTCCTTCGGCATATCCATCCCGCTGGTTAAAATAACAAAAATCATTGGAGCTCTAAAGTCCTGTGCAGCTGAGGGTCAAGACGGTATCACTATGCAGAACCGACCCCCCCTTGCCACATCAGTTCCTTTTCACTAACCCAGGACGGTAGCTCAACCAGTTTTTTTCAACAATGAAGGTTCTTTCCGGGGTCTCAGTTGATATCGGGATATACCAGGGATTGTGTGGTCCGGGAAGACTTCCACAGGTTCTCCAGGTGATACAGCTGGGCCTTTCTCCTTATCCAAAATCTCTCGATGGTCAATCAGAGCAACAGGTTCCACCAGGGTAGATGGCACTTTCTTACAATGGGTGGAGTGTATCCAGTTCTTTCTGTTTATCACTCGAACCACAGTTCTCGTCGTGAGGAGCACCTGTTCTGGTCCTCGCCACCTGGGCTCCAAGCTGCTCGACCTCTGGAAGGCTCTAGCCATCACGTGGTCACCGGGAAGGAGTCCATGGGCCTCACCTGTGGACCTGTCAGGAAGAGCTTCTTGAACCCGTTGATGAATAGAAATCAAACTGTCAGTCAACTGTGATAGGTACAAATGGTACATCATGTATGGGGCGTGGTTTAGGAATTCCCCAAATATTCATAGGTCTTCCAAATACCACCTCATATTGTGTAAGACCAGATCGTGAATGTGGCGCTGATCTAATAGACAATAGTGCTAAAGGTAGTGCATCAGGCCATTTCAAGGATGTGGTAGCCTGTATTTTTCGCTAGCTTCAATTTTAAAGTAGCATTATATCTCTCTCCACTAGCCCTGCTGATTGTAGATGAACAACTGCATGAAACTTCTACTTGATCTCTAATCCTTTCAGGACATATTCAACAACTTGCTCAATAAAATGGGGCCCGTTATCACTTCATTAAAGTTTGCAAACACTGAATCTGGGGAAGAATTCTTTCAGAAGCACCTTTGCTATGGTCGGAGCTGTATTATCTTTCGTAGGGTACGCCTCTATCCACTTACTGAAGGCACATACCACTACTAAGACATATTTTAGATTATTGTAGCGTTCAAGCTGAATATAATCCATTTCAAAACTTCTAAAGGTGCAATTGGTATAGCAAGCCCTCCTGTAGGAGTTCGTGTCCCTTTACCAGGATTATACTGGAGACAAATCAATCAGGACTGTACTGTCTTCTTAGCTGTGCCCGCAATCTCTGGATGCTCCAAAACTTGCCTAAGCAATTTCGTTATTGAGGAGGCTCCAACATTTGCCGGCCCATGTGCCATATGAATCATAGGTTGTAAATAGGATGTGGGCAGTCTCCACTTGGTCATCTCTTTATTCCTCCAGCAGCCCTCATCATCCAATGTTCCTTCCTTAGACCATTGCTCTAGTTCTTCAGTGGAAGCAGATTTCTGCATATCTAGCACTTCCTGCCTAACATCATACCATTGTTCGGCCTGTAACTTCACTACATACATGGTTGTAGTACTTCGCTGCATTGCAGTCTCACAAGCTGTGTGATCCGCAAAGGCATTGCCTTGTCCTATTTTAACAGTCACTTTCTTGTGTGCACTACATTTAACAATTTCTATTTTCTTTGGATATGTCAAGGCAGTCAAAAGATTATGCACCAACACTCCATGCATTATTTGCATCCCGTGGGATGTAAGAAAGCCTCTTTCCTTCCAGAGTAATCCAAAATCATGAGCCACTCCAAAAGCATAGCGGCTATCTGTATAAATGTTCACAGACAAGTCAGTACAGAGTTCACACGCTTGTGTCAAAGCTATTAACTCAGCTGCCTGAGCTGACTTCTGCGGAATGCGAGCTGTCTCAACTATCGTCTGAAGTTTTGTAATCGCACATGCAGCTGATGTCGTGCCATCTGGTAACTTCAAACAAGACCCATCAACCCACAATTCCCCATCAACATTTGAGAGAGGCATGTCTTGCAAATCGACACAACCCTTTGTCTGTTCCTCAATAAGCAATATACAATCATGAGACTCCTGTGATTGAGACTGAGTCGCTGGGTATGGCAACAAAGTAGCCGGATTCAGGGTTAAACATCTTTTCAAGGTGCTATGAGGAGCCAAAAGGGTCAATTCATTTGTAATTTGTAATTTGTAACTGGGTTTTGTATCGCGCCAACTCACCGACAGGTCTCAAAGCGCTACTGACCAAGTACAGCAACAAGAAACAAGATGAGAGTATAGGAGTGTCTAAAGCTAGTGACCGACTACTGGAATGTAAATGCGTCTTTGAAGAGTAAAGTTTTCAGGGACTTCCTGAAGTGGAGAAGGTTGGATTCGCTACGAAGCGCCTCCGGTAGCTTATTCAAGATGATAGGAGCCTGAACTGAAAAGGATCTGCCTCCTTTTGTTGCCAGCTTAAAGCGTGGGCAGGATAGCAAAAAAAAGCCGGACGATCGCAGGGCGCGCTTAGGTTCATATATTTCAAGCCTATCTTTTATATAGGCTGGCGCCTGTCCGTGGATTGCTTTGTGGCAGATGCACATACTCTTGAATTCGACTCTTTGTACTATAGGCAACCAATGTAGCCTATAAAGCAAAGGGGAGGCATGAGTCCGCCTCGGCACTCCAAATATCAGACGAGCTGCGTCATTCAGGATGACCTGAAGACGGTTGGAGGAGTTTTTTGGGAGGCCAAGGTATAACACATTACTGTAGTCAATTCTAGACACTATTGTGGCTGAAACAATAGTTCGGAGCATATTTCTTGAGAGTAGGGGGGCGAGCTTACGTAGTTGTCTGATCAGATTAGTACAAGAGCCAACTACAGCGGACACTTGGTTAGCCATCGAGAGTTCCTGATCGATTTTCATACCGAGGCTCTTAACACTAGGGCATGGTTTTGGGGTAGGTCCGAGTTCTTGTGGCCAAAACAAATCATTCCAGGGGGAGGTGGAGGTTGAAACTACGAGGACTTCCGTTTTGTCTGGATTGATTTTCAATAAATTGGATGACATCCAGTTTACTGTAAATCGTAATATATCTTGGACCATGGACTGAGCCGATGATGTGTTGTCGATACTCAGCAGCAGCTGAGTATCATCGGCATAGTTAAAAACTTTACAGTTCATGTTTGCCAGGGCCTCTATCAATGGCTGTAAGTAAAGATTAAATAAGAGCGGAGAGAGCGCAGACCCCTGCGGGACTCCACAACCTAAGGTGCCCACATCGGAGACCTGATCTGCTAGCTGGATCCTCTGTGTCCTCCCTGATAAGAAGGCTGTTAACCATTTAAGGGCTTGCTCTCCTATCCCGGACCTGGCTAGTCTGTCCAGGAGCAGTGCATGGCTGACAGTATCAAACGCCGCTGAAAGATCTAGTAGTATCAGGGCGCTTGGCTTTTTACTGTCAGCCATGCATCTGAGCTCATCTAGTACCGACAGCATTACTAGTTCTGTGCTATGGTGGGCACGAAAACCAGCTTGCCGCTCCTGGAGAAGGTGGTGAGATTCCAGGAGGGATGATAGGGATTTTAACACGTGCTGTTCTAGTACTTTTGATAGAAATGGCAGCTGGGAGATTGGCCTATAATTCTTCAGGCTGGTTGGATCTGCCCCAGGCTTTTTTATCAGGGGTCTGACGCGTGCCTCTTTAAAGGTAGTTGGTAATGATCCAGTAGCTAGTGAGGTGTTTAGGAGGACTAAGATCTGATCCTCTAGAATCGGAATTGCTAGTCGAAAAATGTCGGGCGGGCAGGGATCGGCGGGGGAGCCTGACTTGGTGGATGCTACTAGTAGTCTCAGGGTGGTAGGGTCGTTTTCGGGGAATCTGGTGAAGATAGGGATTGAGGAGTTTAAAGGAGGCAGTGGTTCGGTGTGTATGACTGGATTGTCCTTCTTGATATCAGACAAGATGGTCGCTACTTTTTCAAGGAAATATCCTTGAAAGGTATCACAGTCAATCAGTATGTCTGCCTTTTCCTCCTTCTTACTTAGCTCTTTCAGGATTTGGAAGGTTTCTCTCTGGATGTTTGTAGCGTTATTTATGCGTGTCTTGTAATAGTCCTTCTTAGCTGATACAATGAGCTTTTTATATATTTGAAACGATGTTCTATATGATTCCCTATCAATATCCTTTTTGGATTTCCTCCAACGTCTTTCGAGATAGCGGAGCTTTCTTTTTTGGTCGCGTAGACTTTCGTAGAATTCATATCCTGTCAAATGAGCACTAGTTAAGTGCTGCGTTTTGGTTTGGTTCAAAAGGGCATCAACTGCATGGGGTGCTAACACAATAATCTGTGTGACAAAACTATCCTTTCCTTATGACGTATAAACACAGCTGCCTCTGCGACAGAATGAAAACACCCAGGCAATGCACGAGCAACTGGATCAAGGACAGCTGAAAAATATGCACAAGGACGTTGCTTGTCACCGTGTGTCTGTACTAAAACTGACAATGCACACTCATCTCTCTCGTGTACATAGAGTGTAAAAGTCTTAGTGTAATCTGGAGTGCCTAATACTGGTGCAGAACAAAGAGCTTGACGCAACTGTTGGAAAGCATTCTGGCATTCAGTCGTCCATGGAAGGGGCATTGGACTGTCTTTAGTCAGAAGAGTCAACAAAGGTTTAACAATGTGTGAAAAGCCTAAAATCCATTACCAACAAAAAGAGGTAAGACCAATGAATGCACAAACATCTTTATAAGTATGGGGCACTGGTGTGTCTAAAATAGCTTGAATGAGATCTGGTGTAAGTGCACGTCCCTCCTTAGACAGAAGGTGACCCAACTAAGTCACCTTCGGTCTACAATACTGCAATCTCTTCCGTGACACTTTGTGATGGTGTGATGCAAGGAATGAAAGCAAAGACAGTGTACCTTCTTCACATTGTTCGGGTGTATCAGCTGCCAACAAAATGTCATTGACATATTGTATGAGAACCAACCCCATAGGTAAAGGGAAATAATCAAGCTGTCTTTTCATTGCTTGGCTGTAAATACTAGGACTATCTGTATACCCCTGAGGAACTCTACAGAATCTATAGGATTGATTATTCAAAGTGAAGCCGAACAAATATCAGCTGTCAGGATGAATAGGGATTGGAAAGAAAGCGTTTTTCAAATCGATCACAGTAAAGGTAGGAGCCGTCGGAGAAACCAAAGTAAGAAGTGTCGTAATATCAGAAACCACCGGGTATTGTGGAACTATAATCTTGTTAACCTCTCGTAACCTGTAGATTTTAGTATCAGTGTCTTTCTTCAAAATAGGCAGGATAGGGCTATTGCAAACATTATAAGGGACTTCTTCCACATCCCCCACTTCAATCAAATCATGACCAATGCATACGAGTGCCTCTTCTCCTTCTCGAGAAATGTTATATTGAGGCAATCGTGGCAATGAAGCTCCCTCCTTGACACTAATATGCACTGGTGGAATAACTATTTGCCCTACATCACTGTCCGAAGCGGCCTACAAAGAACTAGGGAGTGAAGCCGATGCATTATCTTCCCTAAGGAAACAGGACTTCTAAACCACCGGATAGTTATCATTCAAAATAACACGCACACCTTCTGGGGAACAACGTATCATAGCCCTAAAATACTTGAGCATATCAAGACACACAGTATTTTTCGGTGTGTAAGGGGAAAGCAGAAATGGACATGGAGCAGTAAATTTATTAACATTGAATGCAAGTGGTTGTGACAGTGGGCTAAGGGATGGTGTCCCATCGAAACCTATTGATATAATGGTTAAGCCAGACAGGGGAGCCCTTGAAACCAATTGTTTAGGCGAGGCGCTACGAGTAGCTCCCGTATCAACCAGACACCGATCAGTAGAACCCAAAACACATGCTTGGACATAGCGACCCATCTGGTCCTTCGACTGATTCCTTACCCCATCCTAGGCATTCCTATGTATAAGCTGAGTCCGTCAAATCCGAAGTCAAATAGTCAAATATTTGGTATTGATTATGTCTATCAAATGCATTCGAAGAATTTGAGGTTGCCCTACAGTCTCAAATCTAGCACGATCACCCATACCTCCCCTATGTCCTGGGGTCCCTGGGCGACCTCTCATTTGTCCCCGACCACACTGGTACTGCGGAGAGCGCGAATGAGGACATTTAAAAGCCCAATGTCTGATCTCCCTGCAGTAAGCGCACTGATCAACAGAGAAAGTAGCTCGGGAAAAAGAGGGTGCACCAGGGCGACACATTGCATGTCCGCCTCAACCACTTTTTCCATAAGAGGGACCATAAACCTGAGCAATCATAACCTCAGTTTTCAACTCCTTAGTCTTCTTATCCTCATTTCCCTTAGTTTCTAATTCCTGTCATTCATAATACTGAGCCATAGTCAAAGGAGAGACTGGGGAAGACGTTGTTCTTGAACTTTCGCTGGCCTTTAGGCGACTAGCTATTCCTGGTAACATGTTCACGACAAATTTATCGACAAACAGATGCCTGCCTGTGTCATCTGTCAATGACTGGCCAATAAAGTTGTGGAATGCTTCCTCAAATCGTGTAAAGAAATCAGAGACTGATTCATCTGCCTTTTGTTTGTAGGACGCTAATATAGTCCAATCTATCTTTTTAGGAGGAATGAGAGTTTTTAATTTAACTACAATGGCCTTTGGAAGATCTAAAATCACTGGGTGATATTTCTGAGCAGGTTTCCTTTCCGCATCAATCCTTTCCAGCTCCTTCCAAACATCCCCAAAAGTTGTACGATCATCGATTCTACGAATAGTTCTCCACATATCAGGGGGAACAATAAGCCCAAAAAACATATCAATATCAGACAAAGTCATAGTACAAGAACTAATAGCTCCTTCAACTTCTTCAGAAAAAGCGGCCAGATTTTTCCGCGGGTCAGGCAAAGCAGCTTTAAGAGCCATGACATCTGCTTGACTCCATGGAGTATAAACCCAATTATAAATAAAATAACCCTTCGCATCAGTAGAATCTTTGACATCACTCGTCCCCGCACCCTTAGGAGGAACATACAAAGGCACGGCTTCCCTCATGGGTTTCGCATGAACTACAACATACTTATCTGTCTCTGAAGCACCAGCCTGCAGCACGGAGGTCTGAGGTGTTAGTGCAGCTGCGACAGCTGCCTTTTTCTCCTCGAGCAAATGGAATACATCAGCTTGCAGTTTAACCACGCATCTAACAAAATCAGCCACCTAGGGGAGGGGAAAAAGACTGTCACGCAACTGCTTATAATCCTTTGCTATATCGTCAGGTTCTAACTCTGTGGAATCTTTCCTAAACCATTCAATTACTTCTGTGGCAAACATTTCTGCGAAATATAACTGCTCCCTTTCCTGCCATTATTGTACATTAGCCAAAAGATCAGAAGCAGAAATATCATCACGAACAGCTCTTCGAGCAGCAGATCTAAGTTCAGCCGCACGTTCAGCAGACAGCATAGAGCGAGTCTCTCACGACTTATCCTGTTCTGAAGAAGAATCATCATCATCGGAGTCATGGGTAGGAGCAGAGGGAAAGGTATATGGAGGCGGAGAACAGTCTAGCAAAATGGAATAATCCTGTGACTTATTAAGGAGAGGATAGAGGGGGCACCGGATAGGGTATTGACCATTTACCTGTAAACGATGCTCCCTATCCTCTCTTTCTTTTATCTCCTTAATTTCTTTCTCTTTCAATTCCTGCACTTTCACATGGATATTTTTGCGTTGTTCCTTATCTAGTAAAGCTTGCTCTCTTCTCATTCGTTCACGCGCTTCTTTCTCCCACATTCGTACACAGTCAAACATGTCTTGTCGACTCTTACGCTTAAACATACATTGTTCCACATACTGAATATTTTTAAGATCAAATGACCCATGCATAGGCCAGCGCAACTCAGGATCCCTGCTAATATATTTATTCCATAACGTGCTGTACATTATAGAAGAAATACAATGTTTAATATACATGTCCCTATTAGGAGTCCTCTCAGGGGGAGCCAACTGTTTCCTCTCAATACTGACATCGGTACCGCTACTGAAGCAACACATTCATCGAAGTGTGCTTAAAACAGGCATGCCCAAGAATATTGTGAAATATACAATATTATACAGCAGTAGCACTTAATACAAAGTGCGCCGTTATATATACTTCATAGATTAGAGAAAATTCTCCTCATTACCTGCCTATATCAATTGCAATTTAGATATATCTATATTCCATATGTTGGCTAACTTCCATATTCCATAATTCCATATTGTTGCATAAAACGACCTTACCATACATAGGTCTCCAGATTCCAAATGCCAAGTTCTGAATCGGCCAAATGGTTTCTACATGGCCAACACCAGAAGAGATCTCAGTCGAGGACCGGCACCACCTGGAGGGTCAGATCAGAAAGAGAGGAAAAACGCAGTGGGTGCCAAGACGCAGGTCTCCTTGGGCATTGATCGTCCGCAGCGAGATTCCAATCCTTCGTTTCGACCACTGCTTCGGGCATCTGAGTCGCGGATGAGCCCCACTTTGGTTGGGTGCCAATCAGTAGAGGTGGGCCTCAGCTAAGCCTACCGGTGCTAGGGGTTCGCCCTACTCTGCACGCAAGTCCCCAGACCAATAGATAGAAGTTGGCACGGAAACTGAAATGTAAACAAAAGATCTTTATTACACCTCATGAGGCGGGACTAGATTCACACAACACCCTTCAGTAGTGTATGAAGTAGCATACGGAATAGAAGAACCATGGGGCTTTTGTACCCACACAGGAGCTCAAAAGAAGGAGGTAAAAGCACACATAGGAGAGTTACATACATATGTGGTCATACAGAAATGCACAGTAAACAGTAAAGGAGGAGCTAGCAATTGCTGACTCCGGTAAAAAAAACCAGACAGTTACAGACTAAAACATGTGTATGAACAGTCTCTGATTCCTCTGCGCTTGTGCTATAGCTAGTCCTCTAAGCAGAGCACAAGGGTAAACCACAGTGAAGAAGGAAAAAGCACTTGGTGAGCACATGGCAGACAAAATGGTTGCCGGAAAAAAGTTAGCTTCAGCTAAATGCTGGCAGAAGGTAAGATTGTAGATGAGCAATTGAAAGAGTGCAAAGAATTTAAAAGGTCACTTTTGCATCCTAGTTTGAGAATGAAGCAAAAAGGATGTGTGAACTTTGTCTGGTTAATAGGAGTGCAGGTGGAGATAAAGTGGAGGAGGTGAGAGATAGTGTGAGTGTGAATAAAGTTATGAAGTAGATGATGGTATTCTGTTTGAGATGGTAAGAAGCAGCATTTTACGTAGAAATGTTGTTGAATTGTAGTTTAGCTTTAATCCATTCTACTGAATATATGACTTGGATTTAGATGTAAAATAAGTGTTCTAATTTTTAATTGAAACTGAATGACAAAAGAAGGGAATGTATAAGCAACGAGATAAGAAGGCCAAACAGTATAAAAGGAAAAGATGATACAATTATAGATTAAGTAGGGAAAAGAAAGAAAAAAGCAAAGAGAGAGATGAAATATGAATAAAGAAAGGATAGATTCAGAAAACATAGACAATAAAAAATAGTTGAGGGTGGTGAGGCCACATAAGGAAGATGACACGAATGGAACCTGAACGCAGTTGACAAAGGGAAAATCAGACCACATAAAACAATTGTGACATAATCTTCAGGGTACATATCAAACAGTACCTGAAATGAGAGGATAAAAATAAAAGATTAGCTGGAAAAGTCTACACAATGAGGAAGGGGACACATGGATATATTGCATAAACAATAACATCTATCTAGATTAACCCAAGAGTTATAACACAGTAACGCCAATGAACAATGAAAGCCAAATAGAAGACGTTTTTGAAGTATCCATCACTTATCCTCTATAATTATTGATAAAACATTGCAATAACATGGGATCTTCACACGTCATTGTTTTGTTTTTATGAATTACTTTAAACAGACATGAATGGAAAAGTCCAAATCTTGCGTTCAAGGAACAGAGAGCTGGTTGTATGTCTAAGAATTATTTCCTCACGTCCTCCATAGCCTTATCAGAATCCCGTGTATAGAGCATCTGTGATACAGACGAAGATATTCATCCTTTGGCTTTAGCAGCCTTGATAAAGGATGGCAAATAGAGTGACCCAATCTGTGTGCCTGCTGTATATTTAATAATGTGGAGGTTGGAAGTTCCAAGATCTTAAGGAAAAAGGACTGAAAGAATAAAATTGGGTCAGTGCCTTTCACCCCTTCTGCCCAACCATAAATACAAAGGTTGTTCCTTGTACTCCAATTTTCTAAGTCTTCAGCATGCTTTCTCAGTTAAAACACTTCCGATGTTAGATTTTGAAAAGTCACTCACTCTTTGCTCCACATGAGTGACCCTGTTATCTATAAGTAACCAGTTGTCATTCAAGATTTGCACTTTATTATTGGTGTCTTCCATATGTGCTTTTAGAACTCGGATTTCCTCAAGCAAGAGATCCATTGAGATAACGTTGAATGGTTTGATAGAAGAAAGAGGGTCTTTTTTAACTCATTTAGTAGGTTGTGAAGTACTCAAGTTTTGCTTGGAGGCCATTTTAAGACTAGCTGTGATGTTTTCATTCAATGACGCAGTGGAAAAACAAGCTTCCTGACTACTGCCCTTCATAATATTTGCATGCACAGAAAATAAATTGACATTATGTATGGAGAAGGTATATGAGGATTTAACTGTATTAGGTGGAAGGAGTCTCAATCCTCTGGTTCTTCCCATAAGGCAAGGAGCAACAAACTATCAAGGCCAAACTACAGGAAAAACGTAGACAGGTCCTGCAATTGATGCACCAAAGCAATGATGAAAAAGTGACGTAGAGAGTCCCAAAGTTGACAAGTAAAACATTGTGTTATACTTGGGTGTATTTTAAAGAAGTGAAATAAAGGAAAGCTGTATAGCTCTGAGTTTAAAGGCAGGCTGTTTACAAGGTAATGAAAGAAAAAATTGAACTCAATAATGAGGAGAAAATGATGTAGATCATCATAAATCTGACAAGAAAAACATTGCTTTGTACTTAGGGTGTATTTTGAAGCACCAGATGTATTTTAATTACATAAAGGAAAAAATGTTCAGCGCTGAGATTAAAGTCGATCTGTTTGCAAGATAATGAAATTAAAAATGTAACTCTTCAATGAGGGAAAAATAATGAAGAGAGTCATAAAAGTAACAAAGAAAACATTTAGCTGTACTTGGGATGTACTATGAAGCACCAACAGGATTTTTAAAGTAATGGAAAATTGTACATAGCTGAACTATATTAGATGGAAGGAGTCTCAATCCTCTGGAATCTTCCCATAAGGCAAGGAACAACAAACTATCAAGGTGACACTACAGTAAAAAACGTAGACAGACCCTGCAATTGATGCACCCAAAGCAATGATGATCAAGCATTGAAAATGTAATAGGTCTCACCTTTAATTAAGTTAAAGCCATTTGCTTTGCTAATGGTATTGTATAGCAAAGCAAATTGCTTTAACTTAATTAAAGGTGAGACCTATTGCATCATGTTATCCAATATAACTAGACCCTCCCACACACTTAGTGAACGCTTCAGACTCACCTAGTAGCACCCATCCTGAACCGTACACCTGTGGAGAATAGACCAAACTCGGTTGTGCAATTGCCTTTCCTATCATCAGGGAAGTAGCCTGGTTAGTAAAATAGGGGTGGTGTTAGCTTAAGATTATCCAACAATGGCGCTTGCTTACAATGTTAAAATACATTATACGACAAACAGGGCGCATGGGAGGGGCTAAAGGAGCAATGGAAAGGGAGACAAATGGGGATTGGCGGGATACTAAGTGAGAGAAAACATCATTTTGTAAAATATTCAACATTGCCTAAGACTTTCAAAACAAGAAAAGGAAAATTGTGTGTGTTTTTGTTGTATAGGTAAAACTTCCTGTTGAATTCCGACTGACACCTCACCATACCCGACTCAAAGGACACATACCCAATATTTAGCAGAAAATACATTTATTAGTGGGGTATAACATCCCAGCCTCCACCCTTGAAGCTACGCCCCTGCCTACGGGTTACTAGCCTGCTGCTTCTGGAAGGACACAACAACAGTGACTGGTTGCAAAAACCATTTTATACGAACTGCTTCAATGGCACTCCAGGGAGCACCCCACAGGGCATTTATTATGATCGGCTATACAATACCATGGGTTTCTTTACCACTCCTATATGTAGATCAGAACACATACAGAAGCTGGTTGCATATTGCCCATTTGTAACGGTTTCCCTTCTTGGGTAGAACTGTGAGCATATTCAGTGACTGGCTGTATAATACCCATTCCTTGCTCCTCTGCCAGTCCAGGATAGAACCCAAATCCACACACTATGAATGGTTGCATAATGCCCATTCTACTGAGTTATTTCGTTGCTGCTCTTGGGTGGACTTCCATAGCGTAGGTGCTACGGCAGCTTCTATAACACCCATTCCTAAGGGTTCCTACGAAGCCACTTGTGATGAACCCCACAGCATAGTCAGTGGCTGGGTGCATAATGTCCATTCCTTTGGGATGCTCCACAGCCCTTACTAGGTGAACCACCAGAAGTTATATTATAGTCAATGGAAGCATGCACCACCAATGGAAGATTCTTTCGCTTTAGAGGTCTTCCATTGTGTCATTCTCAAATAGGCTGACACTGTATGACAGAGAGCAGTTAAAACAGCAGGATGACCATGTCTAATCTCCATTTTTGCATAAGCACAGCCTCACGCCAGCAGCATTACGGTTTGAGCATTGTTTCCCCTTTGTGATTGCACTCACAAACTCTATACCCATCTATATATTAGCTCTCATATGAAAGTACCTGTGCATTGCAACTAAACATGAGAAGAGCAGGAGCCTAGTGCTCACACGTGATATCCAAACCCTACCCATGAAGGGAACATAGCGAATATTGTTCTTGCTTCCATCGCACCGACAGAAGCATGCAACCAACCACAAAAGCAGCTTGTCGCTGTGTCAGGGACACAAAGTGCCATATGAATGCACTGCAAAGCTTTCACGCTCTCGCAGTGGTTCTTAATGTTTGTGATCAAAAGACATTATACTGACATATGTAAACAGAGGATTAAGCAATGCGTTTGACCAAAATGGAGAAGCTGGGATTACAGCACCTCTCTACAACGCATAAATTGCCTACCAGGTCATGTCATTCAACTCTGGTTGCTTCTAAACACTACCCTGCTGCTATTGTTTACCATAAGTGATTAAAGAAGCAGTTATTGTTTGAGTTAACCCTCAACAGGCATTTGCTGCAGGTTGAAACAAACATATGCTTAAATATGGCACATGGGCTGCCCTGGAGAAGAGCGAATGTACGTATTATTGTAGCTAGCATATACCCATTTTTATACTGAAATGCTGGGTCATTTTATTTTGTGGATTCTATTAGAAATTACTTTTCTAGTGAAAAATACAGAACACATGATTGCACTGACACAAGCCTTTCCTTGTGCACATTAACGGGGCTCTGTAGGCCCTGTACCCGGAGCTCCACAGAACAGGACAGACCGACATCTCCACGGTTACAGCACAGGCAATGAGCAGCCCGGCAGCTTTGCAGTGCCCAGGGAAGTGCAGGGCTCTGTCGCAGCAGCTGTTGGGCACTGACAAAAATGAAGGAACATGGAACCTTCGAGATATGCTTAAAAGGCAGGGGGAAGGTGAAGGCCAGCAAAGACAACAGGCAACAGCAGGGGGCACCAAGGGGAGACAAGGGAATGAATTTCGGGCGGACACACCCACCCCTGTGCACGGTCACTGTTTGGAAGGCCTCTGCGAGCAGCAGGCCCCTAACCCCCCCAAAGCTCGCTCTAAGGCACTCCCACCATCTCTACCATCTGTGCCCATCTCGCACATTAGGGTGCAGCCTGCGTTGGTTTACCTGGCGCATGCAGTGTCCAGAGCTCGCGCCTCCTCAGCCAGCAGCAGTGATGGCATGCGCCTACCGGGGGTTCTTCTCGGCTGCAGCCACTGTTGTGTCAGTGTGCGCGTATGGTGCCCTCGCACTGTGTCCGCTCTGCACATGACCCTAACTTCTTTCTCTGTTTAAAAGTTCCTCAAGCAACTTTGTGGCCTGAACGCAAGCGGGACACACGCGGCCCGAACGTTCCTTTACTTTGAGAGAGACAACCAATCCAAGGATTGTTAAGTGTGTGCTGGAATAGAAGGAGGGCTAAAGACCAGACAAGACTTCACAACAACACAGTATCCTTCAGCCAATGGCAAGTGAGCTTCTTCAGAAATCCCTGTGCAGAGCCCTTGACAACAGCGGCCACTGCGGCCAATGACAAGTGAGCTTCTGCAGAATTCCCTGTGCAAAGCCCTCGACAACAGTGGCCGTGCTGTCCGGCCCGTTCCTTCCGTCCTCCATGCCTTGACATGTCCTGTTTATGTTTGGAGACGTTCCCAGTGCAGGGAAGGGAAAGGCAGGGCCAACATCTGCCCCGCCGCAGTTATGGCGGGGCGCATCGGCCCCCACCCGCCCCGGGTCCCCTGGTGACCCGGAAGTGATTGACTCACTTCCGGGTCACGAAGGGAACAAAGGCCAGGCCGGTTAGATACGGCCTGGCCTGACGTGAGGTAAAGAGAATGCCGGCATTGTCTCAAGGAACTGTGTTACTATCAGTTAAGTGAAAGCCGAGCGGTCATTGCGCTCGCACTGCTTGGGATAAAAATGTCACCTTTCCGATGTCTTTAGAGCTGCTGTGTGGCCTAGGGAAGACTCTCAAAAGCTGTGATTTTGGGAAAAACTCTTAATTTCCCCATGCCTAAGAAAAATGAATGTGTCCTCTGGTAACGTAACTGGTGCTATGTAAGGCAATCTGAGACCCGATTCGGTTCGGGTCAGGTTTGTGCTATAAAGGCAGGTCACATGGGTACAGTGGGGGCGAAGGGCACCCTGGCAACGCTACCGTCCCTGCTCAGTGATAGCAAAGGGGGGGGGCGGCAAACAGCGGCTGTGAGCCCAGTGTAGCACAGCTCACCGAGGCAGGGATAGTTAATGCATTCATAGGTAGGGTTCAAGTCCCTCCGTGCCCTTAACTTTCACCCCCTAACAATCTCACTTTAAAAGGGCGGGGCATGTATCGTGATGGCTAACTCCTTTTCCTTCGTATTTGCAGACATCTGCTTAGTTCACACTAGACTCCTGCTCTTCAGTTCACCAGCTCTGTGTTGTGTACTTGGATGGGGGAGGATCCAAGGTTTTCAACTAGCTCCTAATTGGGCTGGTTAGCATCTCCATTGACGTCTGAGGGGATTCAAAGCACTGTGCTGCTCTCAAATATTACTGAGTTTTCAGGGTTCTTTCTTTTAAACTCTTTTCCCGATACTAAAGAATATATATGCTAATGGGGAATTTCATATAGAATGTATTATGCCTTGCGGAGACAGTGCCTGTCTCCGTTGTGGCGCGCCCGCCGCATCATGGTGACGTGATGGGGGCGCGCCACAACAGCCATTGCGGGTAGCGGTTGTCTGACGTGCAGCCATAGTTAATATGTTCGGACCCGTACACATTTTATATCTACAGATTTATGAGCTCAGTAGTTAGCAGCCTACATTCTTCAATACTGAAGCATCTGCAATAGTCTCTGTCAGACACACCCGCCTTCCACCTGTTGGTGTGTTCCGGGTGGAGCCCTGGGCATCTGTTAAGCTAGGGCTAGTGGTGTACAGCACACAGCAACAGAACATTCCATTGACGTAACCACGCCGTAAAGGACGTGGATGTGTCTTCTGTTGCGCGGTCTAGCTGTGTGGTTTTAATTACATACCATTAGATGTTACGGGAGGTGCGCACATATGGTGTGACCAACAAACAAGGGCGTATCTTCGAAAGGCGGGAAATAGTGTTTGAACTTCATGGGCATTCTTGTGCAGTCGTGGGGTGCAAAGTAGTGTTTGCTTTTAAAGTATAGGCACCTGTTGTAAAGTTCTCTCAGAAATCGGTATGGGGAGAGTGCGAGAAGGATTTAAGAACTCACACCACGACCCTTTCTAGACACTTTCTGTATTGCACTGTGATCTGTACGGTACTTACTACCCTGAAGATATGCTGAAAATCTTTGCGGTGGGTGGTACGCTACACAGTGGAGTCCATTATAAATGGTTTAGGTAGCTCATGTGATGGAGAATTTAGTCGTCCTGTTTTCAGGAAGTGTACTGCTGTTTGTTGTGCTAAATGCAGATGATATATATTGGTGCTGGTTGCTAAGAGACTGAGTAAGGGTGGTCCCAATTGTTATGTCATAAGCCGGAGAGCAGTGCGTCGGCTTAGAATCTGCAAACAGGTTTATTTTCACAAGGGTTCACGTGGTTCAGCGTTTTTAAAAGCACTTTACCATATGTGGGCTGTGTTGGAAAGAGGCCAAATGCCCGCGTCCTCTTGATCTTTTTATGGAAAGTGAAGGACCTTTAATCTTAAATGTGACATTCACAGGCCTATTTTAAGCAGAGCTGCTTTTCATAGGAAAGTTCTTATTTCCTGGAATTTTTTATGAGGATCCACTCTTCTTGTCAGAAGGGTGCCGGAAAGTAACATGTCATTGTACATCCTGCTGTTCATTAAAGCAGGAGCTTGGCCTACTGCTTGGTATTGGCCACATGATGTGGTTTAACCAAGTCCATGGACACTAACCTGTTCTTCTTTTTTCCAGCAAGGGGCTGTAGTAATACTGGTATTGATCCATGGATTGCTTGGACAGGTACTGGTTGTCTGTAAGAAGGCCCAAATTCCTTCTTGTCCACAATATTCTCTCTAACTAGACCCCCAAGCTTAGGAATCCAGACAGGCCTTGCTGGGATGGTTAGTTTTTCTTCAGTGGTGATTGGCTTCAGGAACACGCTGCTTTGTTTTGTTCTTATTTCATTTAAGTCCTGTAAAACAGCCGAACGGTCTTTGATATCAAATGGTTTTTGATCTACCACTGAAGTCTGACAATCGAGGTCCAGTCCTAACATTCTGGTCCCCAGAAGGACTTCATATGGAGTGATACCCCTAGAGAACTTCTAAGACTACGTTGGACACTTATTGGATGTTTGACCCACCCGTCACCCTAGCTTAATACCCTAGCTGTTATAGATTGCTTTAGGTCCCGTTTTTTTCTCTCCACAACCAAATTTTGCTCAGGATGGAATAGACTAGAGTACCGCAATGCAACGCCCAAACTGGCCATGGCCTCCTTGTAAGCTCGAGAGCTAAACGCAGGACCCTGGTCATAATGTTGCATGCAGACTGTGTATGTGCCGATAAAGACTCGCAAATCTTTTATAACAATTCGAGCGTCAGCCGAGCGCTGAGGCCATATCCAAATGAACCTTGAGCACAAATCCACTGCGACCATAATATATTTGTAGTTACCATCCCTCTGTAAGGGACCACAGTGGTCTAAGTAAACGCAGGCTAATGGTTTATCTGAAATCAACAGGGGTGTCTGCACAGGACGTTTCACAGTAGAGACTTTCATCTTTTGGCATATTTCATATTCCAAAATATAGTTTCTGGTTTGCTTCCTCATGCGCGGCCACCAGTATCTCTGTTTTAATAATGACACTGTGGCGGAAACACCTGCATGTGCAGAGGCAAGCCCCTCATGTGCTGCTAAGATTAGTCCTAATCTATGTTCCATGTTTGGAATTACTCTATCCCCCACTCCAGGGATTCGAGCAAATGGAACATTGTTCACATCAGTTATATACAAGTATTTGAGTGGAAACCCTTTTGATAAAGTTTTACCACTGTTTTTGCTTGAAGCATTGACAGGTAGCACTATTTCGCTGTCTATTTTAGTTTTTGAACGAGTGATTGCAGCTACGGAAGCCATTTGCACAGCTGCCTTCGCAGCTTCATCAGCCAATGAATTCCCTTCAACGTGAACGCCATCACGTTGATGACTCAGCATATGTATCACGTGAGTGTTTTGTAGTCCTTGTCATAACTGAACTACTTGTTCCCAAAGCAACCTATGCTTGATTGTGCCACCTTTTGCATCTTTGTAACCGTTTTGAAGCCAGTTTTGCAAGTATTCATTGTAAGATTGAACACAATAACACGAATCGCATATTATGAGTGTGGGGAATTCTTGATCTGTAT
Organism: Lissotriton vulgaris; assembly: GCF_964263255.1. Taxonomy (NCBI): domain Eukaryota; kingdom Metazoa; phylum Chordata; class Amphibia; order Caudata; family Salamandridae; genus Lissotriton; species Lissotriton vulgaris. The sequence continues at coordinate 1,026,068,218 of NC_141689.1, read as the reverse complement.
TTTCAAGTGCCATTTTGAATGTTTGTAGTTCAGCTCGCTGAGCTGTACAGTCTCCTAGAGATTGAGTTTTAGTGACCATTAGTCGGAATTTGCCATCGCGCAGCGACCTTTAACGATCGCACACGCCGCACTATTGGCTTGTTTACCCCCCATCGCAGGTTGAGCGGATCCGTCAGTATAAATTATACATTCATACTGTTCAAGAAGCAGAATTTCAGTAGGCAGAGGAAATTCTTGTTTGTATTGTAGAAATGCTTGTGTCTTCAAATAGGTGTCAAAAACGTATTTAAGGTCTGTTGCAGCAAGAGAATTAACCCATTGTTTCCATCTCGGATGTAAAGCTTTAGCATTAGGAATGCTCACTTTTGTCACTGCCTCTATGGCAGGTACAGGTGTAACAACCTTAATGCGCTTACCCTGTGTGAGGGCTCTCTCTTTTGCTACTGCAGTTTGTACACTGTTAGTATTTGTTGCAGTGAATTTCATTTCTCTTTGTGTATACAAATGTGATTTGCATGCAATTGGTACTTTTTCACCTTTGTTAAATGTTAAGTATGTGTATCTGCATTGTTCTGGAATGATTCGGATCACTATGTTGCGTACGTTTACGCGTGTTTGCAAATGGTTAGTTGCTAACATGTCTGTTTGCAGTGAACACAAAATTTCTGTGCGTTTTTGTGTCCAATTTACTGTTTTAAAATCAGGTTTGATTAGTTCGTCAGTTTAACCCTTTCTGCGTAGTTTATTATGTAAGTTCTTCCGAAATTCAGGAAACCTAGAATCAACTGTAGGTTTTTCAGCATTTTTGAAGGTTGGAGCAGGGCAAATTTCTTTAGAAAGTTGTCTGCCAGGCTTTTGCCTTCACTTGAGAATTCGTATCCTAAGAACAGGACGTTTAAATGGGCAATTCTAGATTTTTTTAAAATTGAATTTATAACCCTCAAAGGCGAATCAAGTATAATGGTATTCACCCTGTTCAAGTGCCTATCCAAGTCATCATCCGTCAGATGGATGTCATCCACATATGATAATCGTTCATCATCAAAAGTTTGTAGGAACTTTGTTACTCTTGTTGAAAATAATCCAGGACTATTCTTGAATCCTTGAGGGAGAAGACAGAAGTGACGCTGTGTCCCCATAATTGAGAAAGCGGTCAAATACCTACTTTCTGGTGCAATGTTTTGACAGAAGAAACCTTTAGAAATATCCAATGTGGTTTTATATTTTTTACGCACAATGTTATTGATCAGTGCTGTACTGTGTGAATTTTTGTACAGCAAGGGCCAGATGTAGGTCACCCAATACCGGTCAGTAACGGCCGAAATTAAAGAATTTCATCAGTTACCGACCGGTATTGGGCTTTTTAGATGTAGGTGGCATTTTCGTAGGATTCGGTATTTTAACCGAATCGGTAATTTAAGGATTCGGTAAAATACCAAATTCTTAACATACCGATTTGGTAAATTACCGAATCCAGTATGTAGGGAGCGCTCAAGTTAGTGCATTCCTCAGTTAAGGATTCGTTATTTACCACCAACTACAAGTTGGTGGTAAATAATGAAAACCTTTGAAAAAGCATTTCTTTTGCTTTTCCAACAGTGCCATGTTGCAGACATACATGCCCTTAGGGCATGTATGTCTGCAACATGTGCACCCATACACAATTGAAGGGTGCAACAGGTTGTCAAAGTGACACCCTGCCACCCTTCAATGTTTTCCCCCTTTTACCGATTTGGTAAATGACATTCATTCCTATGGGCCTCCAGCCCCATAGGAATGAACGGCAATTACCGAATCGGTAAATACCGATTCGGTAAATACCGATTTGGTAAATACCAAAATTTACAGATTCAGTAAAATTTACCAAAAAATTACCTACATACTATTTACCTATTCTTAAATACCAAATCGGTATGATTCTGTATTTAAGAATAGGTAAATAGTATTTATCTACATCTGGCCCCAAATGTTTCACAACTAGAATTTAGATGTCTGTAATCCAAAACTAGACGATATGTATTGTCTGGTTTTGAGACAGGAAACAAAGAATTGTACATTGACGAGGTGCATGTTTCAATCACCCCTTGGTATTCAAGTTGATCAAAGATCTGACCTGTTTTTTAGCTTCTTGCTTAACTGGGTACTGCCTTTGCGCAGTTGGTTGATTTTTTTAGTTGAATTTTATTGCGAGGGGAGTCCTAATACCATCCTAAATGATTTTTGTATAATGCTGGAGCCTGGGCTACTGCCCATTTTCCGGCATAAGTATATTTTAAATGAATTTGAATGTGATTAGAGAAGGCTGGCATAATGATGTATTCGCCATGTGGGCTCTCCATGACAAATGATGCTGGCCAGTCTTGTTCAGCTAGAAGAATGTCATAACCCAAGTCACTCCCAAAAGAGTGCTCTTATCTTTCTAGGTATGTCTCTCTCCATTCGGAGTGTTATTTTATATCATTTATGTGGAGAACTAACCCTGGTATCTGCAGTTTCAACTTGAATGAATTAATTCAAGTCCACTGTCTCCAGATGATCCTTCAAGTTCTTGTGAGCTATGGTGACTTCTGCTGCTCTGTCCTACATTGTCTGAGCCCATTCCCTGTTCTTGAGTTGTGTCCTCAAGATCCTCGGCATGTCTGATTTCTAGGTCCAGGGAAGACATGCATTTGTCACTCTGAGTGGGACGAGTATGCTCAGACGGGAGTCCCGTGTTCTCCATGCCACTGGAATCAAGCTATCCTGGCTGATGACGACTGATAGCCAGAAACCGGTTCTAGGATGCTTGATTCCGGTCCAGGGAAGACATGGCTTGACAGTTCGTGCTGGACTGTTCCTATGAGGCACATGGTCAAGAATGATTTGCATATGGCTTTTTCTGAACTGGGGTGGTGGATGAGCAAAATAGCAATGGATTAAACCCAGATCTGAGACTGGGGGTGAAAGTTTTGCCATTGTGCAACATTCCATCCATCAATTGTTGTTTTTGCATTTGTCACCCCGAGTGGGACGGGTATGCTCAGACATGAGTCCTGTGCTCTCCATGCCACTGGAATCAAGCTATCCTGGCTGATGACGGCTGATAGCCAGAAACCGGTCCAGGGATGCTTGATCCCGGTCTAGGTAAGACATGGCTTGGCAGTTCGGGCTGGACTGTTCCCATGAGGCACAGGGCCAAGACTGATTTGCATATGCCCATGTCTGAACTGGGATGGTGTGGCGAGCAAAATAACGATGGATTAAACCCAGATCTGTGACTGGGGTGAATGTTTTGCCATTGTGCAACATTCCGTCCATCAATGGTTGTTTTTGCATTTGTCACCCCGAGTGGGACGGGTATGCTCAGACATGAGTCCCGTGCTCTTCATGCCACTGGAATCAAGCTATCCTGGCTGATGACGGCTGATAGCCAGAAACCGGTCCTAGGAAGTTTGATTCCAGTGCAGGGAAGACATGGCTTGGGAGTTCGGGCTGGACTGTTCCCACGAGGCACAGTGTCAAGACTGATTTGCATATGGCCATATCTGAACTGGGGTGGTGTGGTGAGCCAAATAACGATGGATTAAACCCAGATCTGTGACTGGGGTCGAATGTTTTGCCATTGTGCAACATTCCGTCCATCAATTGTTGTTTTTGCATTTGTCACCCCGACTGGGACGGGTATGCTCCGACGTGAGTCTCGTGCTCTCCATGCCACTAGAATCAAGCTATCCTGGCTGATGACGGCTGATAGCCAGAAACCGGTCCTAGGATGCTTGATTCCGGTCCAGGGAAGACATGGCTTGGCAGTTCGGGCTGGACTGTTCCCATGAGGCACAGGGTCAAGACTGATTTGCATATGGCCATGTCTGAACTGGGGTGCTGTGGTGAGCAAAATAACAATGGATTAAACCCAGATCTGTGACTGGGGGTGAATGTTTTGCCATTGCTCAACATTCCGTCCAATAATTGTTGTTTTTGCATTTGTCACCCCGAGTGGGACGGGTATGCTCAGATGTGAATCCCGTGCTCTGCATGCCACTGGAATCAAGCTATCCTGGCTGATGACGGCTGATAGCCAAAAATGGGTCCTAGGATGCTTGATTCCGGTCCAGGGAAGACAATGCTTGGCAGTTCGGGCTGGACTGTTCCCATGAGGCACAGGGTCAAGACTGATTTGTGTATGGCCATGTCTGAACTGGGGTGGTGTGGTGAGCAAAATAACGATGGATTAAACCCAGATCTGTGACTGGGGGTGAATGTTTTGCCATTGTGCAACATTAAGTCCATCAATTGTTGTTTTTGATTTCTAGACCTGCTACCTTCTTTTTGGTGAATTGAGGTTTCTTGTTTTTCTGAATGTGTTGATTGTCTTTGGACTTCACGCATTCTTCTTTGGTTTCTGACCGTCCTCTTATTTTCGATTTCTGTGACGAAGTCTGAAAGGTACGAGAGGAAGGTGTATCAGTATCTTCATATCTATCTGGTTTTCTCAAATCATCCCTATTCCTGAGGTTATACCTCTTTTCAGAGGGCTCCATTTGGGGAGACCTACCTCTGGATTGAGAACGCTTCTCTTTAGAATTTTGTTTGCTAATCTCCCAGTTCCTTTTAGAAGGAGTGGGAGTGTTTTTAGAAAAGACCTTTTCAGGATTTTCAGTCAGTTGAGGTTTAACTGGTTTCCCACCCAGACTGTCTCTGCCTAATTCTTCAGAGGTTTTTTTCGATTATTCTGGCTAGTTCTTGCTCAGTTACATCAAATTCCCTTAATTTCTGGCGGATCGCCACAGATGTTGCTTCACCTTTAATATTAGCTAATACTATTGCTGAGACCTGTTTGAAATCTTTCAGTAGTTTCATACGCAAATTTAAAGCTGGCTCTGCCCCATATTAATTTTAATTTTTTTTCAGGACGTCAGGTATTACCGCCATAGACTGCACACCATGTGTTTTAGTGTAGAGAGCAGCGAAGACTGTACCCCAAGTTTTGCAGTCCTACAGATGTGGTGTGATCCCCATCAGTAAACAGATTGTTAAAATTCTGTGTTTCTCATGTGCACTAGTATTAGGAAATACTGCTTGGATTTGAGACATTTTTTTAGCTATCCACAATGGAATTTGTTCCCGTTTTGCAGGTAACTTACCAATGACTGAGTGCAAAGTCTGTGGTGTAATTTTTAGTGTATTCCCCTGGTGATAGCTTTGTTGTGGAATAACTATGGTAGGTTGGACTGTGAGAGTCCGCATGACATATTGAACCAATTGTCTGTAGATTTTGATTAGCTCTTTGAGTTGAGATAGTAGTTCCACACCTGTCATGTTATTAATGTCAGGATGTGGTGTATAGCCAGCTAAAACTGGCCATATGGCTCCTGGTCTACCTAGTGGACCGAGCCTGGTGATGTGATTTAAATGTTTTAGGGCGCCTTTAAACCAGAGCTCATGCTCCTGGTATGTTAGTGGAATTTCTATATCCTTAAAAGGAATATACTCATCCAGTGGTTCATCTTCTTAGGAGAAGTGAAACACATTTGTTATTGGATTCGCTTCAAGGAAAACTATCCATGAATAGAATACCTCTGTCTTATGATATTCATGTGCCTCTATCACAAAAACTGCCCTACCACCTCTCAATGATAGGCCGTGTTTTATAGATTTTATAGTGATGGCTTTCCTTAAATTTAGAGGAATGCTTAAAGCATCCTTGTCGGTTTCTTGGAAACTTGTAACGTTGAAAGCTGGTCCGGGGCTTCCGCCTGCAGCTCCATTGGCCCCGGGATTATCTTTGTTGCCCATTTTGTTGACTGAAAGTTTGCAGAGCATGTTTCAAGGAAACAAGGATAAGGTGCACAATATTTTGGACCACTGTATCCTTCAACGTTGAACAAACCAAAAACTAATATATAGGATTTTCGTCCTACTCAGCTATGGCGGATATTATCCCTTACCCACTCCAGACGTCTATTGGAGTTTTATGAGTAGGGGGTCTCTGAGGAAATAACCACTGACTTACTTTAGTATCTAGCATTACATTAATGCCTTACCAAACATTGGGCACCATGTAGTGTAGTTCCTATATTCCCAATAGGCTCTGCACATTGGAATAATAGAAGATCCTATAGATTTGACATAGGACTGAGGTCAGTATGTCTCTATCGAAAATACTAAATTTAATTGTGAGTGCCAACTAGCTGAGAGGTCACTAGAAACTTTCTTGAATACTCAAGAAGGGATTAGATTCTGACAACCGCATAAATATGACAACTTTGTTTCCCTAGGACTGGAACAAATATCTTCAGAGTCGTGGAAACAATAGATAACTATTTTACTCAGTCAATCGTGCATGCTTCGTTTCTACAGAGTTGCAGAGAAATAGAGAATCAGGCGTTTTCAATAAAAGGGTTTATTGAACAATCTTCTTTCTCATGCAAGAGAGGTGAACTGCTACAATCGTTAGACAGAATGCAAAGTATAATGCGTACAGCGAGAATAGTTTTATAAAATAATACTGTAATAGCATTGTCTAGTGCTATGACATATAAAAATACATACATAAATAACACAGGCTAAAATACTCAACTAGTGCTTCTAAATTACGCCTACCCCAATGTACCTAACCTAGGTGTAGTACTAGGGAAAAATAAGTATGGTCTTTAGCATAGGTTTAGTTTTTGTCAAGAACTGCCAAAGGTTTCTCAAGGTTCTAATCAGCTCCATACCCTAGAATGGAAGAGGTTGGTATCTCTGTCTCAGACTCGATTTCCTAACACCCCACAAAAGGAGTCAGAAACACTGGAGCTGGATTCCCGGCAGGAGGATGTCAGCTGCTGTTTAGTCCGTCAGCTGGAGAGTCTGCTTCCTTCGGCACTTGCTGTAGCGAGCTGCGTCAGGCAGGTAGGTAGTCGAACTGCGCCGAACCACAGAGTGCTTTGCCATAGCAAGTGAAGGTATATTTATACCTTGAAGGTGTTTAGGAATGCCATCTTTGACGTAAAGTCGGGCATATGAACGTCATGGGTGAACCTCTAAGGAATAGATGCTCATGCATAATAATGAGTTTCTTGGAAAAATCAATATCCAGGCTGGGGCAAGTCTCTTCTGCTTAAGAGTCTGGTTTTCCAAGAAATCGTTGTGACGTTGATGAACGGATGGAAGTAGCCATGCCTTTATTTGGGTAGCATGGGCTATGCCTACATAAGGGCTTGATTTCTATGCCTATATACGGGCAATGCAAATTGTACCTATATAAGGGCATGAATCTGCAAAGTTCATTCAAAATCTAAAACGACATACAACACGTCCTCTGGGATTACCAAGGACATAGTCAGGTATAACTCAACATAATATATCACACAAAACTGCCCTGGAAAGCGCAAAGAACATATGGGAATCTGTCCGGAAAACTAAAACACCAATTTCTGTGGTAAATGTTAAACCCATTAGTAGGGGCAAACTGAAATGTACGGCCAGTCCACTGTCCAAAATTGCTGATCCCCCTAATATTAGTAGTTGTGCAATTACTAGTACTAGAACAATGCATACGCCTCTGAGAAGAGGGAGCATGGTTGTGAAAAACAGCAAAGTGGTTGGCATTGTAATCTCAGAAGAAACATATATTTTATGAGTCTTTCTCTGTCATCGCTGTATCTTTATGTGAATAGTATTGACATCAGTGCTAGCATGCTCTCTGCTTCTTATAGCTAGAAGCAGGAGTGGTGCGTCCATTGGGGCGTTGCCGCCCCACCCGTAGCTGCTCCCTCTGCGTCTCTGAATTTAAGTAAGCTCTCAGTTTACTTAAGTTCAGAGACATGAGGAAGAACTGACAATAATGTCAGTCAGCATGACGTCGGACCTCCCACCCCTTCAGAGTCTGAAGGTGGTGGGCGGTCCGGCATCATGTTGACTGAAATGCATTGTCAGTCAGAAGTCACCAGGGGCATGCAGCAGCACAAGTGCGCATCAGTTGGGACGGAGGGCGAATTTTTGTGCCGTCCCAGTCCTGCGCACTTGTGCCTGCTCTGTCTTGCGCATGCCCATTAGGAGAGCGAGGGTTGATCAAAGGCTCAAACCTTGGTCTCCTAATGGGCAGGCAGGCGGAGAGTAACCATGCCCTCATTCAATCCTAATGCTGCTGGCAGCGCCAGGATTGGCTGAGAGGGGTTGCCACTTGCCAGCAGTGATGCGAGTGTAGGCGCCAACGAACGGACCCGAGGCGGCGCGGACCTGCTCAGGTAGGATTCTTATTTTATTTTAAATCTCCCCTCACCCCCGTGCGACCCCCCCCCCCACACGACACTTCACCCCCCACAACACCCCACCCCGCGACTGTCTCTAACTATGTTTGTCTTCAGTTTATATTTGGACATCCCGCGGGCTAAAGAAAGTTGTTTTGGAAAATTTACAGCCCTTTTCTACAACGAGCCATGGGAACTCGGCATTCCACAGTTAAACCTGTCTCCGGGTGCTCCCTGCTTGGGAAAGGGGGGCGGGTCAGGGTTCGAGCAACAGGGCGGCTCTTGGTGTTGAAGGGCAATAGTTAGACCGGTGACAGCCAGGCCTCACAACGCTCCTGTTGCCCCAGGATAATACTCTGAGGGGGGTCTCAGTTCCAGAGCCAACCCTATTCTTGGTACCAAGGGTAGTGTTACTCAGTACCTATAGCCAGATGTCCATACACCTCTCGTCATCATAGGACAATACTCGGGGTTGCTTGACTTACAGGGTGCAACAACAATCAGGACAGTTTCAGCAGCAAAGAACAGACCTCAGGCCAGTTCTTCATATGGAAACAAGGTTTGCAACTGTGAGTCACAGATGGAGCTAGAAGTGAAAGCAGCACAGGGGTTTCCTTCAGTATCGAGTTAAAAAAAATCAGGTGGGATGATTCCTTCCACTTCGCTCGAGCCTCGGAAGAGACTTAGAGATGTGTAATTTATGGTCCCATATGTAATTTTCAATAAAGGGGTCTCGCAGATATGAAGGTGCTTTCACTCAACAACATACGTGCCTCTTTAGACCCTCTTCCAAAACAGCTGCTGCTGCCTCATAAACAAACCTCATGAGGGTGAAGGTGCAAACTGCTCAGGGGGGGGCGAGGGACAGTGCTCAGTGGGAGCCTCCTACCTCAATACCGTAGGAGGTCAGTGAGTGCACACAGGCTGGGAGGGGAAAGGGAGCTTGTAAGCCACAGACTGCAAACCCGATCACCTATGCGCGCATGTGTGTGTGTGGGTGTGCATGTGTGCATGTGTGTGTGTGTGATTTCACCTTCTGTGGCATCACTCAGTGTAAGCCTCAGACATCAATCCCACATAAAGACAATGAGGGTGGTGCAGCACTCACCCAGAAATATCACCAACCCAGGGTCCAGGTCACTCCGATGGGGCCCATAACACCGAAGTACAACACACCTAGTCTCACACACACACTTTACCCCAGACCCTTGCAAATATATATACACAAAATGGGTTGAGTGTATTCTTTCCGATGACACGATACCTCTAAGCACAGATTTTTAACACCAACATTTGTTTTCATCAATAATCCTTCTAAACTAATCTATGCATCAATTTGGTCGATGGACCAATTAGTTGAGTAAGTTGATGGTGATTGTCAAGACCAGCTTAACCTCACTACAACAATACATTTATTTGCATAAATAATTGACTCTCAAGAATCACAAACACCTGAAATCATTTAAAAGATTTTATGTAATTAATTTGCATAAAAGAAAATTAGCATTTATTCTGTCATTATTAATTCTCACTAAGCATTGCTATTTATTCAGGAAATAAATCAAGAAAAGTGTTTAATAAAAATCGTGAAGAGAAAATTCAGGTTCACATTAATTGCATTATTCTCTAAAATAAAACATTAAACCTTGGTCATGTAACTGAAAGTGAAATTCTTCATGAAAAGATCAGACAAACCATTGTTAACATGCATTTCATTCTAAAGATTTTTACACTAAAACCTGCCTACCCAGCATCTCTAAAACCCCAACTATACTTACTAAACCAAGCTCCTCGGACGCAGTCTTTCACCCAGACTTAGTGTCCCGCCACGAATCTCCAACCTACAGGGGTTTACCAGTGAGAAATCTGGCATAGTTTCAGGCTGCCAGCATCTCTGCAAACAGCTGCAGTGCAAAGAGCATCTCCCTCTGCGATCAGCTCCAATGACATTAAACCCCAATTTTGCTCTGATATTTATACTGAATTTTCTGGCTCTCTACCCTCAAATGTCTCAAGTCTTGTTGTTTTCTTTTCTCTGATTGGTCATGAGATTGCAATAATTAGCTTTCAGGATGTTCGTTAATTGACAATGTATTTGTAAATTTTCAGGATATCCATGAATAACTTGCTGATTAAAAAGACTGACAGGTACAAATTCAACTGTCCATGCGTTTCTCAAACTTCCAGGATGTCCGTGAACAACTTTGTTTGCAAACTGATAAATACACGTTTAACAGTTCCTGTTCCTCGTCAGGCCTTTTTAAATGTTCATTTTCAGTGATTCAGCTGTTTCCACATGGTCATTTTTGAAAGGCACTATGCTTTTGTCCTTGGCAGACATTCAGCTGTTCTCGTGGTTATCACTTTGGCCCGCAGCCACTTCACCAATCACCAGCATTCATATCAAGTGTCCTCGAATCATAGTTAGCAGAGGTTGCAAAGTGTTCTCAGTGAAGACAGAGCATGGACGAATTTCTTTCAGCAAAATTATTTAAGCTTTTTGTACTGCGCAGAACCGGGAAAAACAAAGCCATTTTGGAATTGGCAACCCACCAAAACTACGATAAACAGAAAAAGAAAATGTAAATACACAGAATACATGTGTTTTCTGTCCCCCAACCACCAGTGCTAATATTTACCCTTTAAAACTGTTACCTAGCGGAAAAGCATCACACTGCAAGCCATTAAAAATAAAGCAGAAAAGCAACATGCAAATGCACAATGCACATTATAACACAGACATGCATTATTACACCACTTAAATGCAGAAACGAAATTAAACATGCGATTTACATCACTAATTAATATGTTAATTAAACCTGTTAGTGCAAAGCATTTCCCACATGTAATGTTAATGTTAATGTTGTTAATGTTAGGGGGAGTTTTATATAGCACTCTGCTACTCCGAGGAGTGTCCCGGCGCTTTCAAAACCCTCGGCGGTACAGATGGTAGAGGCAGAGCGGGGCATCTACTGAACAACGAGCAGAGTTTTAAAGTCCTTCCTGAAAGCTAGCAAGTTGCCATTGGATCTCAAAGACAGAGGTAGGGTGTTCCACAGCTGTGGAGCCAGACGTCTAAACGAACGTCCCCCACACCGGGCACGCCGAATCGCTGGAACAGCTGCCAAGGCCAAGGTGGAAGACCTAAGCGATCTCGATGGCTGATAAAACGCCATCCGCTTTCGGATGTACGCAGCTCCTGTGCCATGAAGTGCTTTAAAGGCCACAGTAAGCACTTTGAACACAACGCGCCTTCTAATTGGGAGCCAGTGGAGGATTTTAAGAAGGTCACTAGCACTGGCTCTCCGATTGAGGCCAAAAATGGCATGCGCGGCAGAGTTTTGGACAATTTGCATGCCCGTTAGGAGAAAATCCGGAAGGCCAAGATACAACACATTGGCATAGTCCAGGCGTGAGCCTAATAATGCCTGCACAGTGACTTTTCTGTGCTCCAGCGAGAGTAGGGGCCGAAATTTCCTGGTCATTTTGCGGAGACCAGAACATTTGCCCACTAGTCCTAACACCTGAGGTTTCAGAGAGAGGCAGTTATCGACCTGTACTCCAAGATTTTTGGCGACCGCATAGTCGCTGGCGGGGGGAAACATCGCCGCAGGCCACCAGGACTTCCACCTCGGATCGGGAGGGCAACCAAAAACAACACCTCCGATTTGTCGGAGTTGCACATGAGACTGTTCTGCTGAAACCAGTCGAATACAGCCTCTAGACAGCCTCTGATGATCTCGCCATCAAAATCGGAGCCTCTATAACACGAGAATAGGAGCTGGGTGTCATCAGCGTACGACACGATCTAAGCTGCATGAGCCTCTGCCAGTGCCGCCAGGGGGGCCATATAGATATTAAAAAGAGTAGGGCTCAAAATTGAGCCCTGGGGAACTCCCACCTCTAATGGCGGCATCATGGCAGAGAACGGGGGAGCCCAGACCGTTTGTTGGCGGTCAGCTAAAAAAGACTCAAACCAACTATACACCGACCCCCTTAGACCAATCTCCCAGAGTCTAGAAAGGAGACGGCCATGGGGGACGGTGTCAAAGGCCGCCGAGAGGTCCAGCATCACCAGCAGCACTTTGCCCCCGGAGTTCATGGTTTCTTTGATGGCCTCCGTGACTTCAAGCAAAGCTGTCTCTGTACTCATGTTGGAACGGAAGCCCGACTGTGACTGGTGTCAGATGTTATGTGTCTCGAGAAAACTGCCAAGAGTTAGTTTTCGCCAAAGCAGGCAGAAGAGAAATAGGTCTGTAGTTAGTATGTGCCGTGGGATCCAGATTAGGCTTTTTTAAAAGTGGCAGTATGAGAGCCTGTTTCCAGGACTGGGGAACCACCCCTGTGCTAAGAGAGAGATTAAGCACCGGATTGACTAAGAGGTTGATCACATGAGCAACCTTTGCTAAAATTTTGGCGGGACAGGGGTCAAGAGGGGAGCCTGATTTAAGTTTAGAAAGGAGGTCCAAAGAGGCCTGCATAGTTAAAGGCGGGAAGTCCACAAGGGAAGGCCCCTCAGCGACTGAAGATAGTAAGGGTGGGGACGCTCCCTGGGCTATGGTCACATCCGCATCAGAAGAGGAGGCCTGAATAGATATGATTTTATTTGCAAAAAAGTTGTCTAGCTCATTAACCCAGAGCTCAGAATGCAAGCTTCTGGGAGTACACCAGGAAGGAGAGATAAAATCCTTCACTATCAGAAAAATTTCTTTGCAAGAGTTAGTGGCTTCCTCAATTCTTGTTGCAAAGTAGGACTTTTTTTCTGTGATGATGTCAAGGTGATATTCCTTCATAGATTCTCTATAAGTTTACTTAGATAAAGAATCATAATGCCTACACCAGATTCTCTCTGCTTTTTTGCAATGCCGCCGTTTCTCAGCCAAAGCTGAAGAAAACCAGGGGGCAGATGCTCTGGGAGAATTAGTGCGATCAGCACGAAGGGGGGCTAAGTCCTCAAATTGTTGAAGAAGCCAAGTCTGCAAGTGCCTAAGATCGGTTTCTAGGGCGCCAGTCAACAGGCACGTGTGAGAAAGTAAGGCCTGCGCTAGCAGGTCTGGAGAGACGCGATGGAAGGCTCTACTGTTCTGAGCCGTGCGGGCCAGGCCACTAGAACATGCTTTGTTTGCAAGAGTGATCTGAAAGTCCACTAAGAAGTGGTCCGACCAAAGGACTGGTACAGGAGTGGAGATGTCGATCGGGATGGTAGAAAACACTTGGTCCAGTGTATGACCCTTGACATGTGTAGGGGCCGAAAGATAGGGAATGAGTCTCACAGAGGCAGTAGTATCACTCAGCTTAATGCTGTCTGTTGTATCCATAATATCCATGTGGATATTAAAATCGCCTAAAATTAAGCAGTGCTGTGATTTTACACAAAGAGCAGAGATTACTGAGTGGAGCTCCTCATGGAAAGAGCCCATAGGGCCAGGAGGTCTATAGACCAAGAGCCCCGAGCACGACTGGTGTGGCGACAGGGAAAGAGAGAATCCCAAAGTTTTGCAACCCAAGATGTCATCAGTGTCTATAATAGAGCATGCATATCGCTTGTCCACTACCAAGGCCACCCCACTGCCCCTGCCACCGCCCCTGCGTAATGTGTGTGTTTTGGTTAATACACAGCAATCAAAATTAATATATTACTTTGTTATAGGGGTGATTGATCTGAATGAGGTACACACAAAATCTTCTGTATCTCGCTCCATCAATTCCATCCTTTGATGATCACAAATCCTGAATACCTTGAACGATTTGTGAATCATCACCAAAGACCCAAGACCACCAATATTTTCCACTAAATTTTATTTGATCAGACACTTCTCAATAATTTTTGTTAGTTCAGCAAATTCTTTCTCATTTCCCTTGTTCTCAACAAAAATGTTATCTTTAGTTCTTAATCTAAAATGTACTTATCCCTATGAAGTGCAATTCTATCTACTGGTGGCAACTATTGGTACATTGGTGACAGTCTTATTAGGAGAAAAAAAATGATGCAACATAAACACATCCTATACTTAAAGCAAAACATGTTATATTTACTATGGTATTTAAGTTATCCTATAAATCTAATCTACTAAATATGTACTGTCTCTACAAAGTGTGTTTCCACACTTGAATGACTTTCATTCCTTTGCCCCTTCTTTTATTTTAACTACTTACAAATTGTTCATCAAAAATCGTCTTTGCCTTGTGTGCTAAAACCCAGAAATGTTTTCTGTGACACTGTTATGGTCACTTCAAGTAATCCCTGAATTCATGTGCAAATCATCCCTATCTATAGGTTCACAGTCTTTGTTTTGATTTTCCTGATCATCCTTGCCTCCTCTAGTGTCAGATAAGATAACTCTCAGTACTTCTGAATTTTCTTCTTCCTTGACCACCTCTCGTACAGTCACTCCCAGATTTCCTGGCTATCTGCTTCCTCTTGTATATCAAGAAGGGCCATATATGTCCATTCCAGTGACTTGTACTTCAGATTTGGTCTCTGTGACTGTTGTCTTAGTTCTGTAGTACTTTCCAAATCGTTTTCAAGTGAAAAATCATTAAGTTTTACACCATGTTGTTCACTCTCACAGTCTGTTGGTCTTAAATCACCAGTTTTACTGTCTGTTTCTCTTGTGTTACCAGCTTCTGGTTGCTTAGCACCTGATTCTGAACATGTATCCAAAATCTGCAGTCTATTGCTCAGTGGTTGATCAGGTATATGTGCTTTTCTCATTGCCTGTCCCATTAGTACCTTGTACAGATTTAAATCTGTCCATCTATCATTTGTATTTCTCAGGGTCACTAGAACTAGGGACAAAACATCTAGCCAGTTCAAGACAGTGGAATCACACATTTTTGCTAATTTGATTTTCATTGTGCCATTTACCTGTTCACCTATTCCAGAAGCTTCTGGACAATAGGCACAATACAGTTTCTTTTTAGTGCTCAGTTTTTCACAAATCAGACTGATAACTTTGTTGGCAAGTTCAGTTTCCCTATGTGTGCGCCTGTCCACAATACATGTGTGCAAAATGGGTAAACATATTGTTGGGCATAACAGCTCTTTCATCTTGGTAGGCCCAAACATCATTCTCTTCTTTTTCTGTGCAACCTTCCCTTACCCATGTTTCCTTTTCCTCATCACTTGTCTGATCCTGCACTTTCCTCACTTCTTCCCATGTTTCTACTGTGTTAGTAAGCATGTGATATTGAGAAAAAGTGTCTTTATTTACCCATGTCTGAATCAAAGAACAATCTTGTTTTGTGCAATATTTTGCCGATTCATCTGCAAACCAATTCCCTCTGGTAATGTAGTCAGTTTCACGTTTGTGAGCAGCAGGACCTGCTAATGATCCCCTATCAGCTATTCGTTTTTTCTTCTTTCTCCACCTGCTTCTCCATTTTTCA
This sequence comes from Lissotriton vulgaris, assembly GCF_964263255.1. Taxonomy (NCBI): domain Eukaryota; kingdom Metazoa; phylum Chordata; class Amphibia; order Caudata; family Salamandridae; genus Lissotriton; species Lissotriton vulgaris. Next base: position 1,026,052,616 of record NC_141689.1, on the reverse strand, counting down.
ACTTTCTTTCTTTTTCTCAGCAATTCTTTAATGTTAGCTTTTCTTCCAGCTTTGTTTACTTTTTCTATGCCCTTCTCTGTAAAGTTTGATCTATATGGTTTTTGCAAATCCCTACATTTGGAAATTTCTACTCCTGTTTCACTGGTAGCTTCTTCAAGATTTTCCTGCAAATCCTTACTTTTCAAGGCATTGCTTCTACTCATAAGGAGTATCTCTTTATCCTGGTGACATTTTAATCTGTTCATACTTACCTTTCCAGAATGTGATTTCCCCATGTCTACCTTTAATTCTGCAATATCTATCTGTTGGCATTCTGCATCTTTTCTATAGCCACCTTGTACCCATTCTCCCAATTCCTCATTTTTCAAACCCAAAGAGGCTTCATTTACTCTTTCTCTAGGTTTCGCTCCCTGCAACGATCCAGTCTGTTTTTCAGCTAGGATCTCAGTTCCATTCGCGTAAGTCAGAGCTTTTGTCAGATCTGTCATTGTATCTAATTCGTACACACTAGGCAGTTTATTCCTGACACTTTCAGATAATAACTCTTTTAAGATCTGGTTTTACCTCATTTAACGGTATGGTCAGTGAATGTTCTTCCTCTACCTCACTTTTACAAATAGAAATTACAGAATCTATATTCATTGGGACTGTTAAAGCTTCCACATTCATGGGCAGTTCTTTTAAACTTCCAGACAATTCTCGTGTTTTGACTGCTAATTCATTTTCTTCTTCTTTATTATTTGACCTATTTATCACTTGTCTTTCTTGCCAACTACTCATTGGAAGGAGATCTGACTTTTTTACTGTACTATTAATTTGAACAGGTTCCTGTTTATTTATTGCATTACTCTATGGGGACTGGAACAGTTTGGAAACCTTTTGTAATTTCTGCTGGCAGTACCTTTGGCACCACTGTTGCAAGCTCCCCTTGATATGGAGGTGATCTGTTATTCAGAATGTCATCTAGCAATTCATCTTTTGTGTCACTGTTTCTACAGTCTAAAATTTGAACATGCTTCTCTTCCTCTTTCTTTTTATCTCCTTTAGATCCTCCCATACTTCTGACAGGAAACAAATCATTTGGTATATCTACCTGCTCCCATCTACATATTTTGCCCTCAATATTCTCATTCTGATATTTATCCTAACCTAAAACATAACCTCTTCCTGATCTTTGTTGTTCTCTCTTATACACCTCAACTTCCCATTTCATTAACACTTCAAATTGTTCAGGTCTAGGTGTAGGCTTAAATTTCATCATTGTTTCTCTCAAATTCCGCAAAACCTCTATGGTAAAAGAACCTTCTGGAGGAAATGCAAGCTCACCATCACCTTTTGTGTATTGCACCCAATGCTCGACCCACAAACAAGTGAGACAGCCATATTTCACCAGCATTCACATCAAGCGGCCTCCAATCATAGTTAGCTGAGGTTGCAAAGTGTTCTCAGTGAAGACAGAGCATGGATGAGTTTCTTTCAGCAAAATGATTTAAGCTTTTTGTACTGCGCAGAACCGGGAAAAACGAAGCCATTTTGGAATTGGCAACCCACCAAAACTTTGATAAACAGAAAAAGAAAATGTAAATACACAGAATATATGTGTTTTCTGTCCCCCCAACCACCAGTGCTAATATTTACCCTTTAAAACTGTTACCTAGCAGAAAAGCATCACACTGCAAGCCATTAAAAATAAAGCAGAAAAGCAACATTCAAATGCACAATGCAAATTATAACACAGACATGCATTATTACACCACTTAAATGCAGAAACTAGATTAAACATGCGTTTTACATCACTAATTAATATGTTAACTAAACCTGTTAGTGCAAAGCATTTCCCACATGTAATGTGTGTGTTTTGGTTAATACACAGCAATCAAAATTAATATATTACTTTGTTATAGGGGTGATTGATCTGAATGAGGTACACACAAAATCTTCTGTATCTCGCTCCATCAAGGGTACAGCCTCGGGAGTTGGTGCTTGTGAAGAGAATGATGCAAACGTAATCACCTGTGTGTATGTGTTTGAATGTGTCTCCGTGTATGTATGTATGTGTGTATAGAAAAGAATCACGTGTGTGTGTGTGTTTGTAAAATAATCATGTGTGTGTGTGTTTGATCTCATTTTCTGTAGCATTACTCAGTGTGAGCCTCAGGCCTTAATCCCACAGGAGGTCAATGAGGACACAGGCTGGGGTGGGGTGGCTTGTAAGGCACAGGCTCCAAACTCAATCATCTCTCCGTGTGTGCATGTGTGTGTCTGTGTGTATGTACAAAAGAATCACAAATGTGTGTGTAAAAGAATCACACCTGTGTCTATGTGTGTGTGTACATGTGTATATATAACCTCTCCTTCTATTTGAGACATCACTCTCTGTTTGCCTCAGACCTACGGTGACGCAGCTTCCTGGATTTGGCATGACAGTCCTGTAAAGCACTTCAACACCTGTTCAAGGGTAGTTAGCGCTATATAAATGCAATTAAAAATTGATGAGTCTTAACTCAACTTACAGTGCCTGCAAATGTGTCTCAATATAGTACTGAGATATATGTATATCAACTTCCAAATAATACATTTCTACTTTTCAAATATACAAAACAATCCTGAAATTGTTGTGGCACAATAACTTTTAAAATCTCCTTAGCAGTTATTCATTTAAATCATCCACATCTCTGCACTAAGCGGAATTTAAACGTCAGCTTTTTGTCAGCATTATTCGCTATTATTGCACGTAGTAAACAAAGAGAGAGGGAAAGCAAAGCGAGACGGTAAGAGCTGGAGGTAAAGAAGAACGTGAGGACAAGACAGTAGGGGAGAGCAAAAAGGAGATGAGAGGGACAAGGGAAGAAGTGGGGTTGGGATAAGAAGGAGAAGGGAAGGGGTGACAGATAAACTGGAAGGAGAACATGTGTAAATAAAGGAGGTAGGGAGGAAGAAATGCACAAGGAAATAAGCAAAGAAATGGACAATGGTGGGAAAGAAGGGTGAAGGAAAGAAAAAGGTAAAGAGAAATAGATGGAGGAAGGGGGTGTAAATGAGAAAGTTGCGAAAGAAAAGGAACAGAAAGAGAAGGGAACTGGGAAACAAAAACAAAGAAGGGAGAAATAGAAGTAAGGGAAAGAGAGGGTAGTAAAGATGGGATGAAGAAAGTGAAGTCAAAGAAAGGGTAGTGAGAAAGAGATGGGACATTTGTGGTGGCAAGAAAGGAGGGAAGAAAGAAAAAGAGCAACTAAGAATGCAAGACAGAAAAATAAATCATCTGAATTAGAGCAATAGAGAAAGTAAATGAATCACATATGTAAATAAAGAAAAAGTCGGAAACAAATAAAAAAAATGTAGCATAGAAAGAGGATGCCAGGAGAGAAAAAGTAAAGGAACTGAGCTCTAGGTGATGAAATAGACAAATGGAAGTGAGGGTAAAAAGCACAAATAGAGACAGTGTTGAGGACAAAGGGAGAGGGGAAGAAAGAGTCAACAATAGGCTTAGGAAAAACCAACCATTCTGAGAGCACCTACAGGCACGATCCTTCACCTTGTACATCAGTTAGAAGGCCTTAAGTCTACCTACAACTGTTAACATATCACTACATCTTTGGGCGCACATAGTCTCAAGTGAAGGATCTTGACTGTAGGTGCTCTCAGAATGGGTGTTTTTTCCTAAGCCTATTGTTGACTGAACATTACGTGCTCTTGGCCATAGTACTTAGTGTGTATATCTTATCTTAAGCAGCATTTCACCACTCCTTGTTTTGGAATACCTTCTTCTCGATTTAAAGGTATTTTATGTATTCCTGGTATGGATGGCTCTAAACTAAATGGCCAAGAATTAGTTCTGGTGTTGGAATATGCAAAAGGTTCAGGTTTGTTCTGTGAACTGTGATGAGTTTTCAACTTCCAGAGAAAATATAGAGAGGACATGAGATGAGAGAACTCTCTTAAGGGCATACTTTTTGAGGAGGCCCTCTGCTTTTGATTGCAGTGGCTCAGTTTTTTGGTGATTCACAATTCCAATCATGGGTAAAACATGGCTTGTTGAACATAGATGAGATGTACTTGCAAATGTTTGGATTGCGAATTGCATTTCAGGTTTTCAATTTGACCAATCTTTTGACTTCTTACCAACAAAATAGGAGTGTCTTCCTGGTCGATGACAACACTGCTTTTTCTCTTATCTGTCTTGTATCAAGACCCTTCTGGACTATGGTGTGAAAGAAAGTTTGAATTAGCAGCTACCTATGTTATATGACATCTCTTTATTAATGTAATAACTGCACTTTCACAATTGCTTCATTAACCTTCCTGCTTTCTCAAATTTGCTTGAAAATGCACCATTTGTCCACTCTTTTTTCAACCCCCCATAGGTTGTTCGGGCTCGCGAGCAACTCTCGCTCGCTGCGGTGCAGTATATCAATCATTTTACGCCTCACCACTTTCAAATGTCACCAGCCACCCCTGGCTAGAAGTATTTAAAAAGTAACAACTACCTTAGTAATAGAGCATAGTTAAATTAGGGTATGCCAGTACCACATGCATTTTTCATACCCATAATTACGTTAGGTAAAATCACATGCATTTATCATTATGCAAAGTTTGCAAACGACTACGTATTTTCTTTCAGTTGATGCAGTGGCAGCAGCAGCCTTTTTAAAATTCGAAGATAACAAAACTGCAGTTGCTTTACTTTTTCGAAGCGAAAATGCATGGGTACAGCTGTGTTACCACAAAAATGAGCTACTGATCGAGGTAAGTTAAAAATCTATGTTTTATATTGCCTGGGTGGTCTTCCCAAATATTTCTCTCCTGTGAAGACAATACTATACAAACGATGATGTCATCAGTAGTACATGTCACATTTGATGAATTTGCCACAGTTATACGTCACGCCCAGTGACATCATCAGAAAGATACTCTACACTTTAGGAAATAAGGTCACCGCAAAGTTAAATTCAGTTTCTGGAACAATACTTAGGGGCAGATTTACTATGATTTTGCATCGGGGTTGTGTCACTTTTGCGGTGCAGCCCTGATGCAAAATCATGTTTTGCCAATTACTAAGCTATGCAAAGCCACATGGCGTGGTTTAGTAAAAGCAAAGTAATGCAATTCAACCATTGGTACTGCCTTGGGCATGAGTGTTTCCATGCATCCACCCTTAGATATTCATGCATTCCCAGATTTACTAAAGCTCGTACATCTGGGAATGCGTCAAAAATCTATGCCTCACTGAAGCAGGTGTAACAAGGAGAAAGATCTTTATTTCTCTTACTTTTTGCAGCACCCATAAAAAGAGGAATAAGCCTCAAAGGATAGTTTTGTGTAGGCAAGCAAAAGCAATCCTACCTGTAACATAGGCACCGTGCACCACAGTGCAAGAGTGCCGGCATTGGTGCTAGGCAGTACGCAGTGCTCCAGCGCTATGAGACAGCAGAAATGCATCATATCTTAGTGGATATTATATGTCTGCTGTCTCCCTCATACGCAATGCACTGCAGCAACTTTGCATTCTTCTCTGCATTGTGAGAAATGCTGGGGTGGCCTCTTTAATAGGGTTTTAAAAATGCCACCCCCCCTGTATCTGGAATGGAACCCATATTAACTGTAAAATGAAGGGTTCTTTTTCTAGCCGCACCGCAAATGCTGTGCTCTTTTTTCAACCACGGATGCCTCTCTGTGACAGCATGGAAGGGGCTGCATGGACTGCAGGCTGGGCAGGGAATCAGAAGCTTGAATTGAAGGGCACATGTCAGGTTGGAAAAGTGCCTTTCTCCGACCAGCCTGATATGCGCACTTCAGGGCTCTCCCTACCTGCTTAACGTTGGTTCGCCTGCCCAAGTCAATCTAGGCGCTTCTGTTAAGCTGTTTATTTACATAAAAAAAGCAAGGGACCAGTGTCTGGATTGGCTCAGAAGTAGGAGGAGGAGACAGGAGCAAGCCTTTAGTTCCCCAACAGAAGAAGCAGCATAGACGTGGGAGCATGACAGAGCATATCCAATCACTGTGTGGCTCTATTTTGAAGCCATGCAGTGATTGGCCATTTTCCATCTGTCCCTTGCTCTCTTCCCTTCATGCCCAGCACCAGCCCCAGGAATGGATTGCACACAATGGAGTGTAAGAGAGGAAATGGTTACTGTTGTCCTCATTGGACGGCTCACAAGCGTGTGGGCTTGGAGAGGAGGCCTATACCTTTCTAGGATTTCTGCTTTGAATCCAATGTACTATCCTTTAGCGGTGTCACTCACGAAAGAAAATACATTAAAACAAAAAACTGGCCTTCAGGCTCGGGGTACACATTAGACAAGTTCACATATTTCTTCATTTTGTTTTAACAGAGTTTTATGTAGCGTGAACTTGACTCTAAGGTATCTGGTATCAGAGCACTTTACACAAGCACCAGTTACATTACATGAGGACACATTTATTTTTGTTAGGCATGGGGAGATTAAGTGATTTGCGCAGAATCACAGGATGTTGTGCGTCCTTGCCGAGTCTCGAACGCAGTTCCCCAGATTTGAGGTCGACCGCCCTAGCCGTTAGGCCAATAATGCTGCTGGGTAGTGACTGAGAAGATGTGAGGCAGTTTAAAGAGCAGTTTCAGGGACCTGCTCCGATTTGCCATCAAAAGTAACAAAAGAAAAAAGGACACTTGTTACACCTTCTAACCTTAGGTTAAAGGATGAAGAGTACCCTCAAAAACTCAATGCAATTGGAAGTGCGGTATATATGTTTCATCCGCCCCGCATTGTAGTTATGGCAGTTATCATAGGGTTATCTTCTGTGCGTAAACTGCCAGCCTCAACCCGAGCAACCTCTGGGTTATTTGGTGCAGTGTCCAGAGATATGAGGGTTTCCCCACTATACACAGTGCAAAAGAAAATGAGAAAAAAGTGATGTGCAAAAATTGGTTTAAAAAGGGGAAATTACCCCGGAGGTTTATTAAGGGGTATATTTCCACTGTTTTAAAAAAAAAGAACAGTACTTTGTGTAGACCGAGTTACTAGGTCTATAAGTATTTATTGAAAAAACGTCGACATGTTTCAGCTCCTTGGGCCCTAGGGGTCTATGGAGCTTTCGTCAGGACTTACACAAACAAAGACATAGAGATTATACTCACACTATTTGTGCAGTATCAGTTTAGCATTTTTCAATTTCTGAAAAAGAGTTACATGTTAGTATAGAAATACATACTTGTAATCACAGTTCATTTTCTTCACATTGGGGGAACGTAAATAAACATTGTCCTATTATGGAACAAGGTTAAGTCATGCTCTACTTATAAAACAGGGTAGCAGAGGGGGAGGGTTCAGTTGTTGCAAATGGCAGGGAGATTTTGAAATAATAGGCAGTAGTTGTGAGTAAATATTTCTTATTTAGTTGAAAGAGTTAATGCATCAGGCTAGCGAGTAAGTTAGTATACATTGGCTGAGAAATCTGTATGGTAAAATAAAGGGTTCTCACTATGGTGGAATTTTGTAGATCCATTAGGTGCAAAAAAGTCTCATATGAATAGTTGGAAAATGAGGTCACCCCTGGAGAATGCGATTATATATTAATATCCATGTATATAAACGTTTTTTGGATGCCTATACCTTGGGCATGGTGTATGTTTCTATCGCCCAATATTGTTATTAAATGTGTAACACACATGGCTTTGTGAGACCCATGGCTACGGGATGCGAAGAAAACATACTGCGTGGTATTCTAGGCATGCTTGGCAAGGCGCTAAGCGATGGACAATATGCATAGCGCAGAAACTAATACGTTAGGGACAGGCGTCCTACCTTAATTAAATCAAGCGCTTTGCCACGTCGGGGGAGTTCGCTTACTAAGCCCAGAGCTGTTAAAAAGAAAAAAATACGGGCTTTGAGAAAGCAGGGCTTGGGAAGTATCTTACCGATATAGTGGATGTGTTCTCCTTCAGTCGCCATTACCCGCGTGTGAGAAGTATCCTAACTTGTGCTGGCTCTGCCCCCGGATACCAATGGTGTTCCGGTAGCTCTGTTTTTAAAGGAGCAGTGTTGCAGGATGCAATATATTTAAAGGGGCCTCATTATTTACGGAAATGTGCGCCTTTTGGTTTCTCAGAATACACATAAGTTTACTGAACTCGTGAGGGGAATGAGCATTAACCTTTTTACGTTGGAAATCCAGTTTTTGACAGAATTATGTTTACACAGAGATGTATTTAGAGTTGTAGGTGGTTAATTTGTCGTTGTAAACCACTCAATTCTGTTGTTTTAGTAATTCTCTGTTTAAAAAAAAAAAAATACAATGTAAGGTATTGTCAGGGTGACGTATCTCTAGCTGTTGAGAGCTACCGTGCAAAATGGTGCCATGCGATATCATCATTTAAACCATGCTCACAGGTACGCAATCGGTCAACCCACCTCTGCTCTTTTTCATACAGCACCTTTTCTGCATTGTTTGACTTGTCAGCCAGCATCTCGATCACTGTCCAGTGTATTTCATCACAGGAGTGGTTCATTTCTATGAAATGTGAACACAATTTGGTAGTATTTTTCTTCAGCCTGATGTTACTTTTGTGTTCGCTGATTCTTGTTTTAATTTTGCGACATGTCATCCCTATATACTGTTTTTTACAGGGGCAGCTCACCATGTATATGACATGGGAAGAGTTGCATGTAGTATGTTGTTTTTGTGTCCATGTGAGACTTTCTGATAACTGTAGTGTTTTTGAAGCAGATGTTGTCTTGCAGGCTGCACACATCCCACAAGGATAATGTCCTGTTACTGGCATCATTGTAACATCTCTTATTTCTGTTGTTAGTTTTTGTTTTTGGGGGCGTGTGTGCACCAGGGTGTCTTTTAGGTTTTTTGATCTGCGGTTTGCTAATCTAGGTCTTGGCCAATCAAATTTGCCTGTGTTCACAATATGCCAATTTTTATTTACAAGTTTCTGTATGGCATACGTTGCTGGATTAAAGGATGTCACACAGGTTGTTAGGTCTGGTATTGGTTCCTTTTGGTGAATTTGTAGGAGGCACTCTCTAGGTTGATTGCCGGCTCTTTTCTTGCATTTCCTGATTGTTTTTTCAGTATAATCTCTGTTTTTCAGTTTTAAGCTGAGTTCCTCTGATTGAATTTTATAATCTTCATTTTTACTGCAATTTCTTTTAAGCCTTAAAAATTGGCTATAAGGTAAGTTGTCCCTGAGTGGTTTATGGTGATAGCTTTTATACGATAATAGGCTGTTCTTAGCCGTTGGTTTCGTATAGGTCTTTGTTTGCAGTGTATTCTTTTCGGTGAAGATAGTGAGATCTAGGAAATCAATTTTTTGATTGTTGCAGGTATATGTGAAGTTGAGCCAAGGGCCCAAACTGTTGAGCCAAATTATAAAATTGGGCAGATCTTTTTTGATATCCCAAATCAAAAAAATGTCATCTATGTATCTCTTCCAGTATAATATACTGGAAGAGAATGGATTGGTTTCATTGAGGACATGTTGGGATTCAAATTGGCTGACATATAATCCGGCCACCGAAGGCGCAAAAGCGCTGCCCATGGAAGTTCCATGGACTTGCATGTACAGATTACCATCATATTAAAAAAAGTTCTCTTTTAGAGCCATTTTGCAACACTGTAGGATAAAATGTCTTGGGGTATTGTAGTGCCATTCTTCCATGTAAAGTACATCCTCCAGCATCTGCAAAGTTTTGTCCTGTGGTAGACTTGTGAATAATGACTCGACGTCTAGTCCAACCATAGTCATAGTGTTCGGATCAAATGGAATATCCATGATTTGCAATAAAAGGTCCCTGGTATCCTTTATGTAGGTTTCTGTTTTTTGTACCAGTGGTTTGAGGAATTCATCGGCAAATTTGGATAATGGCTCAAGAACCGAACCTATCCCGGAAACTATAGGTCGTCCAGGGGGTGGTGACCTATTTTTATGAGTTTTAGGAAGAGAGTAAAAGTATGGAATTTGTGGTTCTTTTTGTGTAAGAAATTCTGCTTCCTTTTTTGAGATCCACATCTTTATCTCTGCTTCATACACCATGATGGAGATGGCGTTTTGTAATCTTTCTGTGGGATCGGTAGTTATTTTTTCGTAAAACCTTGTATCTGACAAAAGGGCTAGGCACTGTTGGTTATAATCAGTTTTATTGAGGATTACTGTGCCTCCGCCCTTATCGGCAGGTTTAATCACGATGCTGTCGTTGTTCCTCAATGTCTCTAGAGCCATGCGTTCTTTCTTTGTGAGATTCTGATAGGTTCTTTTTTCATTTTTGGCTATTGTATCTACACCTTTTTTCTCATTTTCACTTTTTTCTCATTTTCTTTTGCACTGTGTATAGTGGGGAAACCCTCATATCTCTGGACACTGCACCAAATAACCCAGAGGTGCCTCGGGTTGAGGCTGGCAGTTTACGCACAGAAGATAACCCTATGATAACTGCCATAACTACAATGCGGGGCGGATGAAACATATATACCGCACTTCCAATTGCATTGAGTTTTTGAGGGTACTCTTCATCCTTTAACCTAAGGTTAGAAGGTGTAACAAGTGTCCTTTTTTCTTTTGATTAACCTCGTCTAGTACCTAGGGGAAAGAAACGGACACTATTTTTTCCTCATCCCTCCATTTTGATGAACATATAATCAAAAGTAACATTCAGATCTTTACCTTGACAGGTATATATCCCTCAATGAAGGTTTGCACTTTTGCAGAAAAATGATTAATAGAATTTAGTTTTCTCTTTGGATGGTGCCAGTTCTGTTTCTCTCATTGTTCTCAGTAGGATTGGAGAGGGGAGTGGACACACCTCTGTTGCTCACAATTTTGGTTTCCAGCTTTTACTTTCCCCCAGTATTTCATCATTTCATCACAGCCTTGGACGTTATCTACTAAGCACACATTTATTTTTCAAAATGAATCATCGTAGGCAATGAAATGCTGTTAAACAGGGTACGACTGGGAACCCAAAGCAGCCCTGGCAAATGTTGTCAGACCAGCCCCGATACAGTGTGTAGCAAGCACAGCGAGAGAGCCTGACCACTACAAAGAAGTCTTGGGGGTGGGGCTCTCTCTCCAAGAAAATTACAACACATTTTTATTACATATTCAATTGTATTAGCTTTTAGAGCACAGTAAATGATGACCTTACAGTGCACCAGGATGCGACAATCTTGTTGGGGCCCTTCATTGATTCCCTCACTATCACCCTCCATCAGTGCCCCTCATCTTTCCATAGCCTTTCCCACGTGTATGTTATTTGTTTTATAGTGCCTCTCATACCAGTGTAGTGAATCGGAGCACTTTACACCAAACACACATACAGAGCCAATGAATCATAAGTGTGTCAATCAGTGTTTAGAAAATGTTACATAAAGCAAAAGGGAATACAAGGTATAGGATGTATATGTCATCCATACTGCTAGGCATATTTTAAGAGTGCTTGATCTGAAGAAGCACAAACTCAGGATTCAAAACCAGAGTCTTAGCAAGCGCTTTTGCCGCTCAGGGCGATCCCAGAGTTTGCCGCCCAGGGAAGTGTTGGGGGGATTGACGACGAGTGGGGAGTGGCAACAGAGGACGACGGGCGGATTAGCGGGGAGGGTTTGACAGATGATGAGGGAGAGAAAACTTACCTTGCACTTACCGCCAACACCAAAAAGACCATCACCCTGCTCCCCACTAGCTACACCACTGTTAAAAAAAATATCACAGTAGTTGGATATACTAATAATATTGTATTTATGCCCAAACAAACCCATTTTAGCAAAATTAGGATCAAGAAATACTGGGGATAAGGACATCACCTTTGAACCTGTACCATTCAGTTTGCATGCAGCTCTTTGATGGCAGTTCATAGCTCACTGTGCTAGATTTATTATGATTGTAAGTTATGAATTGCAAGTAACTAAAGGATTTCTGTGACAAAATTAGTGCCCCAGTGAACTATATAAATGTATACACCTCTAAGCTAGATTAGATGAGTCAATACTACCAAAAGACAAAACTCTGAACTCTCACAAGCAGGAAGATAAACCACAAGAGATATCAACCTTGACACTTTTATTGTTGCCTGAAAACTGCTGGCTATACACGGAACTCTGCTTTGAGAGTGAGAAGTGAGTCAATATGCTGTCAGTCCTGCTGATTTGGTTACTGAGCATCTATATTGCAGCACTGCTGCAAAACCGGCCTCCCACCCTTTCAGGGTGCCAAGTAGGGCTAGTCTAGCCTTGCTGGTAAAGTTGGCAGTATTTACTTAATGGCATTTCATTGTCCGATGTACTGAGCCACAGGGACTCCATAGCTCGGAGTACATCAGCACGCAGGTGTGTGCGGCAGAGCCAATAAAGGCGGATCTGCCCGCTTGAGACCAGTCCCAAAGTACACACACTTTTGGGCTGTTGTATGTCTTTGGGGTCCCGGCCCTATTGTCATTAGGTCACGATGGGCCTGGCACATTTGGTGAGAACAGTGGTCAAGAGCCCGCATTGGAACAGAGCTTGGTGTCGGGTGACACCTGTGGCATCCTCACCGCATGTAAGGAGAAGTGACGTTTCTGTGCACCTAGGCTGAGGTGGCAAAAATGGCAGGTAATTCGCCTGAGGAGAGTATCTGTAGGCTGCAGTGATAGGTGCAGTGCAGTGTGTGGTGGCACAATGGCAATGATGCATCCTAGGAGGCCTGAATGAAGGTAAGGAGGCCCAGCAACCTATTACCTGCAGAGTAATCGTCTGCAGCCTTGATCAGAGGAGAGCGAATGATGCCCAAGTGGCTGGAGGTCAGTGGGTGGGCCAGGGGCCCACAGGGGCAGCAGCAGGTAGTGGCACAAGCATTGAATGGTGCGCTGGGACCATTCAATGAGTTGGCAGATCCAGCAACTGGACCCCAAGGTGGAAGACTTGGGTAGATCATTTGGAGCACTATTTCAGAGCCACCAGAGAGTTGGATGATGAGGTGAAGAAGTCCCTCTTCTACACATTGTGGGGAATGACAATTACAAACTTTTTGAGCACCTTCTGAACACTGGGATAGTCAGGGATTACAATGCTGAGATAATGATGTTTAATGCGCTCTTTGACTTCAGATGAATCTTAATTTTTTAACATTTACGCTGCGATAAGCCAGACAGCATAAGGTGAAATTCAAAGATGCCTTCTATGTGAGCCTAAGTGCACTGGCACACACCTGCACTGATGATGACCAGCCCAAGGAGGTCCGGGCACAGATAATACAGGTATGCAGGTCAGCGACCCTATGTATGATCTATCCAGTGCAAGAGCAGATAAAATGGAAGCTGCCTGGAATTGAGGGAAGAGTCCACCCTCAGGCAGTGGGGGACCATATGTCATGGTGGAATCTGTTGACGATCTACACCCGAACACCATACCAGAGGGATAGGGGTGATCCAATATGGGAGCATCTTGTAGAAAACTGTGGGCGGTAAGCTCACACTGCCGAGAGATACCCGGCAACAGGATGAACATGCTCACTGTGCTACAGGCAGAATCACTTTGTCAGAATGTATAAGAGCAGTGACAGGGGAAGCGAGCATGAGGCTGGCAGCTTCCATCAAGGGCTTGATGCAGCTGTCCCTCAATGATGCCTAGATGAGAGGAGCACCGGAATAAGCATGAAGAGCTGATGATCTGTACGAGGAAGTGAATCCTGATGAGGAAGAGGTGTTCGTTGTCTCAATTGCAGCATCTGGACCAGGAGGAAGGTGTCCCCAGCCTGTGTGTGATGTCACAATCATGTGCAGAGGGGCATTGGTAAATGTGATTGACCAGCAGAAATACCTGTGATTGTGTCCCTTACTGAATGAAATGAAATGAAAAGAAACTTAAAAAGCACAAACATTCACCCAAGGGTATCAAGGCGTTAGCTCATCATACAGAATTAACTGGATGGTTCAAGGCCACGTCAGAGGTTAAACAGCCAAGTTTTTAAGGCCTTCATGAAGGCCAACAGGTGTGTTTCTTGTTTTAACCTTAAAGGAAGAGAGTTCCTAAGTCTGGTTGTGCTGACCAAAAAACTTCTTCCACCCCAGGCGCATTTTTTAAACTGCGGAATTATTAGGTTATGTGAGTGGGATGAACGAAGATTGCGGGCAGGTATATAAGGCTGTAAATTACATTTAAAGAAACCCAGCCCTGTATCATGCTTGGCCTTAAAAGAAATACAAAGAGCCTTAAACTCAATCCACCTCCTCACTGGCAACCAGTATAGTTTCTTAAGCACTGGTGAAACGGATTTGTGACTTGGAATGTTCAGCAAAAGACGCGCCGTCACATTTTGCACAATCTGTGATTTGGATAGGCACTTTTTTCGCAGGTTGATGAATAGGCCATTACAGTATTCGGCTCTTGATAACACCAGGCCACAACCACTAGCTTCTGGTGTTGAGGCCATCCCATACAAGGATTTATGCATATGGTGGGACAGAAATCTATACCACTCATAGGAGCCATAGATGTGGCAGTAGTGCATGCGGATCAAGAGGTCATGAAATTGCTTCATGTGACCAAGGAGGGTGAAGTCACACTGCTGGGGTGCAGCACAGTGGAAGACTTGCGACTGGCATTCTTCACCAAAGCGGTTATAGCCTACAAATGGATCACATCTGTCTCCACAGCTGTTCAAAGAACTGGGGTGCCAGAAGAGGAGCCCAGTAAAACTACCCATTGACACAACAGTGCAAGCCACCACGCTGTGACACAGATGTATCCCTTTCCATCTGAGGAGTCAGGTGAAGGCTGAGCTGGAGAAACTTGAAAGCATGGACATCATCGAAAGAGTTATAGGACTCACCCCCGGATTTCCCCTCTTGTGATTACTGAAAAGCCCAAGCAGCCAGGGATGATAATACAAGACTATGTCTTGGCATGAGGCTACCCAACTGCACCATCCGTTGGCAATGACACATCACCTGACGTTTGATGACATCATTGTGGACCTCAGTGGAATCAGATTGTACTCTAAACTAGATTTAAATACAGGATATCACTGCATCCAAGTTAGCAGGTATATCACCACATTTTACCTAGGTTTGAGGAAGACCCTAACCTCTGGTCTGGGTCAAACTCTTTCCCCAGCAGCTCGGTTGTGCCATTCGCCGCGCGGCAGTCTCTCCACCTCCTCCTGGTGAGGTTCGTGCCTGGTGCCTGCTCTGCCTCCGATCCTGCCTGCCTGCCTGACATCCATCTCCGTGCTACAGACATCGCATAATTTAATTACTTATTTCTCCCCATTCTCCCGCCTCACTTAATATTTATTTAATTAATTTAAGCTTATTAAGCTTACCTTCCTGTTCCCCGCCGCTCCTGTCCCTGCGGCCCTTCCCTCCCGGACACCCCCATCTCCCACTTCCCAGCCTCTCGTCCTGCCTCCTCCCCTACTTAATGGCGGCCACTGCGGAGGAGTGCGAGTAAGACCCTATCCTCTTGTCTGGGTCAAACTCTTTCCCCAGCAGTTCTGCTGTTCTGCTCGCTGCACCGCAGTCTCTCCACCTCCTCCTGGTGAGGTTCATGCCTGGTGCCTGCTTCGCCCCCAATCCTGCCTGCCTGACATCCAGCCCCACGCTACAGACCTCACATCATTTATTTATTTATTTTCCCCCATTCTCCCGCCTCACTTAATATTAATTTAATTTATTTCAGCTTATTAAGCTGACCTTCATGTTCCCGTCTCTGTTGCCCCTGCGGCCCCTCCCCCCGGGCACTCCCGCCTCCCAACCTCTTGTCCCGCCCCCTCCCCTACTTAATGGTGGACTCTGCGTGGTCGCGCACAGCTGGCGCACCTAAGGCAAGCCCGTCTGCGCCCATCCGCGACCCGACCGCGACCAGCGCCGGAAACCCTGCATCTCGACGGACCCACCGCTACAGAAGAGCCACCCTCCATGCACTCAACCCCAGAAGATCCTAATCAGCCTTCCAACTTTTGGCCCATTTCCTTGCTACCGATATTTTCCAAGATTCTAGAAAAACACGTACACCAAACTTTAACTGAATTTGTAATTACCCAAGATTTTCTACCTCCCTGTCAGTCAGGGTTCAGAGCTGGCATCTCGACAGAAACCACTCTATTAGGAGTCACTGAAAACATCTGCTGCTTACTGGATAAGGGAGAGACTGTGGCCCTTATATTGTTGGACTTAAGTGCCGCTTTTGATTCAGTATTGCATACTGTTTTAATTAACACGCTTCGCTCCCTATGTATTTATACCTAGCCAAGAAAATCAAGCTATCGGGAGGAAACAGACCAACTAGAAGCGCCAAGGAGCTGCTGTTGCGGCCAGCCATCTTCCGAAAGAAAAAGTCTTATGACTGAACATTCTCTGGAGCTGCCCCCAGAGTCTGGAATTCACTCCCTCCAAGTGTGAGGAAGATTCAAAATATTATAACATTCAAACGGGAACTGAAAAGTCTTATGTTGAGTAAATACCTTGCATAGGGAAGCAGGCGGATCATGGGTTCGAAAACTTATGTCAGCTGAAGGATGGCCCTCTCAAGAATATTATTCAAGAATGTTATCATTGATAAGGGACTAACTCCTCACACAAGCCCTGACTGTGTCCTGAACGCTACCACAGTCCTAGGCGAACTTATAATTGTTTTTTAAAGCCAAAACTATATAACCTCTACCTCACCTTAGTTGTCGATATAGACATGGATATAAGCTAAGCCTCACCTACCTTTATTGCTAATTGCACATGCGTTTGGAATAGTTAGATTTAGGCACCCTCTCATAGCCACAGTTTCCTCTACCTCATATCTGTTTGTTTGTATAAATGATTCTGTATTGCCAATATGTAACCTACCTCGATGTTAAGCGCTCTGATACCCACGGGTCTTGTTCGCGCTATACAAAACACTATAATAAATAAATAAAATAAATAAATTTATGGTTCAGCACTAAATTGGCTCATCTCCTTTCTGACTAAACGTACTTTTCAGGTTTTTTCTCATACAGCATGCTCAGACATACATGTCTTTGAACATGGTGTACCACAGGGTTCTATACTTAGTCCTCTATTATTTAATCTGTATATGAGCCCCTTGGCCAAGGTGGTGGAAGAATCAGGTCTATCAATGTACTCATACGCGGATGACTCTCAGTTGATTTTCTCCCTCTCATCTGAGAACATTAATACCTCCTCTACACTCAAACCAGGTCTAACTAAAATAGCAGGTTGGATGCAGGACAACTTTCTCAAATTAAACGGGGAAAAAACAGAAGTCATTATTCTCGGCAAAAACAAAAGCCTGTGGGGCCCCCAACTCTGGCCAAGTGAGTTGGGCATACTCCCTGCCCCAGTCTCACAGGCGCGTAACTTGAGTGTCATCATTGATGACTCTCTTAAGATGCACGAGCAAGCTGAAAAAACCTCAACCACGTGCTTTGCCAGTTTAAAATGGCTGAAAAAGATATGCTGGACGCTAAAAAAGTTTGTCATCCTCAAAATCAAGCTCTCTCGTATGGGCGGCAAATCTTTTTCCTACCAAGGGCCCTTGCTGTGGAACTCCCTGCCTTTCTCAGTACGTAACGAGAACAATTACATCAACTTCCGTAAAGCTTTAAAAACTTGGCTATTTAACATCTAGGCACTCATCTGTACCCACCTTACTTATATATTTCTACAATCTCGCGCCGGGAAACCCTTTGTGGGTAGCTGCTGCGCGCAATAAATGCAATAATATTAATAATAATAACTCAGAGACTGCCAACATTCCATGCCAAACATGACCCACAGACAGTTCTCCTGCCTCCACTGCCACCAGACCTTCACCACCAACCCAGCCCGCAACACCACTGACGCAAACACCGGCGACACTCTAAGATGCATCCTCCTCAACGAGCGCTCCGTGCACAAATACGCCATTGAGATCTGGAACCTACCCAACTCTCTCTCGCCCAACATCACTTCACGGAGACCTGGACCAACACCTCCTCCGTCCCGACATCAACACCGCCATCCCGGGCGAATACAAAATCCAGAGGAAGAACCGCCCCAACCACCTCGGAGGGGGCCTCGCCATCACCCATAAAAACACCCCGCCTCACCACCTCTATCGAAACCTTCCCCTCCGCCGAGCTCCTGCCCTTATAGATGCAGATGAGCCTTAGCTCCACACTCCACGAAACCCTCGTCTACAGACCCCCTGGCCCTCTTCACCGCCGCCATCACCGACCTCAACGCATCCCACACCATCCCCTCAATGAATTACATTCTCATCGGAGACCTGAACTTCCACCTTGACAACTACAGCGACCCCAACTCAACAACCCTTTGCGACAACTTTGCCAACATCGGACTGTTGGACTACGCCTTTTTTGTAGGGTCATCCATGAACTTTTTGCCTTCCTACTGTATTTTGTCTGACCTGTTTTTGTTGGTTTTATGACTTTGGGTACTTTACCACAGCTGATCAGTGCTAAAGTGCATATGCTCTCCCTCCCCTCGCCCTCAGAGCTTGGTCCCACTCCTACCCCGGTCTCGGAGATAAAAAATCTCGGGGTATGGCTTGATCCCACCCTTAGCTTTGTCTGCCACACTAAGCGGACTGCTGCCTGCTGCTTCGGCATCCTGCGCAGCTTAAGACCTGTGCTAAAATTCTTTGATGCCTTGACTAGGCAGCTTGTGGTACAGGCGACGGTGATGTCTCGGCTTGACTATGCCAGCTCCCTCCTGGTAGGGATTAATCAGGCCGAACTCACTCGCCTTCAACGCGTGCAAAACGCGACCGCTAGAGCAGTTGTTGGCTTACCCAGGTTTTGCTCTGTTTCCAACACTTTGCGCTCTCTTCATTGGCTACCGATTAAGCAGAGGATCCAATTTAAAGTGCTCTGTTTGTCCCACAAGATCCTTAAGGGCTCCCCTCCTCAGATTCTTGTGAACCTTCTGTCCCCTTACGTTCCAGGCCGCTCACTTCGCTCATCGGATCTTGAACTGGCAGCAGTTCCTCGGTTCAAGCGTAGCCGTGCCGGCGGTCGCTCATTCCGTGTACGTGCTGCAGCCTTGTGGAATGCCCTCCCTCTGGAGATGCGTACTCTTGCTGATTTGCTCTCATTTCGTAGGGCTGCTAAGACCTTCTTGTTTTCTCAGATCTGTTTCTCCCATCTGTACATCTTTTTAAGCTTGTGTTATGTTGTTACCTTGTCAGGCGCCGGGACGCTCCTTTGCTGGAGCAGCTGTGCGCATAATAAATGTCCGTAACATAACATAACATAACATAACATATTATAAATTGATGTATGGATTAGTGACTCCATGATTGGCTGATTTGGTCTACTTGTCAGACCCTAGTACAGTGCACTGAGTGTGCCCGTGGCTTGTAAATCAAATGTTGCTGGTGGGCTTGCAGCACTGGTTGTGCCACCCACAGAAGCAGCCTGTAAAAGTGTGCCTCAGGTCTGCCATTGCAGAGCCTGTGTGCCCTCTGGTACTGCCATGTTGACTGGGCAAGAGCACCCACTTGCCAGTCCCTAAACCTTTCCTTTTCTGCATATTAGTCACCCCTATGGTAGGCCCAATGGCAGGGTGCATTGTAGGTAAAAGGTAGGACAGGCCCTGATGTGTGTGGCATGTCCTAACAGTGAGTTACAGCCATTTTCGGTTTTCACTATTGCAAGGCTACACGTTCCCCAGAGGCCAGAATGGGCAGTTTGATTATAACATCTTATAACCCTAACTGACTCAGGGAACTAGTTAGAAATGTGAGTTTAGTATGCCTGAACTCAAAATGATAACATATATATTTTAGTGACGTTGGTTTTAACATTCTGTGTTTGAAAATACCACTTTTAGAAAGAAGGTTGTTTCTTGTCTTACCATCCAAGCCTGCCTCTGCTAGGTTGTGTATTCCTTGTCTGGAGTTTGAGAGACAGGGGCTGGGGGATTACAGGAGACAGGGTGAGTCAGCACAGGGCTGAATATAGAGATCTGCATGTAGATGGGTGGGAGGAGTTGCACCTGGCACCTGAATAGGGCTGTGTTTTCCCTCCACAATGCTGGCTCCACCTCCTGTGGTGCATCTGCTTTCCCTGGCCTGCACTGTGAAATGAAAGAAGGAGTCATGTAAACAGAGTGCTCCAGGACTGACCTGAACTAGTTTGGACTAGAACAAATGCCTCTTTGCCTTCAGAGAACAAAGAGAAAATGAGGATAAAAGGGAGGACTCAGACCCTAGAACTTTAGATCACTTTTGGGAAACAAGAAGAAACCTTTGCTGAGGAGAGGAACCAGAGAGACTGAGGAGGGATTGGCCTGCAGTAGTTGCCTGACTGCCAAAGAGAGGAGAGAGGAACTTTGTGTGTACTTTCATCAACTTGTGAAGGATCTCCAAGGGCTTGAGAAATAGCTTGCCTCCAGGTTGTAGTCTCAGGGATAGAAGACTTCACCCCCTTCTGCCTTTGTGCATGTTAAAAAAATCCAGAATCTGAAGAAATTAAAAAAACTGAAATTTGGATAGATTATATTGTTTAAATATTTCTTCAAAAGACATAAGTACTCCCCCAATAGAAAAAAAGTCCCATAGTTTATTAATGCCTTGGTTTCTCCAACCATACACTATATTGTCCCAAAAAATAGAAGGAAGAATCTTGGAGGAATTTAAGGGGGTATAATGCAATATTTTCCCCAGGGAGTCTAACTTTCTTATTCTTTTCCATACTTTGAAGGCACTATCCAAAACTTTGAACCATCTACGCTTGAAGTAACTCCCATTAACTTCTCTAAACAGACAATGTCTAGCGACCGGGCCCAATAATATTTCAAAAATCGTCAGAGCCTCAGCGATGCCCTTAGTTCCCTCCCCGGTTAATAAAACCCGCAATTTTAACAAAAAACATGTATAAAAATACAAAGTGAAATCGGGTATAGCTAGCCCCCCTCTCTCAACCGGTAATGTCATAAATCTCATTGCACATCTGGATTTATCAGGGGCCCAAATAAACTTCACACAGATTGATTGAAGATATTGTAACTGGGGACCGGCCACCTCCAACAGAATTGACAGAAATAAATATAAGAATTTGGGAAGGATATTCATTTTTATAATGTTACTCTGTCGAATTAACGTAAAGTGTAGACACCCCCATTTATCTAGTAAGTCCCTAACACTTTGTAATAACAACGTATTCCAATTAGAATCGACCACCTCGGACATAGATGCCCTTATTTAAATACCCAGGTAGATCACCTCTTTTACAACTCTGACATCTAGACAAATCATACTTTCTGAACACAGAATTTGTGTTTTGGCAACATTAAGTTTATAACCAGATGTTTGGCCGAACACTATCGCTAATCGCTCAATCTCTGGCAGTGCCAGAGAGGGGTCCACCGTATTTACGGCAATTTCGTCCGCATATGCAAAAACAGAAAATAAGTAGTTATGAACAAAAAAAGGCTTGATACGGGGATTATTAGCTAATTGCTCAACAAAAGGATTAATATGTAAAGCAAACAAAAGGGGGAAACAGGGGCAACCTTGCCAAGTGCCACGGGTAATACAGACAGGTTTGGATAATAAGACCATAGCCGAAATAATAGCAATTGGTGCTTTATATAATACCTGTAGCGCAGTCATAAATCTGCTGCCAAAACCAATTTGATACATCAATTGCCATAAATAATTACATTCCATCGATCAAACGCTTTCTCCGCGTCCACTAAAATCAATCCCAAATCCCGCTTTTCAGTGTCTGCAATGTCAAAGAGTGTCACCACTTTATTTACATGAGTCACAGTTCCTCGTGATGGTATAAAACCATGTTGGTTTACGGAGACTAATGTACTAATAACTTTAGATAGCCGATTTTCCAAAATCTTGGAGTAAATCTTGCTATCGCAATTTAGTAATTAAATCGGGCGGTATGAACACACCAAATCCGATTCCATACCCTTTTTGCAAAAAACCACAATAGTGGCCTCTGCCCAAGATCCTCAACGTGGGTGACTGAGAATCCATCGACAGCACAACATCGTAAGGAAATGTGGTTTCGGCGCCATTGTGACATCACCGCCCGATGCAGGAAGGAACCGTCGTCTCACCTCCCCTGCAGTAAGGAATAGAGTCTACATCTCCCCGGGGTCGTAAGGAGCCGACACCGCACAGCGCCAACAAAGCCGCACCTCCCCTACGCCGTGAGCTGTCTTTGGTTTTCATCGCTTTTCGAAGGTACTGTTCTTTGGGGGTCTGTTTGACTCTGGGTGCGACGCTGCGCACCTCGCGGTCGGTGCCGTACTTTGGGGTTTCTACTGTCACAACGTTGTGATAACTCACGTTGGAGTTGTCTGTTACTAGAGACTGGTTTTAAGTGAACAACCTATTTTTAAGAATATCTTGAGTACAATATTGTGGATTTTAGTTGTTTGGTCTTGTGATAAGTCTACATGAAAATACTTATTTTTATACTACAATTTGTGTGGTGTCCATCTGTAGTGTTGTCACTTACTGTATGTGTTCACAAGTGTTTCACACACTGCCTCTGAGATAAGCCTGTCTGCTTGTGCCAAGCTACCAAGGGGAAGAGCAAGGGTTATTTAAGGAGTGTACCCCTTTACCCTTACTGTACGCATGTGTCCCTATTGGACAAAGGTACCTACCTCTGCCAACTAGAAACCCCCAAATCTAACATTGGTGGTCAGTGGTGAGGATTCTGGATTTGCATTTGGGACTCATATGCAGTGATTGGTGAACACTACTAGTGAGTGCAGACCAAACGCCACCACATACTTTTGGTAGATTGTTTTTCCTGGGATTTTCTATTTTTGCCAAGAACTGCCAAGTTTAGCCACCATGAGTAAAGCAGCATCCATAGCATCTGTTGATTTTGATTGGGAAGAGGAGAAACTGGAATGCTACAACGTGAAACAGATAAGGCACTTCTGCAGGAAATTTAAAATTGCAATGACCGGTCTCTCGAAGAAGGTGCTGAGGGCCTGGGTCAAAGCAAGGAATACCCCTGAGAGTGAGGGTGGGGTTGAGAATGCAGATGAGCAGCTGGATGGGCAAGTTGGGCCAGAGGGGAGGAGAGTAACCTCCCCAGCAAGTAGCAGTGTTTCTGTCAAAGGCCTGTCCCCAGAGGAGATAGGAAGGAGTGTAGGATGCATGAGATGAAGCTTGCCAAGCTCAAGTTGGGTGGGCAATTGAAGTTGGAGTATAGGAAATTGGCCCTAGAGGAAAGGAGAATGCAACTGGAGCATGAGTTGAGAATGAGGGTGCTTGATTTGGAGATCAAAAGGCTTGAGGCCAGGAGTGTCTCAGCCCAGAAAAAAGAAATGTGTGTAGCTCAGGAAGTGAGCTTTGCTGATTTGGAGGTAGAATCCAGCACAGATGATGGCAGCAAAATTGAATTTTCTAGTGCCGAGGGAGCAGTACATACACCCAGAGATGTGGCGCCTGGCTTGAAGGAGGAGTTAACGTACACCAGGAGGTTCAAGAGCATGAGGTAGCTCCAGTGGTGCACAGTGTCCCTGAGGAGGATGGGGAAACTGACACAGGGGTTCATGGTCCTAGTGGTGGGAGGGCCACTGTACTCTAGATGAGAGGTGCAGGGAGAGGGGTTCCTCCAAGGTTGAAGTTATTGTATGTGAGTGTGAAGACTGCCCAGAAGAGTGTGGGTTGAATGACAGAGACAGTCAGATACTGTCTTGCCAATCTCAGGAGAGTGATGTGGAGTACATGTGCGAGGCACTGGATGGTGAGGTGAAGGATAGTTTGGTTAACCCCTGTGGGGGCTGTGTGATCTAATCGTGGGAGAGCATATTGTAAGTCCCTGTTTTCCAGAGCTATGCCAACACCTGTTGGAGAGTGAGTTCTCTGACCCCAGGGAGCTCACATTGGAGGCAGACCTTTTGGTGGATTCCAGAGGGTCTGGAGAGGCATTGGGGAGTGACCCTGAGGGGAGTGGCTCAGGTATCTTCCAACCGAAAGTGGTAGAAGTGGTTCAGAGTAGCCCAGCTAGGTCCCGTTGTAGTGGGAGGGGTGTAGGGGCTCACCTCTTGTCTCAGTGGAGACGGAGTGAGTGTGGGGCTGCATGCCCCAAGGTGCCCAAAACCCAGTCTCAGAGCCTGGATGGTTATTTAAGGGAACACCGGGTGGGGAGCCTAGGCTGTCATGATGGGCCGCCCATTGAGGGGGATCCCCTAGTGTCTGGTGAACCGGGAGTGTCTGTAAGCAGGCCTCCATCAGTTCTAGTGTCTGGCAGTGCCACTCCTAAGTGGAGGGTGCAGAAGTCCAGATTTTACAATTGTCACATTAAGATGTGCAGCGGCCGGAGGTATGGCGGAGGGACCGACCAACGGTTTAGATGGGCTCAAGGAGCCCGTCCGACCGTTGGTCAGAAAGTAACACCCTACAGTAGGGCTGTGCCTACTTAGGGATTATGATGTTCCTTTCAGACAGCTTTTCAATGGCTGTCAAAAACGGCTTATTAGGAACCCTAACAGGGCCCCAGTCCCTCTGCGATGTCCACTGTGAGGCCTGGGGGGCACATCTAGTGCCTCCCAAACATCCATACTCCGCATGCCAGTTACACAGTGCATGTATGTTTGAAAACATCCATTTACCAATGCTGCTTGTGCTGCAGCCCTTTTCTGATCGCAGCACAAGCCATTACAACAACAATTGACCATCTCATGGGCAGTCGCATTCCAATTTGTCGGATGCAACTGCCTACTATTACTTTTCATTTCAACACACAAACTACTCAAGTGCTCCCAACTAATTAAATTGCATACGCTTTTAAAATCGGTTATCTTGCTGCCCTTCATTCAACCATCCAGTGCAAGTGTGTACACATTCACATACTCAACCCAAGTACTGGATTCCAGTTTCTTGAAGTTCCTGAATTTCTGCCTGTACTGTTCAGGAGTGAGCCAATACCTAAGGCAAAAAGCCTCCTTCATATTGGCGTAGGTCAGGGTTCCGCCCTCTCTAAATGGGGTAAAATATCCCTTCCAGAAGCCTCAAAGTGTTTTCATAGGCCCGCCTCCCAATGCTTCTCAGTCACCTAATTTATCCTCAGTGCGATCTCATATGCTGTGAATCGCGCATAAATATCATCACCCCTTTGGTAATCTTGCACTAAGTCCCTGGGACTGTACACCTTCCCCACTGGCACTTGTTGTGTGCTGCCACCATTTGAACTGGACTCTGCCTGTTTAACCTTAATGTCCAGCTCCCTCATGCTGAACTCATGAGCTAAGAGAATCTTTTTCTCTTCCAAGACAAGAGGGTTCTTGCTCTCCTTTGCTTGTTTTTCATTTTCGATGAGCAGCTTTTTCTCTTCCGCATGAGTTTTAAGTATTAAAACCTCCAACTCATGCTCTCTGACCCTTTGGTTTTCCTCCAGCTCCTCTGGGGAAAAACTCCCCCCTGAATGGCCACTACCAACCCCTAAGGCTGGTCCTTCCACTGGCAAATCCTGTGGACCAAATCCATTCCTGGGTCATTCTCATCCACTTCAACATCACCCGTTTCCTGAGCCCCTTTGGCTTTGCAGCTCCTCCTTCTTGGCGCTACTGTTCATGGGACATCCCAAAGCTCTGCAGAATTGCCTCAATTGATCAACTTTGTAGGTAAGCAATGCCGCAATGTCGAACTCTAATTTTGTATCCTCACTGGCTACTTGACTCTTCTGAGACATGATGTATGGTTAAAATGTCGCTCAAAAATAGAACTAAAAATATCAACAATATGTGGTTATCTCGTGGCCTGCACTAACTAGTGATGTACACCCATTACTGTGAATAAATTTGCAAATACACGTTCAATTCCAAACCGCTGACTACCAATGTTAGACCTAGGGGTCGCTAGTTGGCTGAGGTAGGTACCTTAGGCCACATAGGGACCATTGCTTCCACGTCAGAGAAAGGAAGGACCCCTTCTCAGATAGCCCCCACTCACCCTCTCGGTAGCTTGGCAAGAGCAGCTAGGCTTATCCTCGAGGCAAGTGTGTAAAGTATTTGCAACCACACTCTCAGTAACCCAATGATGACATCACAAATGGACTCCACATGAGTTTCATAAAGACAAGTATAAATTTACATAAAAAGATATACGATGAGACCACACAATATAAACTCAACATATGCATATTTGTAATATTCCTCCTAGCCAGTTATTAGGCCAAGTTCTGACAATATTAATGAACAATTCTAAATGCTCCACTGCAGTCCTAATACAATTCTATGCAGTCCATTATGCAATAATCAAGCAGTTCGTAATGCCAAAATAAAGCATTGCATAATGCAACAATCAGGTAGTTCGTTATGCAAAAATTGTGTAATGCGTAATTCAACAATCAGGTAGTTAGTAATGCAGAAATAATGCAATGCGTAATGAAACAATCAAGTAGTTCGTAATGCAGAAAGAATGCAATGCATAATACATTAAGCTAATCAGGTACTTCATAATACAGAAAGAATACAATACGTAATTTGACAATCAGGTAGCTCGTAATGCAGAAATAATGCAATGCGTAATTCACTACAGCACCAATCACGGTCCCGTAGGCGGTCTCTCTGCCACTTGTACTGACTCGCGGTCAGCTTCTGTCAACAAATTCCCCCACACAGATATGATGTAAGCCATGGTGCAGCTCCGCACTTTGGCCCTGGTACTGCCACTCCTTGGCAAGTATGGGCTGCAATATGAGCTAAAGCAGAGGCTTGCACTGCAGGAATTGGAGAGGCCGGGAGCGTCTCTCTTCGAGCCAGCAGCCCGCCCCAGGTAGCGACACACATTTCCTCGGGGTGCAACCTCGCTCTCCTCTCCTCCTCCCGTGACTTGGGCCTCCGAAGCAACTTTGTGGATTCTGGGCATTGGAACTCGGCCCTTCCTTGACGGGGTTGGTGCGAGGTCCCGCTCTGGCAAAGGCAGACTTGGGCCGGCGGCTCATCTTCCCTGGGGCTGCCGGTCTGGGCCGCTGTTGCTATGAAGATCTCAGGTTTCAACAGGGCACACGCACACAGCATCACTGAGACTCACTTGAGCTTTGGTTGTACACGATCACAGGGCTCTCCTCATGAAGGTCTCAGGCTCCACGAAGCACACGCACACAGCGTTGCTGAGACTCACTTGAACTCCGGGTGCACGATAACAGGGCAATCCTCACAAAGGTCTCAGGCTGCTCAAAGCACACGCACACAGCGTCGCTGAGACTCACTTGGACTCAGGGTGTGCATGATAACAGGGTAATCCTCATGAAGGTCTCAGGCTGCACAAACCACACAGCATTACTGAGACTCATTTGGACTCCGGTGCACTCGATCACAGGACAAACAAACACAGCATCGGTGATACTCGGTGATACTCGCTTGGACACCAGGTGCCCACAATCACAGGGCAATTCTTACAAGGGTCTCAGGTTTCAAAAAGTAAAAGACACACAGCGTTGCTGAGACTCTCCTGGGGGCTTTTGTGTTCCTGAGTTTTTGCCCCATGGAGCCAGCTCACCTCGGGCCCTTGGGGATGTTACTTCCGAACACAGCACACAGCAAAGTCCTTTCAAGCAGGGCAACACAGCACACAGCAAAGTCCCTTTAGCCTCTCCTTGGTTAAAGCAGCAAACTGCAGGCCAGCCCCAGAACACACAGCAAGGTTCAGTCCTTTCCTTCAGTCTCTTCAGCTGTTCCTTCCTTGGCAGAGGTTCCTCTTGACCACAAAGTAAGTTCAACCCTTTTTAGTCTTGATGACTCCATTTCTCCATTCCAAAGTCCAGGGGTTTCAGCTCTCATAGTTATACTCCTAAATGTCTTTGAAGTCTTTGTGTTCAGGTGGGCACTCACCCCTGTTCAAACCAGTTCTGGGTACCTCCCTGCCAGTGACACCTTCCTCCCTTGATTAATGGGGGTCTGGATTCTCTATGACTCAGCAGGAAATGGGACCATTGGTTTATGGCAGCAACCCAGGCCTCTTCACCTCTAGAGACTACTCCTCCCCCCTACACTCCAGATGCAGGTCGGCCTGTTGCTGTCTCACTTCCTCCCCTGGGTCAGGACATTCCCTAGATTCTATCACTTTCAGATCCAGACAGTCAATTCACAACCAGGGAGAGACACACAGAAATGTTAGAGCACAAAAACCCAGCCACTTCTAAAAGAGTGGTTTCCAAACACACAATGTAAAAACCACGTTCATACAAAGATGTGTTATTATAGTGTGAGTTCAGGCATACTAAACTTCACCTCTCCATCTTAAGCCTATCGGAAGGTAAGCTGGAAAATACATTACCCAGCCTTCCCCATTCTGTTCTATGGGCAAGATAGTCTTTCAACTGTGAAAAACTAAATGGAGAGTATTTCACTGTCAGGACATGGTACACACCTCAGTACATGTTCTACCTTTCACATGCACTGCACCCTTTCCAGGGGGTACCTTGGACCTACCATAGGGGTGTCTGATGTACATAGAAGGGGAAAGGTAAGGCCTGGCAAGTGGGTGCACTTGTAACACACACTACCTAGAGGAGGGTCCAAGGGCTATTTTAACGACTCTGTACTGTATACATGCCCCTCACAAAGACTTCATTACAACAAGAAGTACCCAGGAGTCAGAAACACATTCTACTCACAGACAACCGTTTACATGACAAGAGGAAAGATTGTGGAACAAGTGTGGTTGAATTAAACACGTAATGCCATTTAGACAGATGCACATGCAACACATACCCAAGGTGAGAATTTTCCCAACAGTTGTCTATCTGTACCACCACTATTACATCATTTGGGTTCTCCTTACCCAGGAGTTAGTGTACACACAGTCACACAAGTTGTGAGAAGGACTGTGCGAGTAAGAAGACTCCACAATTGTTATTTTACTACGTGGTGTCAATGTAGTGTTACAACTGAAAAAGCAGTGCAAGTGAAATTAGTGAAGTGAATAAAATTAGGTGAGACTGAGTAGAAGAATCGATTTTAATGTTTTCTCTCAGCTCCCTAAACTTAAAAGCAATAGTGAAAAGTGAAAAAAGCAGATTTAACATAATATCAGCTCAGCGAGTGGTCGACATGTTTCTGCATATGAGGATGAGATCCTCTGCATTCATCAGGACCTAGATGTTGCTACTGCTGTAAAGTATTGTGAAAATAAAAAGGGATTATATCACCTATTTGTCAGGTGGCAGATTCTCCTCCACAATCTAAAAATAGTCATGCAAACACGGAAAGAAAATGAGAAGAAACATACATATTTGTGAAAAATACACTCTACAGTAATGATATTCCTGTGTTCATGTCATTATTATTTAATTAGCATGATATCACTCACCCAATTTCTGTGGGGATAGCGCCTAACCTCACCTGGCTGCAGCTCAGGTAAATGAGGAGCACCGCTCTGTTTTGAAAAGACACATAATTGTAAAAACATTCCACTGTCTGTCCCATTTGGAGGTCAAATCCACATTGACATAACAAATATAGTGTAAAAATACACGTCTATCCAACCTCATTTGTTATGACCCCACTATGTTTCTTGTTTTAGTCTGATTATTTTATGCCCAATATCGTTGTTATATGGGGTCTCCTTATGTCTACATGCTTTGATATTCGTAAACGTACTATGCTGTCTAAGCCCAAAAGAGCGTCTAAATTATACGTTCAAGGTCTCCTAACTCTCAAGAGACTCAAACTAATGGCACAAGCCTCTTGAAAGACGTCGTTTGCGACCTGTATCAGCAATGGTATCGAGCATACAGGTCTTGTATCTTATAATCGTGCACATTGCCTGTTGCCGCAGTTTGAAAAGAAGGCAAAAACGCCCTGCTCGGCTCGATGTCAACCCGAGTGGTATCCCCCAAACACGAAAAAAAGAGGATATAAATATCGCCATGTATACATCACATGTCTCACACACAGAGGCATTTCTGCACAACAGTCGACTAACCCCCGCTCACCTCTCCGTCGGTGTCTCCAGGCGTTCCTCTGTGCTAGACTGGGGAGGCACCGATCGGATGGGGTGCGGTCTATTTCAATATTCGTTGCTTCTTCCCGTGTGCGGAAACGCACACGGAATGCTGGGATTTGTGGTCTCAGATTATTTGTTTATATACCGTGTATATATGCATGCGATACATATATGAGATATTGGTGACATCAGGGCTGTTTGTAATATATTGCCAAAGTCAGAAAGCAGGCGATAGTCGCTAACAAACATAGACATATTACGAATCAAACTCTTTATTATTCAACGCAAAAGGGTTTTTATGAATGGTGGTATTTATAACCAATCGAATCCGTAATACAAAGAGTTGACGCTTAAAATACAGATATATTCTGAATCAAACTGTCGGTCTGGTATGATTTTTACAATTCGTTCCAGTGCACAATATTATGGCCATTTTGTCCTTAGAGAATTGGATATTGACCACGACTATACACAGCTGACACCCTTTCAGACAAACATCTTGTGACCGACAGTTTGATTCAGAATATATCTGTATTTTCAGCGTCAACTCTTTGTATTACGAATATGGTAATACATTCAAAATACCCCTAACATCTTACACGCTTTGTTGTAATAAACAGTCTAAGACTACATTTCCCAGAATTCCGTGTGCGATCACAAGGATACACGATGATTGATATAATCTTTTTAAACTCCTAGTGTCAAATAATATTGTCTAATTTGACCTTAGAGAATCATGGATTCGATTGGTTATAAATACCACCATTCATAAAAACCCTTTTGCGTTGAATAATAAAGAGTCTGATTTGTAATATGTCAATGTTTGTTAGCGACTATCGCCTGCTTTCTGACTGAGTGATATCATGCTAATTAAATAATAATGACATGAACACAGGAATATCATTACTGTAGAGTGTATTTTTCACAAATATGTATGTTTCTTCCCATTTTCTTTCTGTGTTTGCATGACTATTTTTAGATTGTGGAGGAGAATCTGTAACCTGACAAACAGGTGCTATAATCCCTTTTTATTTTCACAATACTTTACAGCAGTAGCAACATCTAAGTCCTGATGAATGCAGAGGATCTCATCTTCATATGCAGAAACATGTCGACCACTCGCTGAGCAGATATTATGTTAAATCTGCTTTTTTCACTTTTCACTATTGCTTTTAAGTTTAGGGAGCTGAGAGAAAACATTAAAATCGATTCTTCTACTCAGTCTCACCTAATTTTATTCACTTCACTAATTTCACTTGCACTGCTTTTTCAGTTGTAACACTACATTGACACCACTTAGCAAAATAACAATTGTGGAGTCTTCTTACTCGCACAGTCCTTCTCACAACTTGTGTGACTGTGTGTACACTAACTCCTGGGTAAGGAGAACCCAAATGATGTAATAGTGGTGGTACAGATAGACAACTGATGGGAAAATTCTCACCTTGGGTATGTGTTGCATGTGCATCTGTCTAAATGGCATTACGTGTTTAATTCAACCACACTTGTTCCACAATCTTTCCTCTTGTCATGTAAACGGTTGTCTGTGAGTAGAATGTGTTTCTGACTCCTGGGTACTTCTTGTTGTAATGAAGTGGGTGCACTTGTCAGGACAACATGGCAATTTACCAAACTGCGCGCAGGCACTGCAGTGGCAGGCCTGTGTTCCCTCTTTAAGGCTACTTGTGTGGGTGGCACAATTAGTGCTGCAGGCCCACTAGTAGCATTTGCATTACCAGTAAGCATGGGCGAATTTTGCGAATCTCGCGTTCGCGAATTTTGCGGATTTGCGAACTCGCAATTCGCAAAATCCGCGAATTCTCGCGAATTTGCGGATTTTTTTTGTGTTCGCGCAGGTTTCTGCCAGTTCGCGAGGGTTTTGTACAATTTCGCAAACGCGAACTTACCTGTTGGGTCGCAAGTTTTGCGAACTTGTTGTTTCTACGTGTCCAGCCTGTTTGGGACACTCTTCTTCATCACTGACACTCTCTGTCACCACTGCCACTCTCTGACTACTCATGCCACCCTCTGGCCCACCCATGCCACCCTCTGTTTCATCACAGCACCCTCTGGTTGTCCAGTCAGTGTACATTATTGTGGCAAAGCAAAGCACACCTTCCCTGCCTCAAGTGACCTGAATTAATTTGGGGCTGATTAATGTGTCACAGAATATTTTTTTAGCTGGCACCTGCTTCCTTAGTGCTTCCTGATTAGTGATCTTTTGCACTTGCTAAGTGCTTTCATTGTTGCAAAATTAGTTACAACACCTGCCCTGCCCCAACTGACAATAATGAAAGGGGCTGATTAATGGATTTGAACTTCCAGCCTGGCTCCTGCTTGTCTCCCTCAGCTGTAATTCAGGACCTTTGTGGCATATGTGTAACTATTCTGAGGTTCAGAGCAGGGTCACATAATAGTTGCAAGTAGGCAACTGAACTCTGGAGGGGCCCCTCAGGAAGCACTACAGGAAATGGCTACTAATGATGAGCCTGAACTTTTGAACCTGGTAAGTAGTTTCAGTTTTGCTAAGATCGTATTTCTGCAATTTAGCGCTTATTCGCGGGGCGCGAAGTTGTACTGGGAAGCCGCGAACTCACGCGAACAGTGCGAGCAAAATCCGCTGCTCGCGGATTGCGAATTTACCGAAAATCCGCAAAATCCGCGAGCGAAACGGATTTTCCGCCCATGCTTAATTACCAGCCATGTCACATACAGTGCACTTTACTAGGGACTTTACTATTAAGGCAAATATACCAATCATGGACAAGCAATAACAACAAAGGGGTTTATAAAGCGCCTGGTGACGCCATCACGGCGTGTCCCCGCGCTGAGGAAAGAAGTCAGGTGCATAGTAGGGAGTTACAGGGAAAACAGGTGAGTTTTTAAGCTTTTCCTGAAGGCAGTCTCCGAGTCCGCTAGTCTGATCTCCATAGGGAGGGCATTCCATTCCCTGGCAGCCATAACCCGAAAAGAGCGGCCACCCATTCTAGCCTTCCTGATACGAGGTACTGTGAGCAAGCCAGTTCCCCTGGAACGAAGAGTTCTATTGGGCTCATAGGGAATGGCTAAGTCATTCATATAGGAAGGAGCTTTTTGGGCGATGATCCTATGGCACATTAATAATGCTTTAAAGAGAACTCTTTTTTTTATGGGTAGCCAGTGGAGGGTATCTAGAGCAGGTTTGGATGGAGCTCTCTTGGGAAGTCTAAGGACTAGACGTGCTGCTGTGTTCTGCAGGACTTGAAGTCTCCTGATGTTATTTTGCGATGTACCAAGCAGAAGCACATTCCCATAGTCTATTCTGGAAGTCACGAGCGCCTGTGTCATAGTGCGCCTTGCTTCAAGAGGGAGGAGATCCAGGGTACGGTTAAGGGTCTTCAGGACCCCATAGCATTTACCGACCACCCTGTTCACGTGGCAGTCGTAGGAGAGTTTAGGGTCAACCCAAATCCCCAGATTTTTGGCTGCTTCACAGGGGGTGGGTAGCGGCCCCAGACATGAAGGCCACCACTCCTTGGTCCAGCTCGTATCCCTACCTCCCATAACAAGAACCTCTGTTTTCGAGCCATTAAGCTTCAGGCAGTGTTGGGTCATCCAACCTGCCAGAGCCTGCATGCAGGATTTAAAGTTGTCTGGAGAGACAGAGGGGGCTTGGGATAGGGAGATGAGAAGTTGAGTATCGTCGGCATATGAAACTAATTCAATGCCGAACGATTGAACCACTTCAGCCAGAGGGGCCATATACAGGTTGAACAGGGTAGGGCTCAGGGCAGAGCCCTGAGGCACCCCCTGTTCCAAGGCAATGCTGTCAGAGAGAAAAGCACCTCTCTGAACCTGAAAGCAGCGGTTGGTAAGAAAAGCCTTCAGCCAGCCCAATGCTTCCTGGGTGACCCCGGCTTTGTTCAGACACTGTAGCAAGATGGAGTGTGCTACAGTGTCGAACGCCGCACTCAGGTCCAGCATTATAAGTGCCATGGTCTGTCCTGCATCTACACCTGCCCGTAGGGTTTCTGTCGCTCTCAGTAGGGCGGTTTCGGTCGAATAACCTGACCTGAATCCTGATTGGGAGCTGTGAAATGCACCATTAGATTCAAGATGGGCCATAAGTTGGCTATTAGCTATTTTCTCAGCCACCTTCGCTAAATAGGGTAGCAGCGAGATGGGCCGAAGGTTTTCCAGAGTGTCCTGACTGATGTTGGGTTTTTTCTTTATCGGCAGCACAATAGCTTTTTTCCATTCCCTAGGGAGGGTGGCCGTAGAGAAAGAGAGTTGGAGGATGTGCCTAAAGTGATACTCAAGGACCTCCAGATTGGCAATCACCATTACACTTCAGGGAGCACTTGCACTTTGACACTGATCAGCAGTGGCAAAGTGCCCAAAGCATCTAAGCCAGTAGAGGCAAAAAGTCTGCGGTAATCATGCCAAGAATTGGTAGGTCTAACATGTGTTCCCTCCAGCCGAAAAGTGGGGGGAACTACCCACCCTTATGGGACTTCACATCACTAAGGCAAAAAAATCTGGACAGACCATCAGCATTGGTGTTTTCTGTTCCTGGTCAGTGTTCCACCGTGAAGTCCATTCTCTGTAGGGAGATGGACCACCTCAGCAGTTTTGGGTTCTCACCCCTCATCTGCATCAACCATCTGAGGGGCCTGTGGTCGGTCTGAACCAGGAAGTAAGTCTTAAAAAGGTAAGGCATCAGCTTCTTCAGCGCCCAGACCACAGCAAAAGCTTCCCCTTTCATTGCACTCCACCTCTGTTCCCTGGGAAGTAACCTCTGGTCAATGAAAGCTACTAGTTGGTCCAAGCCCATGTCATTCAATTGTGACAGTACTGCTCCCACACCATGCTCTGAAGCATTTGTCTGCACCACAAACTCTTTGGAGAAATCAGGCGCCTTGAGCACCGGTGCCGTGCCCATGGCAATTTTCAGGGCATCAAAAGCGGTCTGGCAGGCATCAGTCCAGATCACCTTCTTGGGCTGTTTCTTGGAAGTTAGTTCTGTCAAGGGGGCAACAATGGTGCCATACCCCTTCATAAACCGTCTGCAATACCCAGTGAGTCCTAAAAAGGCCCTCACTCCTGTCTGGGTCTCGGGGGGGTTTCCAAGCCTGGATGGTATCAATTTTTGCCCTACCTGGTGTCCTAAGTACACCACAGAACCCTGCCCTATCTGGCACTTACTTGCTATGATAGTTAGGCCCGCCCGCTGCAAGGCCTTCAACACTTCACAGAGGTGTTGCAAATGTTCCTCCCAACTGGTGCTGAACACATCAATGTCGTCCAGGTAGGTGGTGCTGAATTCCTCCTGCCCACTCAGCACTTGGTTAACCAGTATCTGGAAGGTGGCAGGGGTGTTCTTCAACCCAAAAGGCATTATCCTGAATTGGTAGTGCCCCTCTGGCATTGAGAACGTTGACCTTTCTTTGGCCCCCTCGGTCAAGGCAATCTGCCAGTACCCAGATGTCAAGTCAAAGGTACTGAGGTACCGGGCAGCTCCCAGCCAATCCACGAGCTCATCAGCTCTGGGAATGGGGTGAGCGTCAGTCTTGGTGACTGCATTGAGCCCACGGTAATCCACACAGAACTGGAGCTCTGGGGTGGCACCAGGTGCAGCAGCTTTTGGCACAGGGACCACTGTGCTAGCCCAGGAGCTGCTGGATGCCACAATCACCCCTAGCGCCAGCATCTTGTATACCTCCTCCTTGATGCTGGCCCTGACCTTATCAGCTACCCTGTAAAATGTTTGTTTTACAGTCAGAGTGTCTCCAGTGTCCACGTCATGGATGCCCCAATGGGTGACTCTTGGGATAAGGGAGAACAGGGAGGCGAACTGACCCAATACCTGGTGACAGTCCCTCTGCTGTTCCGGGGGCAGGGTAGGCTGGAGGTTCACCCCATCCACTGACCCATCATTCTTCTTGGCTGACAGGGGGTCAGGAAAAGGTTCACTCTCCTCTTCCGCCCCATCATCTTTAGTCAAGATCATGGTCACCCCAGACCTCTCGAAGTGTGGTTTGAGGTGGTACACATGGAGGACCCTCAAAGGGTTCCAAGGAGACCGTAAGTCAACCAGGTAGGTCACTTCGCTCCTCCTCTCCACCACCTCATTAGGCCGAATCCACTTGTCCTGGAGCGCGCAAAGCTCCAGTGGCACCATCACCCACACTTTTTGCCTGGATTCAAACTCGACCAGAGTGGCATTCTGGTCATACCACTGTTTAATTTCTTCCTGGCTGGATTCCAGGTTCACCTGAGCAAGTTCCCTGAAACGCCTAGTTTGGCTCCTGAAGGCCAGCATGTAGCTATATACATCCTGTGGGGGATATAAAGGGGCCTACTCCCAGCCCTCCTTCGCCAAACTCAAGGGTCCTCTTACAGGGTGACCATAGAGGAGCTCAAAGGGATGGAACCCTAAGAACTTCTGTGGCACCTCTCTGTAAGCAGACAGCAGGCATGGTAAGAGGACGCCCCACTTACGTCTCATGGGTTCCTCAAGACCCATGATCATGCACTTCAGGGTCTGGTTAAATCTCTCAACCAAACCGTTACCCTGGGGGCATGGTGAACTTATAGGTTACACCACACACTTTCCACAGAGATTTCATATACCTAGATATGAGGTTCTGTGATTTCCGAACCCGACTCCATTTTGTTTACGTTGTCTAAAGACGCCATTTTGTGTTGCCCTCAAATAAGCCGTGGAGGTAACCAAACGAACAAAGTTGCATGGGCTTCGTTGTTCGCGTATATATTAACTAGGCCTTTTCTGATTTGCGAGTGGACTGCAAAGACACTGACCCCGTCACTTGAAACTGACCCTTTGTGAGGCCAATCTCCCTGGCTGATCGTTGTCTGAAATTGCCAATCACTGTTCAGGATATCGTTAACTTTTAGTTCGCTTGCACATATCTTATCCTATTCAATATCTGAATTACTTCTTCCTTTATGTCTTTTCGTTACATGGGTAGTGCTTTCAATTATGGGTTTTTCCGGCTCGTGGAGATTGAATTTGGGACATTCCTAATGATTAACTTGTGGGTTGGTACAATGTAAAGTGAGTGTTTTACGATATGACGAAGCATGGGAAAATGTATTTGATTCGTTCGAATTTGTCGCAGTGGGTGTGCATTGCAAATGAGTAAAATGTGGATAAATACTGATGTCTTGCTCTACGAAAATCGACCAGTTTCTTGAGTTGTACACCGTGTTGTATTGCTGGGATTACTGTTACTAGCTGTCTCTGTATACCAAGACAGGTGAACTCGAAGACTTTGGGTGTGTCCCTGGCGCCGCTGAGTTCTAAAAACCCGGTTCTTCAGATATGAAATTAGTACCCCTGTCGGACACCACCTATATGGGGAACGCCACATGGGAGAAAATCCCCATCAGTGCATGGCCCACCACCGGGGTTGTCACCGTCCGGAGAGGGATGGCTTCCTGGTACCAGGGTGGTATGGTCCACCAAGACCAGGATGAACCTGTTGCCCATGGCGGTCTTGGGTTCCGAGGCCATGCAATGCCAATGCCCACTAAGCATGGGTGAATTTTGCGAATCTGGCGTTCGCGAATTTGCGTATTTGCAAACTTGCAATCCGCAAAATCCGCGAATTTGCGGATTTTTTATTTTTTTGTGTTCGCAAGGGTTTCTGCCAGTTCGCGAGGGTTTTGTACCAGTTCGCAGTTGCGAACTTACTTGTCGGCTCGCAACTGTCGCGACTATGTTGTTTCTACGTCTGGTTCATCATCACAGGTTCCCAGCACCCTCTGTTTCACCACTGCCACCCTCTGTTTCACCCATGCCACCCTCTGGTACATCAATGCCACCCTCTGGTTCATCATCACTGTAGATTATGGGGGGGAAAAGCAAGCACACCTGCCATGCTTCAACTGACATGAATTAATTTGGGGTTGATTTATTAATGTGTCACTGTTTTAAAATTCAAGTCTGGCACCTGCTTCCTTATCTGTAATTTGCTTTCTGTTGCAGTGCAATTTTTTTTCCAGGACCTTTGTGGCCTACTTGAAGCTGTTCTATGAGCCTGCTGTGAGGGTCAGAGCAGGGTCATTCAATTGTTGCAACTAGCAACTGAACTCTGGAGGGGCCCCAGTCAGGAAGCACTACAGTGAATGGTTACTAATGATGAGTTTGAACTTTTGCACCTGCTGAGTGCTTTCAGTTTCGCAAAACTCGTTTTTCTGCAATTTCGCGGGATTCGCGGGGTGCGAACGTGCGCGAGATTGAATTCGGAAGCCGCGAATTCATGCGAATATGCGATTTGTTTTTTTTGCGGCGTGTTAGTTCGCAAGGTTTTGTGCGTTTTAGCGAGCCGCTTGTAGGGTAACGGCGCGAAGTTACCCTTACGGTCGTTCACGGGCGCGGCCATCTTGTTTGCATGACGTATTTCCGTTTCCGGGCGCGATGTGTAATCTCGCAAATTGTGCGGCTCGCTAGTACAATTTCGTGTGTGTTCGTGAGGAAAATCTCGCGCGAACTTACCCACGCGGTCGTGAACGGGTGCGGCCATCTTGTTTCTCATTCATTGCTATGGTTCTGGGCATGCTTTTTCTATCCTCTCTTAATCTCTGCCATCCTTTGCTTGTTTGAAGTTTTTTTAATCTATTTTACTTATTATCTATCCCTCTATTTTTCTTGCTCTATATTTTTGTGTTTTCTGCTACTTTTGGTTAATTTTAAACTACTTTTTTAAATTCTTTTCTTTTCTTCTTCCCTATTCTATTTTCTTTATTATTTAGCTTCCTTTCTGCCCAGACCATGGTAAAGGGAGCCGGGAAGCATCCCGAGAAGGGGAAGGGTCCCGCACCCCGTGCCCGGCTCCCGTGCGTGCGTTTGAGGGGGGAGTAGGTCGCACCCCGGGAGATCTTCAGCCCGGAGGAGGTGGCCGCACTAATTTTTTATGTTCAGCGCCGCCTCCCCAGGACCATCATGGCAGGCACTAAGATCGCTCGCGGGTACGGGATCCAGGAGCGCCGGAAGCGGTGGGAGAAGGTGTGCCGGGCCATGTACCAACACTCTCGGGTCCGGCGCACCTACAACCAGGCCACCCACCGTTGGACGGATCTCCTGGACCGGGAACGCGATCTGCTCGACCTGCTCGGCCTTGAGATCCCCGGACTTGGTGAGTAGTAGTAGCTATTTCTTTACTATTCTGTTTTATCCTGCTCTGTGTGTTATTATATTGCAAATTGTTGTTTTTTACCAAGAGCATTATTGCTGCTGATTACATTGTAGGTAAATTATATTTCAAAATGTACTGTGCATTTCAGGTGCACTGCTTTCCTTCTCAGTAGCGTTGCTACTATGCTTATTTGTTTTCGATTTTGTGTTCATTTCATTGGCCTGTGAAATTATGTATGAGTGTAGTTTAAAGAACTGCGTAATGCTAGACACTAAGGGTCAGATTTTTAATTACCGGCGCATCCCTGCAAAGTAGCAGGGATGCGCCAGTAATTGTGCGCCACGCCACCACCACCCATGGTGCGCCGTATTTACAATGCGGCGCACCATGGGCCCAAAACGTCACCAAAGCGTTACGCATCTGTGCCGTAAAGGCGGCGCATTGCTGGAGTTGCGTCGCAACGATGGCGGAGCTCCAGCAATGCTCTGGGTTGCCCTATCTCCCCAATGCTGTGTCAAGCCGTACGTCTGCTTAAAGCAGGCGCAGGGTTTGAGTCATGCATCATTGTCCTCAAAGTGACTGATTGAAATCTTGTAGATTTCCCTCAGCCACTTTTAGGATGCGTTCCTGTGCAGGAACACCCTCCCTTGCGCCGGAACGCCCCCTGATGGCGCAGGGCTTTACAACGTGATGCATCTCCCATATGCGTCACGTTGTTAATATACGCCGCACCATGGCGCCTCTTTTGTTCTGCCGCTGCGTCACGAAAGTCACGCAACAATGGAGCAAAAGAGCCGCAAGGGGCTTCTAAATCAGCCCATACAGACTCAAGTCCAGTCCTTCCTTCGTACACATGGCGAGAAGAAGAAATAGTGGTGGTGGATTGATAGTTTGAGTATTTTAATGACTTGTTAATGTAGTAGGAAACTTTTTAGTGTTGTCGCTGATCTGCAATCACGATGGACTTTGTCTTTCACTTCGCGTGCAAATCAAGCAATACTAATAACGTAGTAGACCACATGAGATCGGTCAATATATCCCGTGGAATAGTTGTCTATTTGCTATTTCGCCAAAATATTTTGTTATTGTTCTTCTGAATTGTTTGATTTGGTTGACAAATATCATCCATGTTTTACGGTCTTTCTTTCTTTCATGTTGTACATCAGCTCCCCCCAGGGGCAAGAGGACACAGGAGGAGGAGGCTGCTGTTCAACAGGATGCAGGCCAGGATCAGGCAGGCGAGGGCTCCTTTGCTGGCCCCGGTAAGTTTTAATTTTAATATAGAGTACCTCTTTTTTCCTAGCGTTCCTCATTCGATTTTTTCTAAATCGTCTTTGATCTTCTTGTAGACTGTATCTAAATTCTTATCCTGCCTCGACTATGACTCCCTGTGGTATTACTAGATTATTCTTATTAGTCTTTCTGTGTAGCTAACTAAGATTGCACATTTGGCAATTCCATTGGACTCCCGTTCTATTCAGCAATAGCTCTATGCACTGAGTGCAGTCCTCTGGGATTGTCCATAATGTCTTTTCAAGTCTTCTAAATGTTTATGCTTTGACAATTGCCAACAGTAAAAAGGTGAATGACCACCAAGAAAGAATAGGATACTACTTTACTTTTGGTTTGGATAGGAGGACAATCCATTCTACTACTGTTGCAGGGACAAATCTGCACAAACAGAACTATGGACACTAAATAATGCATATGACCCTCCTGGTCGCTCTACCTGTCGCACATCTCCCGTGTACCAGGTCCCCCTGCTGCCTGACGCCTGCCTGACGCCTGCCTGCCAGGTCTCCCTGCTGCCTACCTCCTGCCCCTGCCTCGCACGTTCCCGCGTGCCAGGTCTCCCTGCTGCCTGAACCCCGACCCCGCCATTGCACGGTCTCCGGGGGCCAGGTCACCCTGCTGCCTGACTGATCCCTGCCCCTGCCTCTTGCCCGCTGCCTGCTAGGGACTGCCATCAGGCCTCCCCCCTCGCCGCTCTGCCGTTTTCTTCCCGCCTCTCCTTTCCCGCCACCCCTCCTCCTCCCGCCATTCTCTTCCCTCCCTCCCCGCCGCTGCCCCCCTGCGGCCCGCCCCCTTCCTTTCCTCGACCCTCATTTGCCGCCCCCGCTCCCGCCTCCCAGCTGCCCCTCCCTCCCACTGGGACACATAAGGCTGAGACCGCACGGCAGTGAGCTGTGACCCTCCTGGTCGCTCCACCTGTCGCACGGTCCCCGTGTACCAGGCCCCCCTGCTGCCTGATGCCTGCCTGCCAGGTCTCCCTGCTGCCTACCTCCTGCCCCTGCCTCACACGTTCCCGCGTGCCAGGTCTCCCTGCTGCCACCTGCCTGGCCCCCGACCCCGCCATCGCACGGTCTCCGGGGGCCAGGTCACCCTGCTGCCTGACTGATCCCTGCCCCTGCCTCTTGCCCGCTGCCTGCTAGGGACTGCCTTCAGGCCTCCCCCCTCGCCGCTCCGCTGTTTTCTTCCCGCCTCTCCTTTCCCGCCACCCCTCCTCCTCCCGCCGTTCTCTTCCCTCCCTCCCCGCCGCTGCCCCCCTGCGGCCCGCCCCCTTCCTTTCCTCGACCCTCATTCGCCACCCCGCTCCGCCTCCCAGCTGCCCCTCCCTCGCTCCGCCCCCCCACTCTCCACATATGGCAGAGTGGCAAACGCACAGCGTTGACGCGCAGCGGGCGCGCCCTAAGCGCGCCGAAGGCGCGCCAAAGGTAAGCCAGTCTGCGCTCGTCCGCGCCTGGACCGCGCCCAGTGCCAGTACCCCTGGCCCCAGCAGACACCAGCCCACCCGCCGGACCTACGACGCCACCGAGCTCAACGCACTCAACGCCGGCCGGATCCCTGGGTACTACTGAGCCACCCCGAGACGCACCCACGGACCCTTCTGCTGCCACTCCTGCAAGTTCACCTGCATCCGGACCTGCACTACACCAGCACCGACCAAGACGAGCACCAGCAGCAGCCACCTGAAGTGCATCCTGCTCAACACCCGCTACGTCCACAGATACGCCGTCGAGCTCTGGAACCTGCTCGATACCACAGCCCCTGACATCGCCTTCCTCACGGAAACCTGGATGAATGCCTCCTCAGCGCCCGACATCGCCATCGCCATCCCGGACGGCTACAAGATCATCCGGAGGGACCACGTCAACCAGACAGGAGGAGGCATCGCCATCATCCACAGGAACACAATCCGCATCACGACCAACACCGACGACACCCTCGCACCCGCCGAACACCTGCACTTCCAGATGCACATCAACCCCAAGACCACCCTCAGAGGCACCCTCATCTACCGACCCCCGGGACCATGCACATAATTCAGAGAAGACATCGCCGACTTCATCAGCCAGCACGCCCTCCCCTCCGCTGACTACATCCTCCTCGGGGACCTCAACTTCCACCTGGAGAACAACAACGACCGCAACACCACCACCCTGCTGGACAACCTCGCTATCCTCGGAGACTCAAGCAGCTGGTGACCACCCCCACCCACTACGCCGGACACACACTCGACTCCGTGTTCTCATCCAGCAAGGACATCACCTTCAGCCACGCCACCGGACTCCACTGGACGGACCACAGCTGCGTCCACTTCAGCTTCAGAAGGACCACGATCCACCACCACCAGCAACAGGTTGCACGCAGAAGCTGGAACAAGATCACAGCCGACCAGCTTGCCGCATCCCTGAGCAAGAACCGGCGCAACGAACCCCAGCCAGGCGGCCACCAACCTCACAAAGTGGATCAGCAACTGCGCAGACGACCTTGCCCCTCTGAGGACCCCGCCTAGCAGACCCGGCAGCAAGAAAGCCCCATGGTTCACCGACGAACTCAAGAGCTCCAAGAGGAACTGCCGAGCCCTCGAGAAAGCCTGGCACAGAGACCCAATACCGGACAACATGACTGCCCTCAAGCTCGCCACCCGAAAACACCACCAACTGATTCACGCTACCAAGAAAACTGCATTCAAGGAACGACTGGACAACAACGCACACAACAGCAAGGAACTCTTCAACATCGCTAAAGAGCTCTCCAACCCCAACGCCGGAAACAACGACATCACCCCTTCACAAGACCTCTGCATCTCGCGGACATACACAACAGCTTCAGCACTCAACCGACGCACGCCACGACCGAACCACCGCCCCCCACCACCACCCTCCGCGCCTGGACCCCGATCAGCACCGAAGACACCGTCCGCACGATGAACTCCATCCACTCCGGATCTCCGACCGACCCCTGCCCTCACCACGTCTTCAACAAGGCCGACGCTGTCATCGCACCCCACCTGCAGGACATCATCAACACCTCCTTCGACACCGCTACCTTCCTGGAGAGCTGGAAGCACGCCGAACTCAGCGCTCTACTAAAGAAGCCATCAGCCGACCCCACCGACCTCAAGAACTACCGCCCCATCTCGCTGCTCCCGTTTCCTGCAAAAGTCATTGAGAAGACCATCAACAAGCAGCTGGCCGCCTTCCTCGAGACGAACGGATCCCTCGACCTCTCGCAGTCTGGCTTCCGGGCCAACCACAGCACCGAGGCTGCCCTGATCGCAGCCACCGATGACATCCGAGCCCTGCTCGACAATGGAGAAACAGCGGCCCTCATCCTCCTAGACCTCTCCGCGGCTTTCGACACTGTCTGCCACCGTACCCTAGTGCAGCGCCTCAGCAGCGTCGGAATCCAGGAGAAGGCACTGGAGTGGACCATCTCCTTCCTCGCCGGAAGGACACAGAGAGTCCGCCTCCCCCGTTCAGATCAGAAGCCACCGAAGTCAACTGCAGCGTTCCTCAAGGCTCCTTGCTCAGCCCAACCCTCTTCAACGTCTACATGAGCCCCCTCGCAGCCATCGCACGCCAACACAACCTCAACATCATCTCCTACGCCGACGACACCCAGCTGATCCT
This sequence comes from Lissotriton vulgaris, assembly GCF_964263255.1. NCBI lineage: Eukaryota > Metazoa > Chordata > Amphibia > Caudata > Salamandridae > Lissotriton > Lissotriton vulgaris. The sequence goes on along the minus strand of NC_141689.1, from coordinate 1,026,008,674 downwards.
CTCCCTCACCAACGACCCCGCCACCACCAGAGCCAACCTACACGAAGGGATGACAGACGTAGCCAAGTGGATGATGAACAGCCGCCTGAAACTGAACTCGGACAAGACGGAAGTCCTCATCCTGGGATCTTCACCCTCCGCCTGGGAAGACTCCTGGTGTCCCCCCGCCCTGGGCAGCGCACCCAAACCAACAGACCACGCACGCAACCTGGGCTTCATCCTGGACTCCTCCCTCTCCATGACCAGACAAATCAACGCCGTCTCCTCGTCGTGCTTCAACATCCTGCGCATGCTACGTAAGATCTTCCGGTGGATCCCCACCGAGACCAGGAAGACGGTCACCCAGGCCCTCGTCACCAGCTGTCTGGACTACGGCAACTCCCTCTACGCCGGTACCACCGCCAAACTCCAGAAGAGACTCCAGCGGATCCAGAATGCCTCAGCACGACTCATCCTGGACATCCCCCGTTGCAGCCACATCTCCGGACACCTGAGAGACCTGCACTGGCTCCCGGTCAACAAGAGAATCACCTTCCGTCTCCTCACCCACGCACACAAAGCCCTACACAACCAAGGCCCAGGATACCTCAACAGCCGCCTCAACTTCTACGCTCCCACACGCCAGCTTCGATCGACCTATCCACGCCCTCGCCGCAGTCCCCGCTTCCGAAGAGCCACCAGAGGGGGAAGGTCCTTCTCCTACCTGGCCGCCAAGACTTGGAACTCCCTCCCGACCCAACTCCACCTGACCCAGGACCACCTCGCCTTCAGGAAGCAGCTCAAGACCTGACTGTTCGAGCAGTAGCGGACCCCCCCTCCCCTAGCGCCTTGAGATCCTCCTGGTGAGTAGTGCGCTATATAAATTCTTTGATTGATTGATTGATTGATTGATGCATTGCTTAGCTTATCAATTATAATAGGCGCTGTTAGACTTTCCACATACCTCAGTGATAACAGACTTTGTAGTTGAACCCCCAATCTCCTTACTGACTAGATAGTGTGGCAGAGTCATTTAGCTCCCAAAGTCACCGATGATTGATCCCCAATGATGATTATCCAACGCAGGACAAGAGTACGGAGTCAGAGTCAAGAAGTGTCAGAGGCACGGACTCATGCTTGCAAAAATTGCAAAACCTTTAGCTCAGCCACTCTAGTCTGGAGGACCAAAAACCACAGAGTCTATTTAAGTTTAAAAGCTTTATTAAAAGTAAACACATTTATTAAAATCAAGTTTGTCATGAAAAAAAAGTTTAACTGAAAATGGAAAAGTGCTTAGTGCTGACGATTAATTGAACACATTTTATTGTGGTCGAGCCGAGCTCTCACCTGGTTTGAACTTGATCTTGCTCGTGTTCTTAGAAGTCAAGCTTCTGTCTGTTAGGAGAAAAAGTGGTGCGTTTTTAAAAAATAAAAAGCAAGTATTCATCAGTTGTGCCAAAAAGTGCAGCAAGGGTTTCGTTTGTGCGGTTTTCTTTGAGTTCACGTGAATCACGTGACCAAACAAGCACGCGCATCAGCCTCCCTCCCTCCCTCCTAATTGCATTTTTTCACGGCCGCACAGCACATCAAAGGGCTTCTCCCAGCGTGTGCTGTGCGGCTTCTCCTCCCCTAATTATTCATGGCTGGCTGCTGGCCGTCCGTACTTTCAGTTTCCCGGCCCACATTTGGCAGCTTCTTGCCCTTACCCAACGCTGTTTATTTATTTACGTTTAGTTTATTCATAATGAAATGGCACTGGAATGATGCAGCCCACCCCGAGGATTGAACCCTGTTTTCCTGCACCAAAGGTAATTCTAGCTCTCTCCTTCTCTAGCTTTCGCTCTCAACCTAACTCGCCCATCTATCTTTCTCCTCCAATCTACTTGTTCCCTGCTGCTAGTCTTCCACGTCACTCTCTCTTCCCACTCGAGCCCACCTCCCACCCCTTCTGCTGTTCGCTCTCTTCCTCCTGTCGCCTCTCTCTCCTCTGGCACTGTCCTCTCTCGCCCCATACTTCCCCCTCTCTCCTCCTGAGGCAGTCTGTGTGGGAGCACCGCAGGCCCCGGCGCACGTGCAGAGAGCAGTGCATTATACTGCCTCGTAGGCTCACATGGAAAGCAGACTACGAAACGCAGTGCTCTCTCACCCGCAGCTGGGCAGCCAGTAAATTACAAGCAGGCAGTATGCAGATTTATTCTCCCGCCGTCCCTTCCTCCTCTCTTCCGCTGTCTCTTCCTCCTCGCTCCCGCTGTCTCTTCCTCCTTTCTCCTGCTGTCTCTTCCTCCTATCTCCCACTGCCTCTCCTGCTTCTGTCAACACCGGGTTGTCTCTTGCTCATGACTCTCACCTCGCTCCTCCCACACACCAGTGTTTCTCTTATGCTGCTATTTGCCTCACAATCTCACTTTCTCCCACTCACCTCTCGCCTGTCTTCACTATTTCCACCCCCACTCTCTGCCTCCTCTGCAGTTATAACTCCCACACCCATCTTTTCTTTCCCTCCGCCATTTACCTTCTGTGATTTTGTTCATCCTTTTACACAGAACGAGAGGGAAAGGGGACATGGCTCCTATTTGATCTGCGCCGCTTTTTATCACCCTCAAGAGTCTCCTCCTACTCCCTGCTTTCACTCTGCTCTCGCGCATTCATTCCCTCTTTCATCTCGTCGCACTCCCCCTTCGAGTGATTTGCTTCGCTCTGTCTTCCCGCGCTCTGCTCTGTCTTTCTGCGCTCTGCTCTGTCTTTCTCACCTCGTACCTGCTGCGTTGTAATGTGTTTTTTGTTTGACTTGCAAAGCTCATAGAGACTTGGTGGCTTCAAGGCGCCTGGGCGTCCCTTATTCGAATGAACGGGTCTGCTAGCAAACCTGCGGCCGGACGCCATTGCTGCCAGAACTTTCTTTAATATAGCTAAACCCGACTACAGGCCCAGATCTGAAAAATGTGTCCTTGTGACATGGAGTGACCCTGCTCGCCTCTAGGATGACTGGATATGTTACGCGCCCTGAAAAATATCCCCCCCCACTCCAGATTAAAGTGGTGATAATGAGCCCTGCCATGGCACACCTGTGGCTCTTTTACCCAAGGAGTTTCTGCGATTTTTGGCTGAATGCAAATCATGTCCAATTTCCCCATGATATTTTGAGTGGGATGCTCTTGTCCCTGAATGGCCAGGCCCCATGAATCTGAAATGACAATTAAAGCCAACAGGACTTTGTGGAATTACATCACAGACCCACATGGGGCCGCATCATGCTGCATACCAGGTTACTCCCACCCTCACATGGGACCTGCACCACTCCTACCTTTACTGCAGCTTTTTGTGTGTGTGACTGAAGGATAGGCTGGCATGGACTGCTCTTTGCCATGCGTATGCTTGTGTTGTTAGACATACAACCCCTTTCTCACACACACGCAGCATGAGGGAAACGGGTGTCACTACCTGTAATAGGTGTGTTGTGCCCGTGCCCAGTTGGGGGCATATCTTGCACTGCTGTTGTCAAAGTTGTATCACTTTGAAAGCTTGTCCCCTGCTGCCATGTCAACTTTTTTTTGTATTTTTCGGTTAAGACACCTCTTAGAGCGATCATTGTGGATCCAGGCAAATATTAGGCTGTAACTGTGGTAGGATATATATGGTGGTTAATGAACTTGCTGGAGAAATGAATGAGCAGTCTAGTCGCTGGTTGACTCATCATAAAATAGCATAGAGGGTTTAGGTTAATTGCTGCAAAGTAAAGTGTGTAACACGCAGTGACAGGTTTTTGTGTTATGTAGATAGTTAAGTGGGGTACTGTTTTTTCACAAACATCCTAGTGTTACCTGCAGCCCACAGGTTACAATCCTTGTAATATAGCTTAGTTAGTCGTGAACTGATATCAAAGACCTGCAGGCAAACTGCAAAACATACATTTCTTACATCTTACTATTCTTTTCCTCAATCTTTAGTTATTATACGTGCTATAAAGGGTATAATTGTATTGTAATAAATACTTATTAGTGAGTGCTGCCTTAACGGTAATTAGTGCAATTACTCCTACAGACGGATTCATATACATACAGAAAACACAGATACATATGATATTCTTAAAGTGCATGCAAATCTCTTCCATACAAAGCTTGGAAAATCGGAAACTTTCCCACCAAAACATAGTCACCATAACACCCTCTACATCATACAAAGGCACACGCACACACCTTCATCCTCACAACACCACACACCATCGGAATACACACACCCTCCCTCTCACACCACCTCACACACACTCACCCTCACACACAATTACACTCAAAGACCCTTACACACCCTCAATAACATTCTCAAAAATCACACACACTAACACACTCACACACCCTATCAGCATCACACATCATATCACAATCAATCACCCTTTTCAAACTCACTCACACTCACACTCTCTCACATTCACATCATAACACCCTCAAAGTCAAGTACAGCTACCGATGGCAGCGCGGTCTTCACAGAGTGGCATGGTACAACACAATGACTTGTGGTGGCACCATGAACCGGGGAAGTCTACAAGCAATGCAACTGGGCAGCAATGTTTTGTATTCCTTATCGTAACGTTCTAAGTACAACAGGTATACCCAGACATAGGCCCCAGGCTACCCGTGCCACTGAAACGAAGTTGCCATCCGACTTAAGAGACCCGAATCGGCTGAAACCGGCCATGGGTTGCATGTGTCCTGCTGCAGAGAGGACCTGGCTTGGCAGTTCGTTTGGACTTTCCCACTGGGCCAGGACCAAGGTTAATTTGGTCTAATCTGAGGTGGCATCATGGGCAGAAAAAAACACTGGGGTGTGGCCTCGGGAACCCTTATAACCATTAGGTGTTCCAGTGGTACCAAGGTGCAACCCGGGAAGCAATAGGGGCCAGTTCCATTTTTAAAGCAGAAATATGGTACATACCGGGTAGCCCTGGGACTTTGTTGTGGTTAGCTCACAAAAGTCCGGCAGTGTATTCAGTGCTTAACACAATTTCTACATTAATGCCTGACAATTAACATTTTCAAGGGACAACTGATTTGGTTTAAACAAGCACTGGCGTTGCCAATAGGTCTCGCAGTAGGAAAGTTGGAGCTATTACAATTGCAAATAACAATGCCTTTTATTTTTGTTTTCATTTTAAAAACATAAAGGGCTTTGTCATTTAAAAAACCAATAGCTCCAACTTTCCTACTGCGAGACCTATTGGCAACGCCAGTGCTTGTTTAGAGACTTTTGGGGGGTGGGAATTGGGAGTTGGGTTGTTTTTGGGACTTTTGAAGGACAATCGTTGGGGTTAGGGAGGGTCTTGCGGGAGATTATTTTGTTAGGGCTACACAAATATACTTTTTGAAACTTTATCTGAGCATACCTGTTTTTTACTGCTTTTGAGTCTGGTGGGTGGGGGTTTAACAGTAAGTTTGTTTTCCTGAAACTTAAGTCTGTGTCATTTTCTTCCTTTAAGTGTAAATGGCTAAATGTTTTCAACACTAAGTGCCTCTCACAGAGTAAGTGAATTCAAGAGTCCTAGGACTTTAGTAGTACTACCGTCAATCTCTCGTCTCTCCTAATACTCCATTATACTACCTCCCACCAAACGCTTATCTTACCTGTAATTTGTGTTTACAAGTAGGGCTAGGCCCAGGGCTGGCTCGCCGGGAAATGGCGATTAAGGTTGGCAATCCTGGGCGGATGAAATGTCCTCATTGCGGTGGTACTAGTGGTGTGACACAGTGGCAGTTGCATGCCTATGGAAAAAAAGAAAATGAAACCTGGTTTGTCCTTACTGGAGCATTACAACGGTACGATAGAGAATATAGCAGGTGACAGTACACTAGAACAGTGCCACAATGTAGCCTAACAAATGGTAAAGTATTGAAAGTATAACTAGTACTTGCGTTGAATTTCTTTGACATTGGCTACCACTACAAGAAATAGTACTGAAGCTTAGTAAGTCTAGAATATATCCTCGGATTCCTTCACCAGCCTGTTGCTATGACCTTATCCTCCCCAGCAAGTGTGTGGAATTATTGATGTCATTTAGTCACACATCAATCAAAACCACACAGCCCGGGGGAAGAGGGTTAGGGTTTGGAAAATGGATGGGAATGGGGGTTTCTTTTTGGGTAGGTTTTGTTGAGAGAAGAAAAAAAAAGCACAGCATGGACAAACAATAATTTAAGATAAAGAAATCTTTGGGTACAAAGCTAACCATAAATCTTTTAAGTGACATAAAGGAAGTGCATGCACTACTGCATGCATTGTTACTGAAAAGTAAGTAGTACTTTCGACAACCGTGAATGACAGAATGCGACAGTACAGGGCTGCAGCGTTTTCACTTGCCTATCTCTGCACTCAGAGAAACACTTCTTACATTAAATTAGGTTTAAAAAATAGCCGAAGTAAAACCTATAGAATGGCTGTAGGGATCAATTTAGAAGCAGAGAGATATCCAAGAAATGCAGAGTCACACTCATAGAAGTTCACAGCAATAACATTACTTAAAAAAACATTACAAAAGAATGGATACTGTATCTGTATGTTGTTGTAGTTGTCCTGTTGAATTTGGTAAGTAAGTTGCACGCATCAAACCATTCCTCTTATTAGCGGCACTCCTCCATTCCAGCTGACGCTCTGTCCATCAATGTTGGTGACCAGAAGACACCCTGTCCACTGCCTGCCTGGCGGATGGTGAATTGCGGCTCGCTAATGTGAAGCCTTACTTCATCCTTTTTTTCCCATTGCACAGACTGAAACCCGGCCTGTAATTATTGATGGAAAAACAGGAAGTGATATTAGAACACCACTGACAAATAAATATAAGGTATGTACGCTGTGTAGTGCAAAAAGTCACACTTTGAGTTTCCTAATAGACAGTACAATATTTTTGAAAGTGCGTACTCTGTCTGAGTCTCCTTTTGAAGGATAAATAAGTATGGGCAAATTAATTTAGCGGATCTTTCCCCTCAAGCTAGGTGTACTGTAAACTGTGTTTAGAACAAAATTAGACCTTCCCAGCAGTGCTCCCACACAGACCCTTACTAAAGCCAGTCGCGAAAATGTAGAAGACCCCCAATCAGATCTCAATAAACGAGGCCTAGTAGAAAACTGGTGACAAAACGTACTTTGAAAGTAAAAGTAGGCCCAAATACCCCCTTACCCACCGTGGATTGTATTCAAACCACTTGCAAGTAAGCAAAAGTATCCATACCCAGCATCGCTCCAAGACTCGCAAACCCCCCCACAAACAGCCCCCCATCCAAACACATGCAATACAAATACTGCTAACCCTAACGAGCCCTAAGTTAAGAATAGTGGAAAACGCTTTCTTTAACTATGCCAAATCCCCCCTTTCCCACCATGGATTTTCTTCAAATCACTTGCAACCAAAATGACACATTCTCACGAGGGCTCTAAGAAGACCCCAGAACTCAGTTGAAAAAATCTAGAACACCATGAAACACATGCAATCCTGCTGCTAGGGCTAACCCTAACGAACCCTAAGTTACAAAAAGTGCCAAAAGGCTTTTCCGCATGGATTTTGTCCAAACCACTTCTATCCGGTATAAGACCTTCCCAGCAATGCCCCAAGACCCGCCAACCCACCCGCAAAAAAGCACAACACCCCCAAACAGGCAAAAAGGAAAATCTCATACTTACAATATTTATCGGCCTTCGGTCCAAACGCGCTGTGCAGCTCGGTCATAACTTCCGTTTTCCACCACGGATTTCCTGAAAAGCAAATGCAATCAACATTAGACTGTCCCAGCAGTGCTCCCAGACCCCAAAACTCACCCACAAACACCCGGAACCCCCCCAAAGAGCACCTCAAAGGCAAGCAAGTCAACAAAAACGCCAAAAAAATGTCGCCTCCGATTTGGTCCAAACCACTTTTATCCGGTATTAGAGCTTCCCAGCAATGGCCCCAGAGCCGTCAACCCAGGCGAAAACTAGTAGAAGACCCCCAAACAGCCAAAAACCAAAAGTACAAAAATGGGGACTTAGTCATTTTCATGGCAATTTACAAAATCCCTCCGCGCGCGCTCTGCAGCTAGGCCCTAACTCCCCTCTGCCACCATGGATTTGCTTCAAACCTCTTGCAATCAAAACTATCCATACCCAGCAGTGCTCCCAGACCCCGAAACCCACCCACAAACACCAGGAAGCCCCCCAAACAGGCCCCCGAAAACGCTACATTGAGCAAAATGTCAGAAATAGCAAAAAGAAATTCAGGATGGATTTTATCCAACCCACTTCTATCCGGTATTAGACCTTCCCAGCAATGACCCAAGACCCGCCAACCCACCCGCAAAAAAGCACAACACTCCCAAACAGCCAAAAAGGAAAATCTCATACTTACAATATTTATCGGCCTTCGGTCCAAACGCGCTGTGCAGCTAGGTCATAACTCCCGTTTTCCACTACGGATTTCCTGAAAAGCAAATGCAATCAAAATTAGACTGTCCCAGCAGTGCTCCCAGACCCCAAAACTCACCCACAAACACCCCGAACCCCCCCAAAGAGCACCTCAAAGGCAAGCAAGTCAGCAAAAACGCAAAAACAATTCGCCTCCGATTTGGTCCAAACCACTTTTATCCGGTATTAGAGCTACCCAGCAATGGCCCCAGAGCCGTCAACCCAGGCAAAAACTAGTAGAAGACCCTCAATCAGCCAAAAAGCAAAAGTACAAAAATGGGGACTTAGTCATTTTCATGCCAATTTCCAAAATCACTCCCCGCGCGCTCTGCAGCTAGGCCCTAACTCCCCTCTGCCACCATTGATTTGCTTCAAACCTCTTGCAATCAAAACTATCCATACACAGCAGTGCTCCCAGACCCCAAAACCCACCCACAAACACCAGGAAGCCCCCCAAACAGGCCCCCAAAAACTCTACATTGAGCAAAATGTCAGAAATAGCAAAAATAATGTCAGCATGTATTTTGTCCAAACCACTTCTTTCCGGTACTAGACCTTTCCAGCAATGCCCCAAGACCCGCCAACCCACCCGCAAAAAAGCACAACACCCCCAAACAGCCAAAAAGGAAAATCTCATACTTACAATATTTATCGGCCTTTGGTCCAAACGAGCTGTGCAGCTAGGTCATAACTCCCGTTTTCCACCACGGATTTCCTGAAAAGCAAATGCAATCTAAATTAGACTGTCCCAGCAGTGCTCCCAGACCCCAAAATTCACCCACAAACACCGGAACCCCCCCAAAGAGCACCTCAAAGGCAAGCAAGTCAGCAAAAACGCAAACAAATTTTCGCCTCCGATTTGGTCCAACCCACTTTTATCCGGTATTAGAGCTTCCCAGCAATGGCCCCAAGACCCGCCAACTCACCCGCAAAGAAGTAGATCACCCCCACAAGTGCAGAGCCTTTCTTCATTGGGCGTAATCCAGCCCTCTGCTTTGAGGGAAATAGGAGTCTGGAGGAGGAGGATAGAGGAACATGTTCTTGTGAACTTGAGAACCTGAGGAATGCAGACTGCGGCACCTTCAAATCAATAAGCAAACAAGTGAAGACAGTTCTGCTGATGGGCTTGTTTTTGTGATTAGGTGATTAAAGTTTTAATTATATTAACTGTGCAAAACAAAGAAAGACAGACACACAGGGATAAAAGTGAAAAAGGACGAAAAAGAAAGTTATTGATTCATTGGTCCATTTTCAGGGCTCGGTGTCAGGGAATAAGAATAAGAGTTCGTCCTCATACTCTGCGAATTCAGGCAGGAGTAGGTCAGTGTCACCTAACAGAGAAGAAATTCCCTCATCTACGTTGCTGTCCTCCTCGTCTTCATCCGGCGTGTGTTCTCTTACTTTGTAATCTGGTGGTATGAAGTGCTGATTCATCTTGATCATTGTTAACCTCTCCACATTTTTGGGCGAGAGGCGGCTCCGTTTGGAAGTTACAATGCCACCAGCAGCACTGAAAACACATTCAGAAGACACGCTTGCGAGTGGGCAAGACAAGTAGTTTATAGCCAGGTTGGAGAGCTGTGCCCACAATTCTTTTTTCCCATGCCAATACGCCAATGGGTCAGCATTAACATAGACCTCTGTTGAGTCATTCAGATAGTCCTGCACCATCGACTCAAGGTTCTCCAAGGTTCCTCCACTTTGCTTACTTTTTGCGGGGACCTTTTGAGAACCAAACCCAAGGAAAGTTAGCCAATTCTCTTTTTCACCCAATGTTACTTTTGTGTCTGGTGCAGATGATCCGGTTGCCGGTGTCTTTAACGGCTGAGAGGTCACTTGTGCCACAGCCACAGGTGCAGAAGTGGATTCATTTGACTGGGGATGGCCTGCTGATGCTGATGTACTGCCTTTTCCTTCAATTTGCTGCCGTTCTCTTTCAAACCTCATGGCTGACAAGGCTAGCCAACGTTTGTACTTTGTAACATCTTCATCATCAAAAGCAAAGAATGCTCGGCCTGCCAGCGCCTTTTTGTAGCGTGGATCCAGAATAGTAGCACAAATGTAATGCTGTTCTGAGTGAATCATTTTAAGACGTTCATCGCCAAGTAGGCGCTCTAATAATTTCTCCACCAAAACAAAAGCGTCTTTCTTTTCTTCATCTTATTGAAACATAGAAGACACCGCCTTCAGTTGGTGCTCCAGCATGCGCAACAATGGGATAGCTTTTCCCAAATTACAGTCCTCCCTGCTGACTGCACGCGTGAAGACCTCAAAAGGACGAAGCATGTCTGTCAGGCTTTTAACTAGCTTCCATTGCGCCGCATCTAGCCTCAGGTCCTTCTGAGCTGTACCCAGTGTTAAGAAATAGTGATCGAGTACCGTATACTGCTCATACAGACGCTCAAGCATGTAGAAGGTTGAGTTTCAACGTGTTGGCACCTCCTGGATGAGTGCTTTCACTGGCATTCGACGTTCATGTAGCAGGCTCCTCAGATTCTTCCGGGCCTTAAAAGAATGGCTGAAATGGTTGCACATTCTTCGGCAGGTGGCCACTAACTCGCACGCTGGACTGTCTTCACTCAAGAATTTTTTAACAACCAGGTTTATACAGTGCGCCAAACACGGCACTCTGAAATAGTGACCCAGATCCATGGCCTTAACTACATTGGCGCCATTATCAGTGGAAACATAACCAATCTGGCGTTTTTTTGGGGACAGCCAGTGAAAGACCTTTGTGTTAAACTCATTCAAAATGTTTTCTGCTGTATGACGTTTCTCCAAGCCAAACATGGCTAGTGTTGCATGTTTCCGAGCAGCTTTAAAAACTTGGTCCGGGTCAACACCTGCGTTTAGCTTTGCTTTAACTCCTGAAAAAGAGACCCAGTGTGCAGTGATGCACATGTAATCAGCACCTGCGCCACTGGTCCACATGTCTGTTGTCAGATGTATAGTGTGAACAGCACTCTTCTGCAAAGCTGCCCCAATCACCTCCAGCACATCTTCATGTAGTGTTGGAACCGCAACTCTGGCAACATAGAACCGCCTAGGAACCTTCCATTTAGGGCAGAGCGCTGCCACTAATTCTAGAAAACCAACCCCTTCTACAAAAGAAAAGGGAAAAGGTCCAGAGCTAGCATTTTAGCCAGCTTAGTGTTATACAGACGCGTCAGTGGGTGGTTGCGATCATATGGCGCGTCTGAAAACAACATGGTTCTAATGTTGCCCTGGACCATGCATTTACGGGATGATGATGATGATGACTTCTTCGACCCAGTTACGCTCGCTGATGAACTTTTTCGCATTGGTGTCTCACTCTCTCCCACACTCTTAGTGTGGCTCACATGGGGTGTGCTGCTGACAGGGGTACTGGGTGTAAGTGGAGTGTTTGACACGTCTTCTTCCTCCTCGTCATCATCAGATGAAACATCAACGTTTTCTTGACTTGCAATTCGGGCTTCCTTGATCTCCTTTAGGTGCGCAAACCATTGGACAGCGTGCTGTCTCTTAAGATGGCCTCTCTGGCCTCCGGTACCATAGTTGGTACCAAACTTACCATGACTAACTGCAAGCTTACAAATGCTACAAATGGCGAAGTTTTCCTTTTTTGGGCAAACACTAAAGAAGTCCCAAACTGCAGACTTGAAATGTCTGTGGGGGCCGGAGGAGGCGGCGGTCATGCTTCTAATGCCAGATGCAGTGGAGGATGTGGATTGCCGAACTTTACTACGTTGTGCACTTTCGCCACCACTAATTGAGGTCGAGGTGGATGGAGGTCCCTTCTGGCGAAGAAGAAATATGGAAGCGGTAGGTGTTGGTGTACTAGTTAACTCCAATGATTGTGGTATTTCCATTGCCTCCTCGTCGACAACATCATCACGCTCAGCAGCTTCTCGGGCTAGGGTCAAAATGTCTGTTTGCTGCTTGCCCGCTGGCGCTGCAGTGACCTTTATGATGACTGGGTCGTCGTCGTGAGAGTCTTCATCAGCAGCAGTATCCGCCACTTCTTATTGAGCCTCATCACACTCCATAACTATGAGACTTTGGACGAGCTTCCTTTTACGCATAACTACCTTTCTCAGATCATGGTGTGCCTCACTCTCAGACGGCAGTGGTGCTGGTTCCCAATTTTGATCCGTATCATCAGAAGGAGGTGTGCTTGAAGAAGATGTAGACACCACCCTTGATCTCTTCCTTGCTAGGGATGTGGAAGACAATGAATGATCATCAGGAGGAGTGGCTTCCTCAAATGATACCTCGGCTTGATTGTCGATTTCCTGATGTGCCCCTACTTCGGGAGGAACAACTATTGTGGGCACTTTTGACCCTCCATGCACCTCTGCTTGCGCATCTCCTTGCGCTGCCTCTCCTTCCACTTGTACTTGGGCTTGTACTTGCACATGTGGTTGTTGTTGCGGCTGTGGTTGTTCAACACTCGTCAGATGAGTTACAACAACCTGTGTTGATTGAGGGACATTGCTGCTACTTTCTTGCGATGAGCCAACATCACTGGTCGATGGTGATTTGAACAACTAGACTAAGTGCCTCTGCAGCACTCAAGGGATTGGACTTAAGTTGGCGTGGTGGTGGTGGTGGCACTGAGCCCAATGGAGCGGGGTGCTGCTCCCAGCTTGGTCCCCAGCAGATCCCGCTGCTGCTGCAGGCGTACTTTTTTTTTTACTCCCAAAAAATGTCGCGGGCAGCACACCAGTCTCCTTGGTAACTTGCTTCTTCTGCTCCTTACTGGCAACTTTCTTGCTAGAGGAGCTACGGGTAACTTTTTTTGGGGCCATCTTCTTCTGAGGTCAGAACAGCAGGCCGCAGTTGCACGAGTTGCAGAGTTGTCTGTGGCCAGACGTGACGTCGCGTGACGTTATGCTGCACACACACACCGCTGCAGGACTTCTTCCTGGCACTGGTGGTTCTCTTGAGTCTTGTGCACCTAAAAGCAATGGAAGACAGAGGAACATCATTTCAGTTATACACCCCAAAAACTCGAAAACCACATACAAATCAGCACAATCCCATGCCATCCATGCCCTCCATGATGTTTAAATTCAAGACACCCCACAGAAAGACTAGGCCCATGCACCACTCACTACCCCTGGTCAAAAGGCCACAACAACAGCCCAAAAAAATGAAAAACACAGAAAAATCAGCACAATCCCATACCACCCATGCCCTCCATGATGTTTAAATTCAAGACACCCCACAGAAAGACTAGGCCCATGCACCACTCACTACCCCTGGGTATAATGGTTGAAACCTAGGCAAAATGGTTGCAGACCTAAGAACACTGCCTGCATTCAAAATGGCCCCCAGCCTCCAAGCACATGGCCTGCCTGTACCAGCACTCAAAATGGCCCCCACCCACATGGCCTGTCCCCATGAACACCCCAAAAAATCGAAAAACACAGAAAAATCAGCACAATCCCATGCCATCCATGCCCTCCATGATGTTTAAATTCAAGACACCCCACAGAAAGACTAGGCCCATGCACCACTCACTACCCCTGGTCAAAAGGCCACAACAACAGCCCAAAAAATCGAAAAACACAGAAAAATCAGCACAATCCCATGCCATCCATGCCCTCCATGATGTTTAAATTCAAGACACCCCACAGAAAGACTAGGCCCATGCACCACTCACTACCCCTGGTCAAAAGGCCACAACAAAAGCCCAAAAAAACGAAAAACACAGAAAAATCAGCACAATCCCATGCCATCCATGCCCTCCATGATGTTTAAATTCAAGACACCCCACAGAAAGACTAGGTCCATGCACCACTCACTACCCCTGGTCAAAAGGCCACAACAACAGCCCAAAAAATCGAAAAACACAGAAAAATCAGCACAATCCCATGCCATCCATACCCTCCATGATGTTTAAATTCCAGACACCCCACAGAAAGACTAGGCCCATGCACCACTCACTACCCCTGGTCAAAAGGCCACAACAACAGCCCAAAAAACGAAAATTCCAAAATTGTAGTTGCAGCAACTGTAATGCCCCAAACAAACTTACTTGTGAAATTTCTAATCCAAAAGTGAGCCAACGAAAGTCAAAAAGGCCTCAAATCCAAATATCCAGCAGCATCCACAAAAAGTATCCTTCCAGGTCAAGAATCCGAATGAAAGTGACCAGCACATGAAGAAAGCACTGGGAGGAGCCTGCCTGACAGGGACAGGACGTTGGAGACTGTGGGGCACTTCCTTCCTCCCACTCCCCCCCCCCCCAAAAAATGGACTCCTTGCAAAAAAAAGTGCAGGCAAATGTCAACCTGAGGAGTTATTCTGATAAAAATCATCATTTTCAGAAGGTTTATGCTGCTTGCTCGTGGATTTCTTGTGCAGAATTTCAAATTTTGTAATTTCGCGCATGCGAGATTGTTGCTGCTCGCCGCATCTACGTGTTCGCAATTAAGAACTCTCGCGATGCGTGCTGTGCAAGGTGGCAAGCAGCGATTACGTAATCGCGGTCGCCAAACTCCCGCGGGATCCCGCAGCAAGATCCAAAATTGCGCAGCACTCGCAAAATATCCAGAAAAACAACTTGGCAAACGCTCAATGACGGTAAGTGAACGCCGCACGCTGCAAAATTGTATCACCAAAAAAAAAAAAAATCTGCTGCGTGCGAATTTGCGGATTTTCGGTAAATTCGCGAGCATTCGCGGATTGCGAATTTACTGAAAAGCCGCAAAATCCGCGAGCGGAACGGACTTTCCGCCCATGCTTAATGCCCACCCTTTCAAAGGGTAATTGACCACGGGAAAGGTTGGAGAGGAGCCTTGCACTTCCTTCCACTCTTACCACTTGCCTGGCAAGTCTGACAGATCCTGCAATGAGTATCAGAACTTGTGCATTTGAGGTCAGTAGAAGTGGATGACAAGCCTCTCAAAGATCTTGTCCTGTCCCAAATGTCCTGCTAAAGTTACATCATGAGTACCAGTAGGTAGGCTCTGAAGCGCTGGGGTACCATCAGCACACAGGCTAATCCAGGCTCAGCAACCTTAGGCTCACTATATAGGAGATCGTTCTCCCAGTAAATCAAATGCGACCCAGACTGATCGCCAGCTGCCTGGTTTCCTGCCTGTTGCCGCAAACCTACCAGAGAACGCCACTTCCTCTGCTCCTCACAGAATTCCTCTCTGGAGGGCCCTCCTTCCTGCTGCCATTCGGTCAGCTCAGGTAGGTCCCGCAGTTCAACTACTTGCTCCCCGATGGGCTCCAGGGCATCCCCCTCATGGGGTGCCTCCTCCTGGACCGTGGGAACAGTGGGGGTGGTTTTCCATGCCCCCTGCCTCTTCTCTACAAGGCAGGCACCTGGGCCACTGTTTCAGGCTCCAGGTCCTCTTGAACACCTTTACTGACTGCCATAGACCGAGTGGTCACACAACAAGCCCACTCAGGCAGACCCAACATCTCCAAATACACCTGGCGCTCCACCTCCTTCCAGGGGGGACTCTCCAGGTCATTCCCCAGCAGATAGTCTAGAGGCATGGAAGGACTTACAACGACCTTCAAGGTACTGAGTTGTCTGCTGCAACTACAGGGTGAAGTGCATTGGAAATCGCCTGCTCCTCAGACACCCACTGACACCTAACAGATGTTAAACTGGCTCCAGTGTCTCTTAGAGCTTCCACCCTCCTTCCATTGATGGCCACCCCCTGCCTGTACTTCTTAGTAATCTCAGGCAGAGAGATTTCCTGGACCATCTCTCGATCTCCTAATGAGACCAAGGTCATAATGGCCTGCTCCTCCCCGTTCCAAGGACTCAATTCCTCCCCCAAAGCTACACTCACTAGACCCGGTGTTGGAGCACCAGTGGGTGCAGGTGACTTCTTGGGGCATTTAGGGGCAATGTGACCTACTTCCTTACAGAAGTAACAAGTAGGAGGACCTTGGTTGTCCCGCTTGCCCTTATGGGGCCCTGACCTCTTAGCCTTGGGGAACTGGGACCCTTCCACCTGGGAAAAACTTTGGGGGCCTTTAGAGAACCATTTGTGATTACCCTTGTCCTCCCCTACCTTCTGTGAGGGAACCTGTACTTTTTTGGCAGTGGTACCTCCAATCCCCTTCTGGACCCAGGTACTGGTCCAGTGGTCCGCCTCTTCAGCAAGCTTACTGGGATCAGTCAGCTTACAGTCCAAAAGATGCTGGCGCAGCTCTGGAACACACAAACTACTCAAGTGCTCCCAAATAATTAAATTGCATAAGCTCTTAAAATCAATTACCTTGCTGCCCTTCATCCAACCATCCAGTGCACATGTGTATGCATTCACACACTCAACCCAAGTACTGGATTCCAGTTTCTTGAAGTTCCTGAATTTCTGCCTGTACTGTTCAGCAGTGAACCCATACCTGAGGCATAAAGCCTCATTCATAATGGCGTAAATCAGGGTTCACGCCCTTTCTAAAGGGGGTAAAACATCCCTCCCAGAAGCCTCAAAGTGTTTCCATAGGCCTGCCCCCCAATGCTTCCCAGTCACCTCATTCATCCTCAGTGCGATCTCATATGCCATGAACCATGCATAAATATCATCAGCCGTTTGGTAATTTCGCCCTAAGTCCTTGGGAATGTACACTTTCCCCACTGGCACTGGTTGTGTGCTGCCACCATTTTAACTGGACTCTGCATGCTTAACCTTAATGTCCAGTCCCCTCATGCTTAACTCATGAGCTAAAAGAATCTTTTTCTCTTCCAAGGCGAGAGGGTTTCTGCTCTCCTCTGCTTGTTTTTCACTTTCAATGAGCAGCTTTCTTTCTTCCGCCTGAGTTTTAAGTTTTAAAACCTCCAACTCATGATCTCTGACCCGTTGGTTTTCCTCCAGCTCCTCTGGAGAAAAACTCCTCCCTGAATGGCTACTACCAGCCCCTGAGGCTCCTTCCACTGGCAAATCCTGTTGCCCAAATCCATTCCCAGGTTCATCCTCATCCACCTCAACACCACCCGTCTCCTGAGCCCTTTGGCTTCCCACCACGCCCTCAAGACCATTTGCTGCTCCTCCTTCTGGGTGCTACTTTTCATGGGACATCCCAAAGCTCTGCAGAATTGCCTCAATTGATCAACTTTGTAGTTAAGCAATGCCTCAATGTCAAACTCTAATTCTGCAACCTCACTGGCTACTTGACTCTTCTGAGACATGATGTGTGCCTTAAAGGTCGCTCAAAAATAGAACCAAAAAATCACAACACAATATATGGTTACATCGTGGTCTGCGCTAACTAATGATGTACACCCATTTCTGTGAGTGAATTTGCAAATACATATTCAATCTCAAACCGCTGACCACCAATGTTAGACCTGGGGGTCGCTTGTTGGCTGAGGTAGGTACCTTGGGCGAAATTTGGACAATTGTGTCTATGTCAAGGAAAAGAAGGACACCTTCTCAGAGATCCCCCACTCACCCCCTCGGTAGCTTGGCACGAGCAGCCAGGCTTATCTTCAAGGCAAGTGTGTAATGTATTTGCAACCACGCTCTCAGTAACCCAATGATGACACCACAAATGGACTCCACATGTGTTTCATACTATCTTCAAGGCAAGTGTGTAAAGTATTTGCAACCACGCTCTCAGTAACCCAATGATGACACCACAAATGGAGTCCACATGAGTTTCATAAAAACAAGTACACATTTATTAGGCCAGCCAGGCAGCCCTTGTAAGTTCTGGTGATATTAATGAGCAATTCTAAATGATCCACTGCAGTCCTAATACAATACTATTCAGTTCGTAATACAAGAATCAGGCACTTTGCAGTGTAAAAATAATGCAGTTTGTTATGCAACAATCAAGCAGTTCGTAATGCCAAAATAATGCAATGTGTAATGCAACAATCAGGTAGTTCGTAATGCAAAAATAATGCAATGGGTAATGCAACAATTAGGTAGTTCAGAATGCAGAAATAATGCAATGCGTAATACGATAATCAGGTCGTGCGTAATGCAGAAACAATGCAGTGCGTAATACGACAATCAGGTAGTTCATAATGCAGAAATAATCCAATATGTAATACACTCCCGCACCGATCACCGTGCCTTAGGCGGTCCCTCTGCCACTCGTACTGACTCGCGGTCAGCTTCCGTCAACAGATGCTCCCAAACGGATATGATGTAAACCAACGTCCAGCTCCGCAATCCAACCCCAGTACTGCCACTCCTTGGCAAGTACGGGCCACGATATGAGCTGAAGCAGAGTCTCGCACTGCAGGAATGGGAGAGGCCAAGAGCGTCTCTCTCTGAACCCGCACCCTGCCCCAGGCTGCAACACACGTTACCTGGGGGGGTGCGACCTCGCTCTTGTCTCCTCTTCCCCCAACTTGGGGCTCCGAAGCAACTTTGTGGTTTCTGGGCAGTGGAACTCGGTCCCTCCCTCGACGGGGTTGGTTTGATGTCCAGCTCTGGCAATGGCAGGCTCGGGTCGTCGCTGAGACTCACTTGAGCTTCAGTTGTGCATGATACTTCTCATGAAGGTCTCAGGCTGCACGAAGCACACGCACACAGCATCGCTAAGACTCACTTGAACTCCAGATGCACAATAACAGGGCAATCCTTACGAAGGCCTCAGGCTACACAAAGCACACACACACAGCGCCGCTGAGACTCACTTGGAATCCGGTGCACACGATCACAGGAGAATCCAAACGAAGGGTTCAGGCTACAAGAAAACACACGCACGCAGTGTCGTTGAGACTCGCTTGGACTCCAGGAGCCCACGATCACAGGGCAATTCTTACGAGGGTCTGAGGCTGCAAAAAGCACATGCACACAGCCTCGCTGAGACTCTCCTGGAAGCTTTTGTGTTCCTTAGTTTCCACAACAGGGAGCCAGCTCAGCTCGGGCCTTTGGGGATGTTACTTTCGGATGCGCCACACAGCAAAGTCCTTTCAAGCAGGGGGACACAGCACACAGCAACGTCCCTTTAGCCTCTCTTCTTGGTGAAAGCAGCAAACTGCAGCCCAGTCCCAGAACACACAGCAAGGGTCAGTCCTTTCCTATAGGCTCTTCAGCTGTTTCTTCCTTTGCAGAGGTTCCTCTTGACCACAAAGTAGGTTAAATCCTTTTCAGTCTTGATCACTCCATTTCTCCATTCCAAAGTCCATGGTTTTCAGCTCTCATAGATATACCCCTAAATGTCTTTGAAGTCTTTGTGTTCAGGGGCATAGACCCCTCTTCAAACCAGTTCTGGGTTCCTCCCTGCCAGTGACAACTTCTGCCTTTGATTGGTGGGGGTCTGGATTCTCAATCACTCAGCAGGAGATGGGACCATTGTTTTATGGCAGCAACCATGCCTCTTCACCTCTAGGGGCTACTCCTCCCCCTACACCAGAGGTCTTCAAACTTTTGTAGGTTGAGCCCCCCCAGCTCTTTTTTTTCTGTTGCCCCCCCCCAACACCTGACAGAAATTTCTGCAATCTGGTACACTACATAATTGACCGCCGTGCGCATATCCTGGGCCATATCCAGCAAATAATGTTCAACATAATAAGAGTGTTTAATAAAGTGCAGGTTTGTGAGTGGGTGTGCTGAAATGACAGATTATTACATAGCTCAAAACACCATTTTCCTAGATAAAATGTGCGCAAATTGTTTTTACTAGGATGCTTTGTTTTACACATGACATTGATTGATAACACCACCAACATAAATATGACGGGTGTGCCTGTTTTTCGTCACAGATGGTCAATCTGTGAATGGATTTTTGCTACTGCCATCCTCGGGTAGTGTCCACATTCAGGGGCAGATTTACAAGGAAGTGCTGCAGCGTGGCACAGCAAGCCCTTTGGCTGCGCCACGCTGCAACACTTCCTAAGCACAGGGATGCAACATATTTACGAGAATATGACACATCTCTGTGCTTCCCCCTGCGCTGGCGCACAAACTGAAGCCATGCCCCCTCCCACATTTCCTCCTTCTCCATGAATTCCCTCACTACCACTCACCAACGATGCACCTCATCTCTCTTTATTTTGTTATAGCGCTACTCATTGTTTACTCACACTCAGTTCTGTGATCTGCATGGTACACATTCTATGGAGCAGGCACATTAACCCTCTGTGCTGTGTGGGTCGTAGGAGCGCTCATGTGTGCACAGTGAGCCATGCAACAGTTTGCGAGTAGGGTAAGAGGTGTGACTTCAGGGTGAGCGAGGTGACCATATGAATTTGGTTGCAGATATAAGTGCAGAGTGGGACGAATGAATGTATAGTTAGTGGTGGGCTTATTTGAGTGAGATTGCAGATTGAGCAGTGAGGGGGACAGGTGAGTGAAATGTCACTTGACCGCAGGTTGAGTAGTTTGCTCGTGTGATTGCAGGGTGAGGTACAGGGTGAACAATGCTAGTGCATTGTGAGTGCAGAGTGATCACTGTGAGTGGAGGGTAAGTGGGTGAATGGTGAGTGCATGGTGATCATTGTGAGTGCAGGGTGAGCGTGAAAGTGAAGGGCAAGAATGAGAAGCGAGTTGTCTGAATGCAAGGTGCATTCCCAGACACTTGAAGTAACTCATAATGTTATTGACGGCAGCGTAGGGTTTCAAATGTGTTAAACTATTGCTAATATATCAGTAACCAGGGATCAGGGTGGAGGAAATAAATAATGTGGTGATCCTGCAACAAACTCCCAGTCTTGTGATTAGGGTTGACAGCTTATTATTTTGATGTCCCAGGCGGTACAAAAATAAGCAGTCACCTAAAGCTGTTTTGTCAGTACTTGTCCATGCATACTTTGAACAGCAAATAGAAATAGAAATAACTTTTACTTGTGTTCCAGGGCTGCTTGAATAATCTATGGCAGATAATACAAGGGTTTTTGTGGAGAGTCTGCTCACACCGTATTTGAACACATTAAACAAAGAATAATCAAGTTTCACTTAGTGAATGCGTGCAACCCAGTTAGAAGGTAGCCAGCCTATTGAACTAACACAATACTAATGGTGGAAAACCACCAGTATACCAGTTCCACAGCTAAAAAATACTGTATGTTATCTTCACATTAGTAATCCGCAAAATATCACATCTTCTGTTAGTTTAAACATTATTTTTTATAATGTACCAAAATCGTTTTTCTTGTATTTTTCAAGTCAAAGAACTGGCAACATGAAAATCATTACATGAATTGCGAGTAATGCAATTATTTTACAAATAATGTTTAAACTAACAGAAGATATTGTGATCTTTTGCTGATTCCTAATGTGAAGATACCATGCAGTATTTTTTAGCTGTGCATCCGGTATACTAGTGATAATAAAAGGGAACATGCAGTCTGTAAAAGAACACATGGCTGGCTGGCATTTTGCGCGCCTGCCTGTGTAGTTTGAAAAGAAACTTTCAGCCAGATTCTTCATTGTCCCGTTTTGCGAGTCCTTAATAGCGATTATTAAGGAATCGCTATTAAGGACTTGCAAAACGGGATTCATGTAGGAATCGCTAAATAAATTGCGATTCCTACACATTCCTTATTTGCGATTAGCAAATTGCTAATCACAAATAAGGAATAACTCCCCATTCATTCCTATGGGCCTAAAATAAGGCCCATAGGAATGAATGGGGAGTTATTCCTTATTTGCGATTGGCAATTTGCTAATCGCAAATAAGGATGCAATTTCAAGGGTGCCAGGGGTGTCCAAATTACACCCTGAAATGAAAATGTAGACTGATGTTGCGCACACACATGTCACAAAAATGCATTTTTCTCAGTTTTCGCTATTTACCAGGAAGTCAGACTTCGCGGGAAATAGCGGCAAAAAATAGCAAAATCGCAATTTTTCACAGGTTCATGAATAGCATTTAAGGAATCTCAAATTGAGATTCCTTAAATGCGATCGCAATTTGAAAAATCGCAATTATTAGCGATTTTTAAAATTGCAAGTTCATGACCCATTGATGAATTCCAAAAGCCATTTTTACGGGCGCAAACGGCCGAATTTAGCGATTCGCACCGTTTGCGCTCGCAAAAATGCTTGATGAATCTAGCTGTTTGTCTCCTTTCTGGGAGGCGCTAACCCTCCCTGGAGGGGGTTAATTCCTAGAGCCAAAATGCTTCAGCTGCAGTGGGAGGCAGGATGTCTCCACTGCTTAAACTGAAAGCAAAGGAACAGGCAGGCATTTCAGCTGCAGTGCGAAGCTAGGAGTCTCCTCTATAATAATATCGAATGTGAAGGCTGTCTTCAGTTCGTGTACCTTCAGTTTTAGCAGAGGAGACTTCCTGCATCCTCACTGCAGCTGAAGCTGAATGGATTAACCCCCTCCTGGGACAGTGAACATACTAAAAGCCTGGGCACTTTGTGCCCCGTGGATTTCCCCTCCCTCCTCCCTCCTCCCTCCAACCATTCCAGAGTTCCCTAAAAAGACTTGTCAGGGAACAAAGATAAAATTTGAGTGGAGTGTGTGCCCCCCCTCGGAAGGTGTCACGCCCCCGCAGGGGGGCGCGCCCCACAGTTTGAAGAACACTGCCCTACACTCCAGATGCAGCTCAGCCTGTTGCTGTCGCACCTCCTCCCCTGGGTCAAGACATTCCCCAGATCCGATCACTTTAAAATCTAGACAGTCAATCCACAACCAGGCAGAGACACACAGAAATGTTGGAGCACAAAACCCAGCCACTTCTAAAAGAGTGGTTTTAAAACATACAATGCAAAAGCCACCTTCATAAAAAGATGTGTTATTATATTGTGAGTTCAGGCATACTAAACATCACCTCTCCATCTTAAGCCTATCGGAAAATAGGCTGGAAAACATATTACACAGCCTTCCTCATTCTGTCCTTATGGGCAAGATTGCCTTTCAACAGTGAAAAATGAAATGGAGAGTATTTCACTGTCAGGACAATGGACACACCTCAGTACATGTTCTACCATTCACATGTGCTGCACCCGGTCCAGGGGCTACATTGGAACTACCATAGGGGTGTTTGATGTGTATAGAAAGGGAAGGGTAAGGCCTGGCAGAAAGGGAAGGGTAAGGCCTGGCAAGTGTGTGCACTTGTCAGGACAACAGGGCAGTTTACCAAAATGCGCGCAGGCACTGCAGTGGCAGGCCTGAGTTCTCTCTTTAAGGCTACTTGTGTGGGTGGCACAATTAGTACTGAAGGCCCACTAGTAGTATTTGCATTACCAGCCCTGGCAAACATAGTGTACTTTACTAGGGACTTTACTAGTAAGGCAAATATACCAATCATGGGCAACAAATTACCATTATACTTTACACAGGAAGCACTTGCACTTTGACACTGATCAGCATCAGCAAAGTGCCCAAAGTATTTAAGCCAGTAAAACGAAATCCATCACAGCATTACCAATAGAGGAGGGTTTTGTTGAATTTTTTATGTTAGATATTGTAAGTTTCCTTTATAAGTTCCTCGCCCTGGAGTGTGACATGATAGCAACATGTACAGTGCTAGCTTCAACAAATTGCAAATTTCATTATCAAAATGTTTCCTTGCTACAGAAGTCGTGACCAAGCTATAACTCACATGTGATATCTGTAACTTTTGCCCCCTTTCTTATGGCATTTGTTGCTTATGTGATGCATTTCTGTTCAATCATAGAAATTAATACAACAGAATTTGACATCTGATTTTAGGGCCAGAAAGTCATTCACATGTCTCCCCAGGGGATAAGAACCCAGTCTATGTGTCAGTGCGTTTGTGAACCCACTGGACTAGCTAGAGTGCAGTGTGGCAACTTTCTAAAAGTTGCTTAACTTTAATAGTGACTTTAAATCTGTCCTGGGCATCAGATCAGATTTAGTGTTGCAATTACTTTGATACCTTACTTGAATTTTTATTATTATTATTATTATTTTGAGTTTTATATAGCGCCTGGTTACCAAAAAGGCATCCCAGCGCTCCTTAGGCAATCCCTGTCAGAAGTTAGCTGGGCTGGGGTGCCAGATGGTAACTTTGTGTTAGCCAATGGGACTGCTAACCTTTCCACAGCAAAATGACAATTTGAATGTGTTGCTGCTAAGACATATAGAAAATCATATTTATTACTTAGTAATGATCCCTGTCATAGGACTCTATAGGTCACAGCTTTCCAAACTTTTCATGTTGGTGGCACACTTTTTGGAGATGCATCATTTTGTGACACAGTAAGGCAGTGGAGCGAGCGAGCCCGAACCCCCTAAGGGGGTTCGGGGGGGGGGGGGGGAGGTTTCTCCCCCGGGAAGAACATTTTGAAAAAAAAGTGGGCAAATGGTCTCTCTCTGTCCGTCTCCCTCCCTCTGTCTGTCTCCCTCCTTCTGTCTCCCTCCCTCTGCTTGTCGCCCTCTGTTTTTCGGCCTCTGTCTGTCGCCCTCTGTCTCCCTCCCTCTGTCTCCCTTCCTCTGTCTCCCTCCCTCGGTCTCCCTCTGTCTGTCTCCATCTCCCTGCCTCCCTCTCTCTGTCTCCCTCTTTCTCTGTCTCCCTCTCTCTCTGTCTCCCTCTGTCTCCCTCTGTCTCCCTCTGTCTCCCTCCCTCTGTCTGTCTCCCTCTCCTTCCCTCTGTCTCCCCCTGACTCCCTCCCTTTGTCTCACTCTGCCTCTCTCCCTCTGTCTCCCTCCCTCTCCCTCTATGTCTCTCTGCCTCTCTGTCTCTGCCTGTCTCAGTATCTACCTCTATCTGTCTGTCCCTGTCTCTGCCTATATCTGTCTGTCTGTCCCTGACTCTGTCTCTCCCTGTCTCCCTCCCTCTATATCTCTCTCCCTCTCTCTCTCTGTCTCCCTCTGTCTCATTCACTCTGTCTGTCTCCCTCTCTCTGTCTCTCTCCCTCTCGCTCCCTCTGTCTTCCTCCCTCTGGTCTGTCTCCCTCTTGTCTGTCTCCCTCTTGCCTGTCTCCCTCTTGTCTGTCTTCCTTTGTCTATCTCAATCTGTCTCCCTCCCTCTTTCTCCTTCCCTCTGTCTGTCCCTGTCCCTCTGTCTCCCTCTGTCTCCCTCTCTCTCCGTCTTCCTCTTTCTGTCTTCCTCTCTCTGTCTCCCTCTCTCTGTCTCCCTCTCTCTGTCTCCCACTCTCTGTCTCCCTCTCTCTCTGTCTCCCTCGCGCTCTCTCTGTCTCCCTCTATCTGTCTCCCTCTCCCTCCCTCAGTCAATACTGGACTCCCTCCCTCTGTCTCCCTCTCTCTCTGTCTCCTACGGGTTCCCTCCCTCTCTTTCGCCCTCCCTCTTTCTCCCTCCCTCTGTCTGTCTCCCTCCCTCTGTCTCCCTTCCTTTGTCTGTCTCCCTCCCTCTGTCGCCCTCCTCCCTCTGTCTGTCTCCCTCTGTCTGTTGCCCTCTGCCTCCCTCTCTGTCTCCATCCCTCTGTCTCCCTCCCTCTGTCTCCCTCCTTCTGTTTCCCTCTCTCTGTCCCCCTCTCTCTGTCTCCCTCCCTCTGTCTGTCTCTGTTTCCCTCCCTCTGTCGCCCTCCTACCTCTGTCTGTCTCCCTCTCTCTGTCACTCTCCTCCCTCTGTCTGTCTCCCTCTGTCTGTCGCCCTCTTCCTCCCTCCCTCTGTCTCTCTCTCTGTCTCTCTCTGTTTCCCTCCCTCTGTTTCCCTCCCTATGTCTCCCTCTGTCAACCTCCCTCTGTCTTCCTCACTCTGTCTGTCACCCTCTGTCACCTCACCCAAGATTCCCGGGCACACACACAGCCGCACCCGAGCACTTCACAGGTCTTTAAAAGACCATAGAGCAGAGGGTCTAGGAATGCCTCTTAATTAGCAGCAGTCATGTGCTAAGTGCCCGTGACACACCCACCATTTGCAGGCGACACAGTACTGTGTTGGGACACACAGTTTGGAAAGCTCTGCTATAGTTCTTCCTTAGGGAAGACTTCATTATAGTACTTCAGGAAAGTGGTGGCTTTGCCGACAGGTGCAATGGCATAGTCAAACTGGCAGTGTTACAAACTGTCTTCTCAGTCTGCAGTGGCAGGCTGGGATCTCTTTTGTCTCTGTCACATGCAGAGTAGCACAAACAGTGTTCAACCCAGGGTAAACACTCGGGGATTGATTTAGATCTTGGAGGACGGGTTATTCCGTCAAAACTGTGACGAATATCCCATCTGTTGAAATATAAATCCCATTTAGCCTATTGGATTTATATTTTGGCGGACAGGATACTTGTCACTGTTGTGACGGAATACCCTGTCTGCCAAGATCTAAATCAGGCCTACTGTCTTACATGCCCTGAGTACCTGCGCTACTATATACTGGGGACTTATAAGTAAGCCAGTACTTGCCAATTAGGGGTATCCAATGAATTCAACAGAACTTGGTGTAGAGTTAGAACACTGGCACTGAGGTCTGGTTAGCAGGCCTTAGTGCACTCTCAGAGTCAAAAAACCAGCATCATCAGTCCAGAATATTGGGGGGTGAACATGCAAAAGAGCCATTTCCTTACAGTATAATATATATATTATAGTAAAATACAAATGTCTTGGCTAACACCAGACCTAAAAGCGATCACTGTCTCCAAATACATGCAAGCAGTAACAAAAATGTACCGAAGAATGAGAAAGCATTACAAATATACATACAGTTCTTTACCACAGTTGAAACCTCTAGATTCTTTGTTGTTTAATACAAGTATATAATTTGACTCAACGTGCATATGTCCTTCTCCCTATCTTCTCCTGTAATCTTTTAGGCCACATCATCATTGACACTGTATCTAAGATCACTATTGTCTCTATTGTGTAAGGCATGAAAATGTCTGGCTACCGGTAAGTTAGTGTCATGATTCCTAATGGCTCTAAGATGTTGCAGAATCCTTTTGTGGACTGGTAGGGCAGGACTCCCTATGTATATCTTAGGACAATGACACTTCACTATGCATACTACAGAATCACTTTAACAGGTAAAGTAGCCTTTAACTTTATTAGTTCCTTTGTCAAGGATAGCGATATTTGTCACACGTTCACCATTCCTCCAGGATTTGTAGAATTCTGCGCATGTGTAACGTATATATTAAGAGGCTTCGTCAAGCTGCATTGATGTATTGGTTTTGTATCAATTATATTTGATATCTGGGATTTCAGTGTCCATATTCATTTATTTTTTTCACAGTCATTAAAAAAGCCAACTGAATATAAGAAAGACCATCTTTTCATCCTTTGTCATTTGGAACACAATCGCGTCAAATTGCAGTGTGCCTTCCATCAAGAGTCTTATGTGATTGTGAAAAAGAAAGGAGCAGGTCACTGTGTTTCGTTAGGAAACAGCGAGGATGAATCGATTTTTGAAATGGTAAGAAATATAAATACTCTTAATACAGCTATTTCACCTTAATCGCATTACAGCAGCAGTTCTCAGCCTTTTGACTTCTGTGGACACCCAATGAATCGCTACTCGAAGCCGAGGACCCGAACTAAGCAGTTTCTACAATTTGAACCACAGAACAACAAGACATAAAATTATAGGATATTAAGCAAATGCACAAATAATCAAATATTTATTTCCAAAACAAAAAATACACACAAGTTGAACTTTTAATTTTAATGCAAAGTTTGAAGTATTCCTAATACTTAGTTTTATTTGTAAACGATTAATAGATATGTCGGAAAATACCAGTGTTTCAATTGTGGCTACAAATCGTCCATACTACATTCTGTTTGCTATACCTGTGCTACTCACACAAAGCAAGCTAATAATACCAACTCCATTTTAGTCACCAATTTTGAAATTCCTTCATATTTACAAATCATTTTCAAATTTTTCATTTTGCTTTTTATGCTTATTTACTTCATTAATCTGCAAATAATATTTAGTTTTCTAAACAGTCATAGATTCTGTGAGAAACCCTCGTGGGTCCCCAGGGGTCCACATACACTAGTTTAAGATCAGCTGCATTAAAGGTTTTTTTTAAACATTTGTTTTATTTGTTTCCTTACTGGCCTCAGTTACAGTTGCTTTAAGCACATCACCCACTGCCCATTATTCATTTGCTACACTCATGACCCTTGCAATTCACTGGACTGTCAATCTGAATAACATTGGCCGTGCACTGCCTTGTTGAAGTTCATACGAGAGCTGGGTTTTGGGAGTCAGCCTCAAACTAGTTTTGTAAGGGATTTGGAGTAGTTTGTCACTGTACAATGTAGGCACATTTCCTATCCACTTATACGTTCTTTAACCTGGTGCAGGGAATAATTGGAGTCAATGTATTAAGACTGTTAGAATTCTCCTATTCTGTTCATTATTGCCTCTTCTCTGCTTTAAATAACAAAGGTTACTATAAAGTAGGGGAAAGCACTTGCTGGCTTCCACCAGCACCAACAATAAATTCAAAACCTTATTCATCAGGAATTCGATCGTTTGGGAGAAAGTCCCGGGAAACATACCAGGAGCTTGATACCTGATACGTTCAATCGTGGAACCTCAGTTCAGTCAAAATGGAATCCACCAGCCAGTATTTATTAAAACCTCTAAGACACAGAGGCGGAAGCATAGGTGTACACAGACTCAAATTATAGAATTTCTCAACCTGACCCTCGTTACGAACCAAACTTCCCTTAAAATTGGCACATCCGTTACTTGTACAATTTGGCCGAAACCAGAAACTAAACTGCCTATAATGAAATCGTACATTACTTATGCTGATCCAATATATATGAATCTGTACATTGTCAAGGTATCACCATCACATGTACAAAGAGTTCTGAAGGGGTCACAAGCCAACATGTTGAAACGCAGTGAACACCTTAAACAAACAAAACAAATACAATATAACAGGACAGGCTTTACCATACGTTGAATGCAAAAGGTACCTCCCCTTTAAACAGCTTTCTGTGGAGACTTGGCAATGTGTCAGGAACTCATGAAGGGGGGAAACTGTCATCGAGTGGTCCACCTTACTTTGAGGCTTAAAGAGATCTGGGTCGTTATACAGGGCCTTTCTGTCTCTGTGTACTGTAAGCGGGAAGTAGTTCGGTGTACTGGAACCACATAGATCTCTGACCATGGCGCTATAGGTGAAGCAGGAGAGTAAGTATTCTAGGAGTTATGTTACTTTGTTGCTGGCGCGTATATGGCCGAGATACCCGCCACCCCCTCTCAACACAATCCCCAAAAGGAGGGAAACCGGAAACAGTTCTTGAAGTTTTTGGAAGTGGGATGGAGTGACCATCCCGGCCGTATTTATTAAAACAAAATAAAAACATTAAACGTTTCATGTTATGTACAATTTCATTACCATATTGCGATGTTTGGCTAACCTTAACAGATTCTCTAATACAGAGGTTCTCCTAGCCGAACTAGCATCCTACAAAACATTTCTTGACATATTGAAATTGTACAACCTAACGTTTAAGGGCCAACGGCAAGGTCATAACCGGTGTCAAGATCCCTAACCAGACTTACCCCTCCCACTTGGGATGGGCGACAGCACGGAGGCGTACCTCAAGTGCAACTACTACCAATTTCCCTTGACTTGACGGGGGCACCTAAAGACTCGACGCCAGTTAAAGGTCGTTCGAATACTCGTGTGAGGTATCTAGAAGGTATCGTAGACCTTATCCCAACCCCACACAACTTACCGCATCTGCCGTCGCAGATGTCACTGGCCCCGGGAAATTCCCCAGGAGGGGGCTGTAACCCCTCCTACAAAGGAAGGGGCCTTGACCGCCTTTCCTTTACTTCCGGCGACCCATCCTTAGAAGGGACCGCCTCCCCATTGAGGGGCCAATGGCCACCTCTCCCGAGCGCTCCCATCCGTGTTGGGTGACGCCCACTCATAGGGATCTACTAATTAGTGCTCACCGATCATGACCTTACCGCCTACCAAATTAAATACGACAGTGCTAACTAAACCTCAGAATACATTGGCCACTATGACCGAAAGAGCATGCATAAAATTCAACACTAAATCTGAATCTCTTTAATGGCAAAACGTACTCAAACAGACCATTCTTTATTAAACTCAACATCAACATGACACTACAACCTGTAAATGAAAACAGAAGCAAAATTAATCAACTTTATTACAAACAACTGGCTGTCTTCAGGGGCTGGTGGGTGGGTCAAAATTGGCTCTTCGTTCTGTCCCGAGCTCACGTGCAGCGAGGAGGTGCAGCTTCAGAGCACAAGAACAAGAGGATGTCTTCTGGTCTTGCGTCCCTTTTTATCCGTCTTCAGGGCGGGCGTATACCCGCCCCTGCCTGCCCCGAGGGCGTGGCTGGCTGCGTCAGTGTCTAGGCCAGCCCACTCTAGGGCGGGAACGGACGCGCCCCAGCTACGCCGCTTCGGGCATACCAGCCGAGACGCGCCTCCCGCCCAAAAATGGCTTCCCGGGGGGATCGAGGCACTCGGCCATACGTTCGGGGGGACCGAGTTGGTCGCCCCTTTCCATATGGCCGAGATACCCGCCACCCCCTCTCAACACAATCCCCAAAAGGAGGGAAACCGGAAACAGTTCTTGAAGTTTTTGGAAGTGGGATGGAGTGACCATCCCGGCCGTATTTATTAAAACAAAATAAAAACATTAAACGTTTCATGTTATGTACAATTTCATTACCATATTGCGATGTTTGGCTAACCTTAACAGATTCTCTAATACAGAGGTTCTCCTAGCCGAACTAGCATCCTACAAAACATTTCTTGACATATTGAAATTGTACAACCTAACGTTTAAGGGCCAACGGCAAGGTCATAACCGGTGTCAAGATCCCTAACCAGACTTACCCCTCCCACTTGGGATGGGCGACAGCACGGAGGCGTACCTCAAGTGCAACTACTACCAATTTCCCTTGACTTGACGGGGGCACCTAAAGACTCGACGCCAGTTAAAGGTCGTTCGAATACTCGTGTGAGGTATCTAGAAGGTATCGTAGACCTTATCCCAACCCCACACAACTTACCGCATCTGCCGTCGCAGATGTCACTGGCCCCGGGAAATTCCCCAGGAGGGGGCTGTAACCCCTCCTACAAAGGAAGGGGCCTTGACCGCCTTTCCTTTACTTCCGGCGACCCATCCTTAGAAGGGACCGCCTCCCCATTGAGGGGCCAATGGCCACCTCTCCCGAGCGCTCCCATCCGTGTTGGGTGACGCCCACTCATAGGGATCTACTAATTAGTGCTCACCGATCATGACCTTACCGCCACAGGCCCGGATAGTTGACCGGCTATCCGGGCCCCCCACAAAAGTCCTACCTAAAGGTCATGTTTCAACGTTTTTAACCATGCTAAGAAGTCTCCTATGAGTAACTCATTTCCCACCCGAGACAAATGCACACCATCCCCTAAATACACACTGTCACCATTAATACAACCATGCGAGATAGAATGCAATGTCTTGGAACGGAACAACCTACTCACTTTGTTATTAAGTTTTCTAACAGAATGATTCAAAGCACGAATCGAAACAGCCCCCCGCCACACTTTTCGTGGGATCATATGAGACCACGCAATTATGCACCCCGGAACTTTCCTCGCCAACCAACTTACAGTGGAAAGCATTGCCTCTAGGAGAAGTCGTCTACCGGTGGTGACCAAATCATTGCCCCCTAAATGTACTATGACTATAGACGGCGGTGACCTCGTCCGCCCTAACAAACCCTCAAAGAATGCCTGAAACTGGTCAATACAGAGACCGCCCCTTCCGTAGAAGGACATTCTGTACCCGTATTCCCCAGCTACGTGAATCATGTCACCTGCTTCGAATACGTCTGCGGCACGCCTCACGTATGAGTGGCCCACGACCCACACCTCTTTTCTCACAGCCGGTGATGTCTGACCGCTGGCTTGGTGTTGGGTCGACTGCATAGTCCGCCCCGCCTCGAAGGCTTGCGTAACTGAAAACCAAACAAAAGACAAGAAGCGTGAGTACATTATTACAGCTTCACAACATGTGCAACCGCACATACCTCTTATAACAATTGGAGGACCAACGCCCCACTCGTTTTACTTGTTCCACATTAAGACCCCTGGCTGTAGCTTCAGTGGCAGCCCCTATCCGAAAGGAATGGGTCCCAAACTCGCCCGGGTCCAAGCCCGCTGCGGTAATTGACATCGCGAGCACCCGCTGAAACTGAAACTTCGTCAGTGGGGTGGCGTCCGCGTGTCTCAACAATGTCCCTCCCCATGATGCCACCCTTCGTGCTAGGTAGTCTTCTAAACACTTTACCGGACACATGGAGGACCCTGGAATCCTGAGAATGACTATGCAGTCCCCCACCCCATCTTGATCGGTTTTGGACTTGACAAAGGATACAGTCATCGTCTCACCCCTGATCTGAACGTGTTCCCGGCACAAACCCCCCACCACCTCCTGTTTGTTCCTTGCCACCAGCTCACTTATCCTCATCGCCCCGTGAAATGCAAGCGTAAAAGCAGCTCGGAACAAACAGGCCTCGAACTGAGACGAGCATGTGGCGGGGAGTGTGGCCAGCAACTGGGACAACCTATCCAGACCTATCGGGCGCCTCTCATCTACTCTGCGACCCTCAAGGCGTTGCCACCCACGTAGCGCTTTCTGTACCACAAAAGACGCTGTCGGGTCCTGGATATTATGAGCCCTGGCAACAAAGGAAATGGCAGCACGATGCCTCTGGGCTGTAGCCACCGACTTCCCAGCCCTACGCAAGGACATCAGAAAATGTACTACCCAATCCTCATGCCCCCAAAGCCCCCCTCTCTCAGTCCCCAAAAAGGCTAAATAGGCCCGAAACGCCCCTTCGTATGCCTTCCTCGTTCTTGGTGCTAGACTCTCTCCCACGAGGTAACGAAGTTCGGGGCACCGAGAGACCAGAGAGCTTCGGGAAAGGGTGCCGGCTCTGGGTCCGCTGAGGGAAGGAAACCCGAGAAAGCCTGCATTTGAAAACGAGACAGTGCATCAGCCGCCTGATTCATCACCCCTGGGACATGTTTCGCTCTGAATACCACGTTCAGTTGCATACACAGTAAGACAATTTCTTTAAGCAGCCTTAAAATCATTTTACAACGTGCTGCCTGACTATTGATGCATTCTACAACGGTCATATTGTCAGACCAAAATATGACAGAGTGATTTTTGAATCCCTCGGGCCAGGTTCTGAGGGCCACCAAAATGGGAAACAGTTCAAGGAAAGCAATATTACTCGTCAGCCCCTCTTCGTGCCACCATGTTGGCCACCTTTGTGCCGACCATTTTGTGCCGAAGATGGCGCCAAAGCCCATGCTTCCCGCTGAATCCGTCCATAGACCAAGCTCTTCAGAGGACAAGGCTGGTTTGTTCCAGACGACTCGACCATTGAAATCCGCCAAAAATGCTAACCAAATACGCATGTCTTGGCGGACCTCAGCCGATAGTCTCGTGCGATGATGACCCTCCTTTAGGCCGACCATCGCCTGGGCAATCGAACGGGAAAAGGGGCGGGCCATCGGGATCACCCTTAGGGCAAAATTCAACTTCCCCACCAATTGCTGCAATTGATGCAGCGTAACTTTAGATGCATTTATACACATTTGCAGGGCTGCTCTGAATTTCGACACTTTGGCAGCTGGTAAACGAAAACAACCCTCACTAGAGTCCAACTCGATCCCCAGAAACTCGAGGCAAGTCGTGGGACCCACAGTTTTACCTGGTGCCAATGGCACGCCAAATCGATCCATTAATACACAAAATTCAGTCAAGGCCCGGGCACATTCATCATCCCCAGCGGCCCCAAGGAACAGAAAGTCATCGAGGTAATGCATCACGTTTCGAAAACCCGTTTCCTTCGTGTAAACCCATTGTAGAAAACTACTGAATTTCTCGAAATATGCACAAGATATAGAGCACCCCATCGGCATACACCTATCCATGTAATACGAACCTTGAAACATGAATCCCAGAAGACGTTGGTCGTCCGGGTATACCGGGAGCAAACGGAACGCTGACTCGATATCTGATTTCGCCATCAGCGTCCCGGGCCCCAGGCGATTCAAAATGGCTACGGCCTCGTCAAATGATGCGTACCGCACCGAACATACCTCTGGATCAATTGCATCGTTCACAGAAAGGCCATGAGGAGCTGATAAATTGTGGATCAATCGAAACTCACCTGGGTCCTTCTTGGGGACCACCCCTAAAGGAGAACAGACAAAATTCTGTACCGGGGGAACACTAAACGGGCCGGCAACCCGACCTCGGATAACCTCTTTCCGGATCTTATCCTGTACTACAGTCGTATGCTGCAAGACGGAAAGTTGGTTTTTGCACGTCCCGACACCCTGAAAGTCCCCCACCGGGATGCGGAAACCATATGAAAAACCGTTTCGCAGCACCCCAGCAGAAGTACGATCTGGGTATTCGCCGAGCCAGGGAATCATCGCCAAGGTATCAATCGGGGTTGGTAAAGGCGCCCCTCGGACTACATTAGACCTGTTTGGCGCCTCCTCTACCCCCATTTTCACCCGTTTTGGCTCTGCACGAGGACTCAGGATGGGGTGCCCCGCAACCACTACATTCGTGCTTAAATTTACAAGATCCCGGGGGCCTAGTACATTTACCTTTGTTGAAATTGAAACAGAAACCCCTCTTCCCTGTATTGCCGGCGGGTCTCGGATAATCGTCGGTACCCGTACCCGACCGAAAGGGCGTCCCCCCATATTGGCGGGAGGACTCACCAACAGTACTCCCCACCAACGGCATTTTCAACATCCCTGACTCTTTCATTTTATCCCATGTCAAAGAATCATAACAGTCCCAGGTTAAACTTTTGTTATGCTCCATCGCTTTCCTGAAAAGGTTGTCATAACAGAACCATTGGTTACCTTGGTGCGATGTCGAGTACCCCATAATTCTTGACTGATATACTGGAAACTCAGGGAGCAATTCAGGCCTACGTTCCCCCAAAATTGACGTAAAAATTCCCCAAGCATTGCCCCAGTTGCCAATATTCTCATTCACTTTAAAGGCGGCCATTTTTGCGCGCCAAACACTTGGATGCATCAGATCCTTTTGACTCTTAACAGTTTCAACCTCATAATGATCAACGAGCAAGGAGAAAATGTTTACATATTCCCCAGCCCAAATCTTTTCCTTTATTGCTAAAGGAACATGTTGCCCCAATTTTTCTCTACGAGAGGGTGTTGACTCATCCCTCGCGATCGGCAATGGCCGCTTACCTGCACCGAACGCTGCTTCCGCCCCTCGTGGCTTGTCTATCACCGCATCCGGCGCGGGCACCTTGGCTGTATCACGTTTCTCGCGCAACTGTTTCATGAGTGCTTGCGCTTCGGCAGCCGTGGCGCCCTCGCTACTGTCCCCCAACCACGCTGCTAACTGTGCCGCCAACTCGGGAGGCATATCCTCAGCGGATGTCGGGGTGACTACGACGGGAATCGGATTCCCTTCCTTCGGTACCGGGGCCGGTACCGGGGCTGGCGCCTCGAGCGGGGAACAGGGAACCGGGACGTCTCCCCCGACCGGCCCCCTTCTCGGTCTCTTTGGCCTCCCCCCGGCCGGTGGACGCCCCGATCCCTCCTCTCCGTCTCGCTCCGCCAACTGCCTCTTTATTTCGGACATTTCCTTCATGAGGACCCGAACCATCTGGTCAGTCGACATTCTCTTCGCGCCTTTCTTGGGCATCTTTCAGACGAAGTATCTAGAAGACAAAAAGAAAGATTAAAACGCTCAAAATTGGCTCTTCGTTCTGTCCCGAGCTCACGTGCAGCGAGGAGGTGCAGCTTCAGAGCACAAGAACAAGAGGATGTCTTCTGGTCTTGCGTCCCTTTTTATCCGTCTTCAGGGCGGGCGTATACCCGCCCCTGCCTGCCCCGAGGGCGTGGCTGGCTGCGTCAGTGTCTAGGCCAGCCCACTCTAGGGCGGGAACGGACGCGCCCCAGCTACGCCGCTTCGGGCATACCAGCCGAGACGCGCCTCCCGCCCAAAAATGGCTTCCCGGGGGGATCGAGGCACTCGGCCATACGTTCGGGGGGACCGAGTTGGTCGCCCCTTTCCATTTTCAGTTCAAGTATCTGCCAGTGCTATTTTTTTGGGCTAGTGTTGACGAGCCCAGGTTCAATATGTCATTAACCAATTTAGCATAACCTTTGGGAAAGGCTTGAGACACTAATCTTGTTTAAGGATGTATTCAATAGAGAGTAAACGTTAGTTAGTCAGTTAGGGAAATAGCATCATCAAAAAGTCGCGAAGAACAGATCCCCACCCCTCCAGGATTAAGCCCGGCTCTCTAAAAAAATGGTAAAGAAGGTGGCTTCTTCCCAAATAAAGACATTACAGAATTCTCTTCCTCGACCAAGGAAGCTTGAGAAATGTTACATTTAGAAGTAGAGAGAAAAATGCTGTAATCTATGGCTGAATTAAAACAATATTTTCTGAAAGAGAACAAATGCATTAATGTCTACTGTTCGTACATGGCAAAATAAAAGTGTGTATGTTTTATTGTTTTTTTTAAACACTCCGGGCATTCAGTTAACCTGGCCTATGCGGCCTAGTTATGCTAACTAAAACAAATCTAAATTTGGCATTATAATTGTATTTATAAGCAACACTCGAACACTAGCATGAGTCATAAGATGATTGCTCTGCTTGCCGATATGGGCAATGCCTATCTCTACCTGTGTTGCTTATGTACATGGAAGAAGCCTCTTTTGGGTTAGTTTTAATTGATTGATTGTACTGTGGTAAAAAAATAAAATTTTAAATAATATAGGTCAGACCCCGCATCTGCTAAATCATGAACAATGAATGTATCTCACCCAATTGTTGTGTGATCCGACCCTGGATATTGAAACATACATTTCATCCAACCACTCACAGAAGCGTTTGGCTTCCTAATAAGCAATGTAAACATAAAATGAATGGTTCACAGGACACCTACAGTAGTGCAATGTAGAAATTAATAATGGAGATTTAGGGGCCGATTATGATACTGGTCAGAAAGCCTCCGACCGCTAGTTGGAAACTTTCTGACCTAAACTGCCAGTTTGGGGTTTAACCGTCGAATTATAATGTTGGCGGTCAGAGCGTAAACCTGCTAAGTCATTCTGACATGGTTCTGACCGTGTTTCAGAGACTACCGTCCAGTCGGACCCGCATTGCAATCCCCTATTGTTAGAACTGGGGGTCTCTAGTTGGCAGAGGTAGGTACCACTGTCCAAATAGGGACCCTTGCTTCTAGTCAGGGTAAGGAGGAAACACTATTCAGATAGCCCCTGCTCACCCCCTTGGTAGCTGGGCACGAGCAGTCAGACTTATTGAAGGCAAAGTGCAAAGTATTTTGTACCAACACTCACGGTAACACAATGAAAACAGCACAAACTGACTCCACAACAGTTTAGAAAAATAAAGGTACTTAATCTAAATTACAGAAGTCCAAAACAACATAAATTCAATATACACGTCCAAGCATATGGTTTCAAATGAGTTCTTAAGGTTGCGCTAAAATAATCCACAGTTGCGTCACGTTTTAGCCAACAGTACCTTTAGATGCAACAAAGGTTCCAAGTGAAAGCTGTAGCATTGAAAAGCAAGCGATGCGTCACTCCTGAGACCCTGGGGAGGAGATGCGACAACCCTGCTGGACGAAGCGGGCGTGGTGCGGTGACTCTGGTCTGTATGGGGAGGGATGCAATACCTTGCATGGATTCTGGTGCACAGGTTTCGGTGGAAGCGGCTCGCAAAAGGTACGATGCAATGATCTTCAGGGCGGCGACAATCTCCGGTGCGGCGATGATGCGCGGCTCAGCGTCGATCTTGTCCTCTCGCAGTCCATCGATGCGATGGTTCTGCGATGACTCGCGCAGCGTCGTGATGCGGTCCGCAAGCAAGTGGTGCGACGATCTCATCCAGTGATGACAGCCTCTGCGATGATACTCGCAGCGATGGTAATCTTCCCGCATCGGACTGGTGCGTCCCGCAAAGCAAGGGTGCGATGACTCTGGCAGCGGCAACAGGCACTGCTACGATCTCGGCCTTCGTAGTGGCGGGAATTTCCTGGCACTGACGGGGATGCGCTCCGCAAGCGAGCAAAGTGATAAAACTTGCAGAAAGTCTTTAAAATCTAAGGGGCATATTATCAAGGGGGCTTATATCCATTTTCTTGGCTTTAAAAGCCAAGAAAGCGGAGATAAAATTATCTCCCTATTACCTAGCTGTCGCTAACACCAGTTAGCGACAGCTAGTAGGAGATAGCGACCATCTTGGGCCCCACTTTGCATGTCCGTGATGTTTATCACTAATGACATGTAAAGTGGGCGTGCAAAGATGTTAGCGACTGGAAACAGTCGCTAACATCGCTATCTCCTATTACCAACTTTTGGAGATATTCGCGCTAAGCGCGAATATCTCCAAAATCTCCAAAAGCTAACACCTACACTGAGCAGTTCTTAGCCATGTTATCCAATGGGAGGTGGATAACATGGCTAAGAGCATTAGCTCGGTAATGCATGAACATCGCTGACTTTTCAGCAATATTCATGCATTGCGGCTGATTTTTATCGCATTTGCGATAAACCTTGGTAATACCAAGGTTTATCTGCGATAAAAATCGCCGCAGCTCAGCGGTAAAAATATTGCCGCTGAGCCAACATAGCGATAATTATCGCTAGTAGTTGGTAATATGCCCCTAAGTTTCCAGCTTCCCAACACAGGTGCAACTTCCAGAGGCACCACAACTGGCCCCAAGCACTCTAGAAAGGACAGAACTCCCTCAATAGAGTTCAGGGAAGCTGGGGGTGAAGTCCATTTGTTCCTGGGACTTCCTAACAGGGAGCCAGCTCTTTTTCAGGCCCTTGGAGATTCCTTCAAGCAAGGGGACACAGCACAAAGCAAAGTCCTTCCCCTCTCCTTGGCAGCAAAGCAACTGCAGGTCAGTCCAGCAAAGCAACAGCAGGACAGTCTTCCTTCTTGAGTCTTCCAGCTTTCTCCTTGGCAGAGGTTCCTTCTTGATTCCAGGATGATTTAATTTTCTGTAGTCTTGGGTCCTGTACTTATACCCCTAAAAGTCTTTCAGCCTGATTCATCAAGCCGAAATCGGCTCGCAAAGGGCCAGATTCTGAGAATCTGGCCCTTTGCGAGCGCTATTTTTGCATTTGGGATTCATCATCCCAAATGCAAAAATCTGTAATAGCGATTTCGCTATTTTGCGAGGAATTACATTTAAGGAATCTCTATTTGAGATTCCTTAAATGCAATTCATCATCCATTTAAAAATTGCGAATTCGCAATTTCGGCCCGCTATTTACCGCGAGGTCAAACCTCGTGGTAAATAGCGAAAACTTAGGAAAATGCTTTTAAAAGCATTTTTCTAAGTTGCATGTTGCACACACACATGTCCTTTGGACATGTGTGTGCGCAACACCTGTTTCAATTTGCATTTAAGGGGTGCTACAGGGTGTCCTTTGGACACCCCTGGCACCCTTTAAATCGCTATCTTATTTGCGATTAGCAATTTGCTAATCGCAAATAAGGAATGTGTAGGAATCACAATTCTTTTTGCGATTCCTACATGAATCCCGTTTTGCGAGTCTGTAATAGCGATTTCTTATGAATCGCTATTATAGACTCGCAAAACGGGTCTTTGATGAATCAGGCTGTTTGTTCCCTTTTGTGCTGGAGGGCTCTGAGCCCGGTCTGAACCAGTTCTGGGTGTTCCTTGAGCACTTTGTTTTCCTGGCCTCTCCTTTCCTTTCAGAGAGAGGGGCAGGGTCATCAGCCACCCAGCAGGAGGTGGAGCCAGCATTGTGGCAGGCAGGCACAGCCCTATTCAGGCCCAGGTGCTACCCCCACCCACCACTCTAGATGCAGATGGAGCTATTCAGCCCAGGGATGGCCCACTCAGCCTCTGGGAGCCACCCAGTCCCTGTCACTCACAAACCAGACAGTCAATTCACAAACAGGCCAAGGCACACAGAAAGGTCTGTTGTACTGGAAAAAATATCAAAAGGGCCACACTTACCAACATCCCAATAACGTTATCAAATAACCAGTCAGTTGGCAATGAAGAAGTAGCAATCGTTTATTAACAAAGAACTCTGCGCAGAGGAGCTCCCTCGACCACACTAAAATCAGTGCGCCAGGAAGACTGACTATTCACACAGGAGACAAGTCATTTATACCTTAGTTACATTACATGAAATAACCGTATTTGGCAAACCCCCAATAGGTACAGGATCTCAAGGAAGAACCATATATGGTACACAAAGCCTGCTCAGAAGTCTGTTTCTGCTTTTATGGGGAAGGTCAGAAAGGGTAACTCCCTTTCATCTCAGTACATGGGAGTAACAGCCTGGCGCCGATAGGAATGTGCTTATCACCTCTGATGCCAGATGCGACCTTGGGCCTTACAGAAGAAGCAATACATAGTGAATTCAGCTGTCCTGTAACTCAACTAATTGGGACTCGCTCAGTAACATGGAAAACAACATGTGATCATTACCCAGGCCCGAGTCGACAAATACAAAATGGCATTTGTATGGTTTCTCTGACTAATGCGTAACTTAACCTATACACAGAAATGCAAGCTACTCTTCGTTCTTAACACTAAATAGTACATAACTATGAATATACGGGTATGCAGCTACATCAGGCTAAAAATGCCATATTAATAATGACTGAAAACAAAAATCTGTACCACAGGTCAGACAAAAAGTGCTGTTCTCAAACACAGGATTTAAATACAACCTTTCCTAAAAGATGTTTTATTAAATTCTGAGTTCAGGGATACCAGACTTTTATGTCCTACCCTGCTCCTATGGGAAGATATGCTGGTAGCCACTGTAGCCAGCATTCCCCATGATAGCCTATGGGCAAGGTAGCCTTACAATAGTAAAAAACGAAAATGGCTGTCATTCACTTCCAGAGCATGTCACCTGCACTAGTACATGCTCTACCCTTCACATACACCGCACCCTGCCCAAGGGGGTACCTTGGGCCTTCCATAGGGGTGACCAATGTGTACAAAAAGGGAAGGGTTGGGCCTGGTCAGTGGGAACACTGACCAGGAGGACATGGCAGTTCACAGACTGCACACAGGCACTGCGGTGGCAGACCTGAGACACCATTTTAGGGCTACTCATGTGGGTGGCACAATCAGTGCTGGAGGCCCACTAGTAGCATTTGTATCACCAGCCCTGGCACACTCAGTGCACTTTACTAGGGACTTCTTGGTGATACAAATATGCCAATCATGGATAACCAATTACAATCATATTTTACACAGGGAGCACTTGCACTTTGACACTGATCAGCAGTGGCAAACTCCCCAAAGCATCTAAACCAGCAAAAACGAAATCCAGCACAGCGTAAAAAAATACAGGAGGCAGAGGTAAAAAGACAGGGGAAACCATGCCAAAGATGCCAGGTCTAACACTTATGTATTGTGTTTCTGCCATCAGGAGTATGAGTTCCTACAACCTTTTCGTGCCGACATTTCCAACATGGAAAGACTGTGGGAAAGTGACTTTGGGGGTCCCTAAAAGGGCCCCCTTGCCTCCGCGGCCAACGGTTGGTGGCCGCAGGGGTACCTAGAGAGCACCCCTGTAAATCCCTGCACTGTGTGGCAGGCATCATTGGGTGCCTGACACACGTTGCAGGGTTTTACACATGCCCTCATTTATCCATAGGAGCCTGTATTACGGTCGGTTTTTGTCTGCAACACAAGCAACCATAGAGAAATGGGAGTATGCGACTGAACAACGTTTGGTCGCATCATAATCGGGGATCGGAACCGCTGACCAGAGTTTGGTCCCGAGTCTGTGACTGTGTCAGTCAGGGGCAACTCCAACTCCCATCATAATCGTAATATGCACCTTTGTCTCGTGCAATCCTCATTGTTTGTGTGACAATATAATAAGTTTGTTAATATAGACCTACTAAATTATTGAATCCGCTCCATTGCCTACATCTATATCATCAAGTTAAGTATATACTCATGGACTCATAAAACAAGCTTTAGTACATTGCAAATGTCCTGCTTTTGATGCTAAACTCTGTTATTTTGTGAACTGCTGTTTTCACATCAACTGGGCCTGGTACTTCAGGTTCTATACTCATATGTCTTTTTTTGCAGAATCTATAGCTGCCGCTATCAGTGCAGTATAGGCATCAGTATTTCATATGAAACGATGTAAGGATAATCTACATTAATAGTACGGTTATTTAGTGTCAACAAGAATATCATTGTACAATTCACATGAACAATCTAAACAATGGGGTACATTGTTGTAGGCCAGTGCTGGGATGGCAATGCGCAATATAGGTACAATAAAAAATTCTGATGAGAAGATGATAATTTGGGTCACAAAGGTTGATGACATTCCGTACTTCACCAAGAGAAATGTGGGCCATCATAAGGACAGGGGTTAGCTATGTGATATTTAGGCATGCATAGCAAATATTCTTACATACAAAGTTACATCATTTTTTACATTGAAAGCCAGCCTTGAGTCCCCCAGTTAATTATCGGCATAGTTACTCAGTAGAAAAGAAGGAGTCTTGCTGTGGATAATGGAGCAAGGGGAGTCAAGCAAATGGACTATATCTTGCATCTCGCAAGTGCCTTCAACCACTGCCACATGAATGACCAGATATTTCAATTCAATTAAAACCACATTCAGCTTAGGCTGCCATACTATTTTCATGCACTCATTAAAGGATATAATTTGTACTTTGACTCTCTTACTCGCATTCAAAAGAATTTCCCAAATATTTGGTCCCTGTGCAGCAAAGGTACCGCACATTCAGGAATTTCATGCCCATTGCTGATAAAGACATGTGATCTTGTTCACCAGGGGCACATTGGAATACTTTCACAAAGCTGTCAGTTCTGATCTATCCATTCCTTATCAACCACGCAAACACACAGAATGACAGAGAACAACATAGTCTTCACGCGGAGTTCTTTTAAAATGTCTGGGCCCACACTCATGTTTGTAAGGGGGCAAAACAAAAATCTTCAGGCCGAATTATGAAAGGTCTTTTCAATATCCACAGTATCGCTGCAGGGGGATCTTGAAGCAGTGAACTATGGGCAGTGCATTACGTAGCTGTCTAACATTGTTTCAGCATGGAGCCAATTTTATCAGGGAGCAAATGAGACCTAATCACTCAAAGCAGCCTATTAACCTAAACTTTGGCTAGTGCTTTTGTATATAGGTCTGTTTTTACTATGTACATACAACATCACTGGGATGCCATTCAGATGGCCTACGCAAAAAGAACAATTGATGGACAAAATATGGACCCAAGGATGCTTGTTTCCAGTCCAGGGAGGACCTAGCTTGGTAGTTCGGGCTGGACTGTTCCCTTGAGGCACAGGGTTTTACTGTTTTGCATATGGCTGGGTTCAAATTGAAATGGCATGATGAGCAAAAAACGATGGATTTAGGCCCAGATCTCTGTACTGGGGTGAATATATGACAATGTTCGGTATTCTGTCCATCAACTGTTGTTTTTGCATTCAGATGGCCTAAGAAGTTTTCATGATAATCTGTTTGTGAGTCATTTTATGTGCTTCAATCACTCTTTGCATCTCTTCCTCTCTAGTTGACATATACTGTGTCTGTAGGCCATAGAGCAGTCTCTTAAGTCTGACCATCTGTATCCAATTTTCTTTATGCCCTGTTAATGGAATGACCTGGCCTTATCTCTTAGCACCATTTTGAATGTCTCCCATAAAGTTTTGAGCCAGCTCTACTACCCACTATTTATATTTTTTAATTAATTGTATAATATATACATTTTTATTACTCTTGATTACTTTTATTCTATGTATTTTGTATGTTATTTTGGCTTTGGGAAAGTAAATGTGATGGGTGAGGTCAGTCTAAACATTTTCTATTGCTGA
Organism: Lissotriton vulgaris; assembly: GCF_964263255.1. Classification (NCBI taxonomy): domain Eukaryota; kingdom Metazoa; phylum Chordata; class Amphibia; order Caudata; family Salamandridae; genus Lissotriton; species Lissotriton vulgaris. The sequence goes on along the minus strand of NC_141689.1, from coordinate 1,025,964,562 downwards.
TCATGTTGGAATGGGTATAGGTTTGACCTCTTCAAAGTCCATCACTTTCTCTACAGTTGCTTAAGTTGCTGTGAAGTGGGACTAGTACAATTGACCCCTCCAAAATCCAATAATTTCACCAATGTTGCTCAGTTTGGAGTGGGAACAGTAAGTCCCAAATATTGGAATACTAAATCTGAGCACTTTAAAGTCCAGCACTTTCCCTGCTTTTGCATTCATTGGAGTGGGAAACATAAATCTGACCCTTATGAAAAGTAGGCCCGGGCGTATTGGGCGTAGTGGGGCTCCGCAGAGCTACGCGGAATGGGTGAGAAGCTACACCCACTTCTGCACTCTGCGTAGCCCCACTACGCACCTCCCTCCCGCTCTCCTCTACATACATTATTCAAGCAAAATGCCCTTAATAAAGCAAGTTTAAAGCACTTACTGTGTCCGGGGCTCGTCCGGGGCTCCCTCTAAGAATCGCGTCATCATGGATACCAATGCGCATGCGCGGGCGGACGCGCATGCGCATTTCTCCAGAGAAATGCGCATGCGCGAACGGCGCGCATGCGCATTGGTATCTATGAAGAGACGCTATTCCAAGAGGGAGCCCCGGACGAGCCCCGGACACGGTAACTGCTTTAAACTTGTTTTATTAAGGGTATTTTGCTTAAATAATGTATGTAGGGGAGGGCGGGAGGGAGGCGAGTGGCGGCCGACTCGGCTACGCACACGGAGTGGGCGTAGTGTTGCCGGCTACGCTGTCTACGCAAAATGCGTAGGAGGCAACACTACGCCTACTCCGTGGGCGTAGCCGATTCGGACGCCTAGGCCTAATGAAAACTCACTCAAAGTCACTGGATGATGTCCTCACTGATGACCCTCACTGATGTCATCAGTGATGTCATTTGAGATGTCATCAGTGATATCACTGACTTGTCATGAGTGATGTAATAAGTGAGGTCATAACCAGTGCATTGCAGGGGCACGAGCCATAGTTAGCTCAGCTAACTATAATGTCTAGATTTCTCTGATTTTGTACGAGTGAAATGTCAGCCAAGCAATAAGGTCCCTGGAACCTTTATTTTTTTCCATTAATTTCTAGGGATTTTTAAATGCTAATTCCTAACTATAACATCCCTGAAACAACTGTTTTTTTGTGTGAATTTCTAAGGTTTTTTAACTTCTATTTGCTAACTATAACGTTATTGTAATCTTTGGTTGTTTTAATTAATTGCTAAGGTTTTTTAAATTCTATTTGCTAACTATTACTTACCTGTAACCTTTATTTTTATTAGTGAATTTCTAAGATTTTTTAACTAAAAGTCGCATCTGCAGAGTGATGGAGAAAAGGAGCTGACCCTCCAACTAGCTCTCAGGAATTCCCCTGCGTAGGACTTGCAGGAGGTACCAGGAGGGCCTCTTGGCCCCCAAGGTCCTTCTGGAGTAAAGTGGACTTCATTCCTCAACCAGTAGCTCACCAAGAGGCACAGTTATGGAGTGGTGGAGAAAGGCCGCATGGCCTTCGAAGACCTCTTAGCAATCCCACCTTGTGGGACTTACTGGAGGTGACAAGAGAGGTACTTGGTCCCTTCCTGAGGCTGATTTCTGCCCAGGGGACCTCAATCCCCAAGGCTGGGCCATTATATATATATATATATATATATATATATATATATGTATATATATATATATATATATATATATATATATATATATATATATATATATATATATATATATATATATATATATATATATATATATATATATCTGCTCCAATTCCGTACCCAGGGACAATGTCCAAACGGCAAAAAAGCACTTGCGGGGAATAGTTTGGGTTAGTTTATTTCAACACCAAACAAACACTACATAAACAGACGCGTTTCGGTAGTAAACCTTCATCCATGTTTTTTAGCATTCCAGAAGGGGAGAAGAAGGTGAATGCTCCTAAAGTGGAATGTAAGATCTGCAACACTATTCTGTCTCGTGGTGACCCCCGGAAAAAATGCAGCTTTGGGAACTCCACAATGATCAGGCATGTTCAAAGAAAGCACCCCCAAAACTATGCCCGGGAGAGTGTCAGGGACCTGGCACGGAATGCACCTGGGGATGGCGCCTCGACTTCCACCTGAGGAGCAACATCATCGGGGAGAGGAAGAGCAGTCGAGCTGATACCAAATATTCAGCCTGTTTTTAATAACATTACCATTAGGTGTAAGCAGTGTGACAAACTGCTTTGTTATGGAGAACAGAGTATCCGACTAATTGTTCGAAAAAGAGAAGAACATCGCTGCCCTCCCCAGCCCTAATTTTCCCCCTTTTTTTGCTCCTGTTGAGCAGTTTGGCATTCCCTAGTTTTTTTTTTGTTTTGAACCCCCCCCCCAAAAATTAAAAACGTTCGGAAAAAGTAAAAAAAAACAAAAAAAAACTAAAAAAGAAGAACAAAAACAGTTCTTTTTAGAACTACCTCCAATTTTCCAAAAAGAGCTATATACTTTATATATTGTAAAGGAGTGAGTGAAGTGGTGAGCTCAGGGTGCGCGTACTGGTGAGCGTACATGGGAACGCACCCAGCGCTTACCCCGTGAAAATTGCAAAAAAAAAAGGTTTTTTACAAAGGTTTTTTACCCTTCAGGGTCCTTCTAAGCCCCCCTCAGAAAACCTAGAGGGTTAGGGGGTGTGTACCCTGCCCGCTTTTAATCATTTCCCCCTTTATATTTTCACCTCTTGTGTCTTGATTCTACCGAGACACATGATGGCGGACTCTCCGGACTGTTTAGAATGTTGACAGCCAATCAGCTTTCTGCTCGCGCACTCCCGTAGCGTGCCGGGTGCGCTCCCCGGTACGCGTACCGGTGAGCTCTCGGAGCGCGCCTATAGATATATATGTGTTTTTGAAGTTAATTTTCAAAAAAAACACTGGAGCAAATTTCACCAAATATAGCAAAGGCACATCTGCGTACCAGTCCCTACAATTTTGCAAAGTTTGGCATAATTCCTTTCAGCAGTTCAGGCTGTAGCCTTGTCAATTCGTCCTATGGAAATTAACATGGGGAAAACACGTTTTGGGACTCTCCTTTTTTCTCAGCCCCCACTTCACGAATCCCCACGAAACTTTCAGGGAAGGAGCAGAGCGCAGCTGGCCTGAACTTTGGAAAACTACACGCAAATTCCTCAACCGGCGCCAAAGTTATTCCCAATAGAATGTTGTGGATTTCCTATGGTAGCTAGGTCCTAACTATAACTACCTAATGGCGACCGCAAGTAGGTAATATATATTTTTATGGAAGTGGAGGCTGAGGGGCCCCCCCTTCCCTGGGCCAGTTTTGTCTCCAGGGACCCCATCCCCTGGAGCCTGCCATTTATCTTTTATTTTTGGAGGGGGCCACGCATCCCCCTCCTGAGACCTATATTGCCCCGGGGACTCCATCCCCAGGGGCATGGCCACCTTCTTTTTCTTTCTTTTTTTAGATAAATCAAAATGGGTAGGGGGGCCGCGCAGGCCTTCCCTTTATTTGTAATTTTTTGAGAGGATGACTGTGTGGACGCCCTCCTGAGACGGATATTGCCCCGGGAACCCATCCCCCAGAACATGGCTACATCGTTGGGGACTTCGGGGCAACCTCAATTCCCACGCAGTCCCTGCCGCCTCTTCGCCTCCTGCAGTAGTTGGCATTGCTTTTGAGGAGAGGGAGCTGCAAACATGCACATATCTCTCACCATTGAATTCAAACACACATTTATTTGAATCAAGCACCCTCAGTGGGTGTGGCTTGCAAGGTAAGGTCGCCAGGATTCCTGGTAACTGTAGTCCTGTAGGTGAGTTTTTAGTTCATTTCGGTAGAATCGAGACACAAGAGGTGAAAATAAAAAGGGGGAAATGATTATAAGGGGGCAGGGTAGACACCCCCTGACCCCCTAGGTTTTCTGAGGGGGGCCTAGAAGGACCCTGTGGTGCAAAAAAACTATATTTTGTTTTAGAATGTTCACGGGGTAAGCGATGGGTGCGTTCCCATGTACGCTTACAGGTACGCGTACCCTGAGCGTACCATGGGGAAAACCAGAAAAAAAATTATTTTGGGGCCTGGGGGGTCCTTGTGGGACCCCTGAGCAGGCCTAGGTGGTCAGGGGGCTTCTATCCTGCCCCCTTTGCGTGTTTTGCACCTTTGTTTCACTGCTTTCTTGTGCCTTGGTTCTACCGAGGCACACGATGGCTGCCAACACTTCCTGGTTTGGAGTGTTGACAGACAGTGGCAGCCAATCAGCATAACTTTCACAGGAAAGCAGCATGCTCATTGGCTGTCATTGACGGCATTCATCTTGTGCTAGGTAGACCGAGGCACAAAAGAAGCATAAAAACAAATGTGTAGGCGGCAGGGTAGAAAGAACCTGACCCCCTAGGGCTGCTCAGGTGGTCCCACAAGGATATTAACATATTTAAAAGTTATCCGCTAATAGAATTAGAATTTTAAAAACCTTGCGAATTCACTGAAAAAAACATAGGTTTCAGGCCATACATAGTTAGGAATTAGCATTAAAAAAAACTTGCAAATTCACTGAAAAAACCATAGGCTTCAGGCCTTATATAGTTAGGAATTAGCATATAAAAAAACTTTGAAATTCACTGAAAAAACCATAGGTTTCAGGCCTTATATAGTTAGGAATTAGCATTTAAAAAGCCATTGAAATTGCTCCTATATAGTTAGTTGTACTAACTATATTTCGTGCACCCGCAATCCACTGCTGATGATGTCACATATTAGATCATTCATAACATGGTCAGTGACATCACTGATGAAATGCCTATATAAGGCCTGAAACCTATGGTTTTTTCAGTGAATATATATATATATATATATATATATATATATATATATATATATATGTATATATATATTACCTACTGGCAGTCGCCAGTAGGTATATATAGTTAGGACCTAGTTACCATAGGAAATCCCCAACATTCTATTGGGAATAACTTTCGCGCCGATTGAGGAATCTGCATGTAATGTTCCTTAAATTTGCTCATCTACGCTCCGCTCCTTCCCTGAAAGTTTCGGGGAGATTTGTCAAGCGGGGGCCAAGAAAAAAGGGGGGTCCCAAAACATGTTTTCCCCATGTTAATTTCCATAGGAACCTTTAGACATGGCTACAGCCCGAACGGCTGAATGGAATTACACCAAACTTGGCAAAATGGTAGGGCCTGGTATGCAGATGTGCCTTTGCTATGTTTGGTGAAAATCCCTCCAGTAGTTCTTGAGAAAATTGAAATTGAAATTTTTCAAATTTCTTTTTCTATGGGACCTTTAGACACGGCTACAGCCCGAACGGTGAACGTAATTACACCAAACTTGGCAAAATGGTAGGGACAGGTATGCAGTAGTGCCTTTTCTTTATTTGGTGAAAATCCCTGGAGTAGTTGTTGAGAAAATTGAATTTGAGCAAATTATATATCTATATGCACTCACCGTACGCGCATCGTATGCGTACGGTACGCGTACCGTACATGTACGTGCGCGTACCTTTACGTGCGCAAGCGAGTTTCAGATTGGCTGGCAGTTGACTGTCAACATTCCAAACTGTCCAAACCAGAGACCCCCAACCTTCTAGCCCTTCTCAGGGGACCCAGAAGGACCCCCCATGGGCAAAAAAAAAATCGAGGGGTACGCACACCGTAAATTTTTTTTGCATTTGGTGGTCCTTCTGGGACCCCCTGAGAAGGGCTAGGGGATCAGGGAGTCTCTACCCTGCCCCCTTTTCGTGTTTTCCACTCTTGTTTTGAGCTCTCTTGTGCCTCACTTCTCCTGAGAAACAAGATGGTTGCTCAGGTGGTCCCAGAAGGATAATAACATATATAAACGTTATCCGCTAATAGAATTAGCATTTATAAAACATTTGAAATGTATTGAAAAAAAATATAGGTTTCACGCCTGATATAGTTAGGAATTAGCATTTAAACAACCTTGCAAATTCACTGAAAAAACTATAGGTTTCAGGCCTTATATAGTTAGGAATTAGCATTTAAAAAACCTTGCAAATTCCCTTAAAAAACCATAGGTTTCAGGCCTTATATAGTATTATAGTTGGGAATTAGCATTTAAAAAGCCTTGCAAATTCACTTAAAAAAACCATAGGTTTCAGGCCTTATATAGTTAGGAATTAGCATTTTAAAAACCTTGCAAATTCACTTAAAAAAACCATAGGTTTCAGGCCTTATATAGTTAGGAATTAGCATTTAAAAAACCATTGAAATTGCTCCTATATAGTTAGTTGTACTAACTATATTTCGCGCACCCGCAATCCACTGCTGATGATGTCACATATTACATCATTCATGACATGGTCAGTGACATCACTGATGACATCACTGATGACATCTCAAATGACATCACTGATCACATCACTGATGATATCATTCATGTGATAATACGATGCACCTCCTCACACTCTAATATAGCCTTTGATACACCCAGTGTTAAATACAGACTACCATTCGTGAAACCATTGACACACCAATACCAGTTACTACATACAAACTCACTGATTCCTAGGTCTACACACACATTCACTCATTCACCCATAGAATCATTCATACATACAGTCACTCATCAATACAACACTATCATATGCACTCATACACCTATACAGACACTCACACACTGCCACTCATCCATGGAGTTACTCACACACCTAGTCAGTCATGCAAAGAATCAATCACACTTCCATTTCCTCAACTAAACAGTTATACACACAACACCTTACTTATTTAAACATATACTAACACATACTTACTCTCTTATACAATCACTGATACAAGTACACAATGATCCATACAGTCACTCGCACATTCACTGGCTCACATGTATAGTCATTTATATATGCCAACTCTCACATGCACTGTGTTTTACATATGTACTTACTTGGACATGTAGCACTGAGATAATTATTCACTCACCAACACACCCATGCACACAGTCAACCTCCCATATAGCTGTTTCCACATGCACTCTCGAACTCATACACCTAGTGAATCAACTGCTCACACATCTATGCACAGAGTCACACACCTCCCAGCCACCCACACACACACTCAGTCTCCCATTCAAATACTTGGGCAACCAATCAACAACCCATATAGCCACTCATATAGCTACTGATCAACACACGCAGCAGCTTACACAACAACAGACATACTGATGGACACATTCAGACAGTTTAGTCACTAACCCATGCATTTAGTAAGACACATTTATTCACTCACTCATACAGTCAGTCACGCACCTACTAAATCCTTCATCCAGACATTTATACATCCACCCATTCTTCAATATGTAAAACATATTTAAACTTTACAGAAACACACAGTCACTGATGATGTAATAAGTGATGTCATCAGTGATGTCATCAGTGATGTCAAATGAGATGTCATCAGTGATGTCATCAGTGATGTCATTTGAGATGTCATCAGTGATTTCACTGACCATGTCATGAATGATGTAATATGTGACATCATCAGCAGTGGATTGCGGGTGCGCTGAATATAGTTTGTACAACTAACTATATAGGAGCAATTTCAATGGTTTTTTAAATGCTAATTCCTAACTATATAAGGCCTGAAACCTATGTTTTTTTAAGTGAATTTGCAAGGTTTTTAAAATGCTAATTCCTAACTATATAAGGCCTTAAACCTATGGTTTTTGTAAGTGAATTTGCAAGGTTTTTTAAATGCTAATTCCTAACTATAATACTATATAAGGCCTGAAACCTATGTTTTTTTAAGTGAATTTGCAAGGTTTTTTAAATGCTAATTCCTAACTATATAAGGCCTGAAACCGATGGTTTTTTCAGTGAATTTGCAAGGTTTTTTAAATGCTAATTCCTAACTATATCAGGCGTGAAACCTATATTTTTTTCAATAAATTTCAAAGGTTTTATAAATGCTAATTCTATTAGCGGATAACGTTTATATATGTTATTATCCTTCTGGGACCACCTGAGCAGCCATCTTGTTTCTCAGGAGAAGTGAGGCACAAGAGAGCTCAAAACAAGAGTGGAAAACACCAAAAGGGGGCAGGGTAGAGACTCCCTGACCCCATAGCCCTTCTCAGGGGGTCCCAGAAGGACCACCAAGTGCAAAAAAAATTATTATTATTTTTTTAAATCGCGGGGAACGCGCATGGTACGCGTAACATACGCGTACGGTGTGCGTACCCCTCGATTTTTTCAATGGTTTTTTTTTTGCCCTTGGGGGGTCTTTCTGGGTCCCCTGAGAAGGGCTAGAGGGTTGGGGGGTGACAGTCGACTGCCAGCCAATCTGAAACTCGCTCGCGCACGTAAAGGTACGCGCATGTACGCGTACGGTACGCGTACCGTACGCATACGACTATATAAGGCTGAAACCTATGGATTTTTAAGTGAATAGATATATATATATATATATGTATATATATATATTGCCATCCTGACAGTCTTTCAACAAACAGGCACCAACTCTGTGAATAATTTTGGCACAGAAGGCGATTTATTCAAACATGGTCAGATGCGTTTCGGTGGCAGGACCGCCTTGTTCACTGTATAAAAAGTTCTGTGAGTGAGATACTTAAATACACAACAACCATTATCCCTTGGTTACCATGGCAACCAAAACATTTCATAGACATAGAAGCTCCTCAGCGACTATGAGACATGACAGTGCATAAATTGAAACACAGTCAGGAAAAAATACACAAACAGCAAATATTATATAAGACATTTGTGTTCCCCTAATAATGCAGTACGAGTTGGAATAATCACTAATGTGTAGTTCAAAAGAGACATATCTATTCTACATCCATCCTTACATCTCAAGTATACATAACCTTGTGTGTGATGTAAAGAAAATACCGGTCATTGACATAGAAGTGGCACAGGTAGTTCATGTGTTGCCCCCCTGCTCTATTTAGAAAAAGATTATACTATCCATCATTTTAGTTACATATTACTCGGGAAACTGTAAATGACAATTGCTACATCAGGGATTTACAATGCAGTCTGCTACTATAGTAACGCGCTAAATGTCGTTCCTGATGCTGGAGTGGCAAAACTCCCCCCTTGCCCCGGGATGCGACTCTTAATTAATGTCTATGGTTTCCGTCTGTTTGCTCCTAGATTGGGAGTGAAAGGCCATAGGGAGAAGGGGGGTTCTACCCTGGGATGTGCGGATACTAGATGAGAAAGTGGAGTAGAAGGGAAAGGCACTATCACACCGCAGGGACTGCCCTGCCCAAGTTGGCTTGCGGTACTAAATAGATGTCTACGATAGGGAAACATAAAAACCATATCAAAACGGGACCCGACCGGGCCTCAAAGTGTATCGTGTTACAAGAGGGAAAGGATAAAATGAAATTAAAAAATAAAATAAAAGGGTTGAGATGATGATGCAATAGAAACAATAAATAAAGTGTAAGAACTTTTACGCTCTAAGGAATGGATAGCAGAGGAGAGACGTGAGTCCCTGACTGAGGGGTCACAGGTGGACATTCAGCGCTTCATCAGCATTGATCCTGTGCGGGATTTTTGAGTTGAGGAGAATTATATATCTCGATTCCAATCTCCGTAATGCCAGTTGTCGGTTTCCTCCCCTTTGATTTTTTGGGACATTGTCAATGACAAAGTAGGAGAGGTCCTGGGACTTACCTCCATGGCACAAATTAATGTGGCATGCCACTGGGTATGTCTGGTCATCATTCGCAACAGCCCTTAGGTGCTGTAGGATGTGAACGTGAACCTGATGGATGGTGCTGCCTACATAGATCTTAGCAAGTACCAACCACACTTTTTTTCACTCCTATTGCTGAAGGAAAAAACAAACCAATATTTCTCTTAGGTCTGTTGGGTGTTTCTTACCCTTTTAATTACTATTTTTACTTTTCAAGCAGAGATTTTTATGTGTAAAAAGAATACAAGACATTTAAAACATTTACACAAAACAGATACAAAACATTCATCACATATATATACAAACTGAACAAAATTTCCTTATTCCAATTAATGTACTCAGATCCTTGTCTAAATTTGACAAAGTAACGCTCAGTATGGATGACAATATATTCAAATAATATAAACCATAGTTCAATTCATTGGTCTATAGGTCAATTGATGTCATATTTTCTGTGCCTATACGCGTTTCGAACCAGCTGACTTGAATTCCTAGGTTCTCTTCAGGGCTCTGTCTTTTAGTAAGTATCTGTAAATATGTACAAAGATGACAATTTTATTTTGAGTTCTAAATAATTAGTTTCTTCTCTCCATTGCTTCAAAATTATCGCTGTTTATACCTGTTCGTCCAGCAGCCGCCGGTCTACAGGTTTCACGTTTTTCTCTTTTCTTTTTAATTGATCTTGATCCTGCACCCAAGGTGAAGACTAGATTTATCACTATTTTTTGAAAACTTGTCTCTGTCCAACTATGTCAAGCCTTACCCCCCCAGACATACCTTTTCTTTGAAGGTTTTGCCCGTAATGCTAGTTCTCCTGGGTTGTAATTATTTCTTTTTTGGGGTTTTCTTCCTTTTTTTATAGATAACCTGTAAATTATAAAAGTATCTTAATGTTTATCAGGCCTCTGGTGTGGATTGCCTTTGCATTACTGTCATTGGGGTGTAAACACTTTCTAAACATACCTGTTGCAATGTTGCACTCTCGTAGTGACAGCGCGTTCCGTATTTATATACTCGGGTGGTATTCCATTATTCATAAAGGTCTCACGATCTGTAAATTTAGAGGTATCTCTATAAGATTGATTGAATTTAGTTTTCACGTTATTAAACTGGCTTTCACACAAGGGAAGGCATACCTTCAGTCTTTAAGCGGGAGCTCCGTGGTTATTTTCGTTTGCCCTCGCACTCGTTAAGAACCGCGGGGACACCCGTTTCGTTCAGCTATATGAATAAACGCTAGAGTCAGTCTATATTTGAATCTTTAGCTTTGAGATTAGCATGTACCTGGGATATTCTGTATGCCCCTTACCTTAGTTTGGCGTGATCCGGCAACTGCAGAACAATCTGTGGACGCCGCCGCCATCTTTAGTTGGGTTCATATAGCCGATATCACACATTGCGTGTCGGCCATTTTGGAGGGGGTTGATTTCTCATTACGATCTTTACAACATCAAACACGGATTAAATCCTTAGTGGCCAGCGATTCTTGTTCTAAGGCATTTTGCGGTCCAGTGAGCATTGTATTATAGATATTAATCGCTTTTCTTAATGTGCAACCGTATTTTGGGGAGGGGATTTATTTCTCATTCTTTTTAAAAAAAGAGGATCTTAGATTACGTGCATAGTGGCTTTGTCTATGTTTAATGATCGATCGATTATGCTTGGAAGCCCAGAACATTACGTTTTGGATGATAAGAGTGTTCTTGTGAAATCGGCGGTGGCCATCTTTGAATGGGCTCGATCACCAACTACCCACTTCATTCGCCCTTTGTCTGTGTATTCCTGTAGTTACAACCTGGAAATTTCAGATAATGAATTGAGGCCTGAGAGGGCACTGTTAAATTTTAATGTAAGGTATGCTTCCTTTTGTAGCAGTACTCTCTCAGGGTCTACTGACGAATTCCTATTTTGAACATTAAACAGAACAGACCATTTAAAATCGTTTTCTCCATGGCAGTTCTCTACAAAGTGCTAAACCATTGGGGCAGTTAGGACTTTATTTTTAATTCGTGATCTGTGTTGGGTCATGAGTGTATTTACTTGTTGGGTCGTCTTTCCAATGTAGATCTTCGGACAGGGGCATACAATTACATATATGACGTTTCTAGTTTTACAATTTGTAAAACCAAGATGCTTCCTTTTGACATTACCATGGGCAAATTCTGCACCCTCCATTGTGTTTGTGCATGCCACACAGGTACCACATCTGCGGTGTCCTGTTATGGGTTTTAAACCCCATTTAGTTAGTAGATCGCTTTTTGGTTTTGGTGTCATTATATCAGCTCGTACAACCATCTGGCCTATACTTCTGTTCTTCTTGTATGCAAATAGAGGCCGGGGGAACGAACACTCCAGGTTCTCCAATAAGTGCCAATTTTTTAACATGCTTGTCTGATTTTACTACTTTCTGGACCAAAAGTGGTCACACAGACCAGTCTATCTAATTCTGGTTTCTCATTAGTCTGTAAAAGATATTCTCTCGGTGTAAAACGTGCCCTTTTACTTGAATGTTTTAATAGTTTCCAGGGGTACCCTTTGTGTTTTAATTCTTCGCAGAAAGTATCAGCATGTTGTTCAAAGTCTGAAACATCAGTACAATTTCTTCGTATACGAAGTAGTTGTCCATAAGGCAAATTCGCTTTTAGGTTTCTTGGGTGAGCACTTTGATGGTGTAACATTCTGTTTTTATCCGTCTTTTTTCTGTACACAGAGGATTTAAGTCGTCCTTCTGTACATGTGATTTCGACATCAAGAAAAGTCATTTTGGTGGTACTGGAGTCTATTGAGAACTTGATGTCCGGATGTTTTGTGTTAAGCCACATGTGGAACCGCATCAATTCCGTGTGGCTCCCCTGCCACAGGAGCCACACGTCATCAATGTAGCGGTACCATTGTTTTATATGTGCACCATAGGGGTTGTTATGATCAATGTACTTCCTCTCATATTCTGCCATAAACAATACGGCCATTTCTGGCGCGTATGGACAGCCCATAGCAGTTCCCTTGGTTTGCATAAAGAACTGCTCATTGAATCTAAAATAATTCTTTCTCAGGGCTACCTCGGCTAATTGCAGGATGAATGAAATCGGTACCCGATGTGGTCTGGGCCGGGCTTCCAAGTATATTTCCATCACTTCCAGGGCCTCGTCCTGGGGGATCTGGGTATATAATGACGTTATGTCCATTGTCACTAGTAGTTCTGAGGATGGGTCAAACTCTGTCCCCTCAACCTTAAGTAAAAAATCGGTGGTGTATTTCAAATACAACTTCACTTGACAAATAAAGGGCTTTAAAAAGAAATCAACGTATTTGGGCAGGGGCTCCAAACATGAGTCACACCCTGACACGATTGGGCGTCCTGGGGGTTCATTTAGGCTTTTGTGGATTTTTGGGAGAAAATATAGAATAGGAGTTCTGGGGAATTTTTCGATTAAATAGTCACCTTCTTTGGGACCCACAAATCCAGTTTCCATCCCTAGTTTCATTATTTCTGAGATTGATCCTTGTATACTTTTAACAGGAACTTCCTCCAGTAACCTATACCACATTTTGTTCTCCACTTGAGACTTTGCTTCTGTTATGTATTTGTCTCTGGGCCACACCACCACAGCACCGCCTTTGTCGGCCTGTTTAATTACTATTGAGTCATCGTCTTTCAGATTTTTCAAAGCTTCTCTTTTGCCTTTGCTTAAATTTTGTTTCATATACCCTTTCTTTTTTTCTAGTTTATCTATTGAAGACAAAAGAGTCTGCTCAAAGGCATAAACCTGTTTCGGAATTTTTTGAGTTGGTACAAAAGTGGATTTTTCCGTAATCCTGTTGTTTCTTTTTCCACCATCGGAGGTTGATTAGCAAAAAAGGCTCTAAGCCTGATTTTCTGACAAAAATCTATTGCCTCAAGTTTAGTTTTTGTGAAGTCTGTATATTGGTGGGGGACAAATTTCAATCCTAGATTAAGAACCGATTCCTCGTCTCTTGTCAGTATTTTCTGGGAAAGATTGACTATACTAGTATTAGTCGTTACGATTTGTAGATGTTTTTCCTTGTCCACATTTCCCACGGTACCTTGTACCTTGCTTTGGATTGTTGGCCCTTGTCTAAAAAACTCACTTGCTATTTGTTGGGGTTACTACGTGTATCTGAGCCTGATGACTCTGAAGAGGAAGTCTCAGAGAAAGTCTTGTATCTATTACGAGACCTTCCTTGGTTGTTATATAAAGCCCCTCGTGGATCAACCTGTGTATAGAAGTCGTCCTTTAAAAAGGGGTATGCCTTCTCAAGTGTGAAAAACTTGGCGTCTTTTTCATATTGCGCTGTTTTATTGTTGATGGTATTGTCCTTGAATGTCAAAATATCTTTCTCTATTTTATCTAGGAGGGCTTTGGCATCAGACACGGTTGGACTGTTTTTGATGGATTGGGTTAAGTCAGTAATGCAAAGGCAATCCACACCAGAGGCCTGATAAACATTAAGATACCTTTATAATTTACAGGTTATCTATAAAAAAAGGAAGAAAACCCCCAAAAAAGAAATAATTACAACCCAGGAGAACTAGCATTACGGGCAATACCTTCAAAGAAAAGGTATGTCTGGGGGGGTAAGGCTTGACATAGTTGTACAGAGACAAGTTTTCAAAAAATAGTGATAAATCTATTCTTCACCTTGGGTGCAGGATCAAGATCAATTAAAAAGAAAAGAGAAAAACGTGAAACCTGTAGACCGGCGGCTGCTGTATGAACAGGTATAAACAGCGATAATTTTGAAGCAATGGAGAGAAGAAACTAATTATTTAGAACTCAAAATAAAATTGTCATCTTTGTACATATTTACAGATACTTACTAAAAGACAGAGCCCTGAAGAGAACCTAGGAATTCAAGTCAGCTGGTTCGAAACGCATAGGCACAGAAAATATGACATCAATTGACCTATAGACCAATGAATTGAACTATGGTTTATATTATTTGAATATATTGTCATCCATACTGAGCGTTACTTTGTCAAATTTAGACAAGGATCTGAGTACATTAATTGGAATAAGGAAATTTTGTACAGTTTGTATATATATGTGATGAATGTTTTGTATTTTTTTTGTGTAAATGTTTTAAATTTCTTGTATTCTTTTTACACATACAAATCTCTGCTTGAAAAGTAAAAATAGTAAATAAAAGGGTAAGAAACACCCAACAGACCTAAGAGTAATATTAGTTTGTTTTTTCCTTCAGAAATAGGAGTGAAAAAAAGTGTGGTTGGTACTTGCTTGTTTTTCCCAGATAATATATGGTCCAACCAACCACAAGTCCCAGGGTCTGACTCCATTTTTTGTATCAATCTTAGAACGGGGTTGCACCCCGTGAGAGTTTGAAGGGTGCACGATTAAATCAAGCAGCCAATTTAAAAGAATTAATCATTGGAAGGACTAGATCCTTCCTGAAGGTATGTGTGAGAAGGACACTTTATCATTCTCTGAAAGTCACATTCAAAATCTAATAGCATCTGCTCCATTCTCAAACATCACCCTTAGCACTTCTGCACAGCAGCAGAATGAGTCGGATAAATTGATTAGATTGCGTAAAAAACAAATCCGAACCAAGCTCCATGGTCACTTCCTTTTGAAACATCTAGTAGGAGGTACCATTCCCTGGGGGTTACAGGTAAAAAAACATCCCAGTGATTTTCATTGAGGACGCAGAATACAGGAAAGGATTTAGCTGCATTAACACAAAATGTTGCAGGGACCTGATGGTCCATACGATAGAGATGGCGCAACGACTCTGTGCTAAGGAATTACAAGAGCTAGAAGACTTAACCCAAGCCATCAAAAACAGTCCAACCGTGTCTGATGCCAAAGCCCTCCTAGATAAAATAGAGAAAGAGATTTTGACTTTCAAGGACAATACCATCAACAATAAAACAGCGCAATATGAAAAAGACGCCAAGTCTTTCACACTTGAGAAGGCATACCCCTTTTTAAAGGACGACTTCTATACACAGGTTGATCCACGAGGGGCTTTATATAACAACCAAGGAAGGTCTTGTAATAGATACAAGACTTTCTCTGAGACTTCCTCTTCAGAGTCATCAGGCTCAGATACACGTAGTAACCCCAACAAAAAGCAAGTGAGTTTTTTAGACAAGGGCCAACAATCCAAGGCAAGGTACAAGGTACCGTGGGAAATGCGGACAAGGAAAAACACCTACAAATCGTAATGACCAATACTAGTATAGTCAATCTTTCCCAGAAAATACTGACAAGAGACAAGGAATCGGTTCTTAATCTAGGATTGAAATTTGTCCCCCGCCAATATACAGACTTCACAAAAACTAAACTTTAGGCAATAGATTTTTGTCGGAAAATCAGGCTTAGAGCCTTTTTCGTGAATCAACCTCCGATGGTGGAAAAAGAAACAACAGGATTACGGAATAAATCCACTTTTGTACCAACTCAAAAAATTCCGAAACAGGTTTATGCCTTTGAGCAGACTCTTTTGTCTTCAATAGATAAAATAGAAAAAAAGAAAGGGTATATGAAACAAAATATAAGCAAAGGCCAAAGAGAAGCTTTGAAAAATCTGAAAGACGATAACTCAATAGTAATTAAACAGGCCGATAAAGACGGTGCTGTGGTGGTGTGGCCCAGAGACAAATACATAACAGAAGCAAAGTCTCAAGTGGTGAACAAAATGTGGTATAGGTTACTGGAGGAAGATCCTGTTAAAAGTATACAAGGATCAATCTCAGAAATAATCAAACTAGGGATGGAAACTGGATTTGTGGGTCTCAAAGAAGGTGACTATTTAATTCCCCAGAACTCCTATTCTATATTTTCTCCCGAAAATCCACAAAAGCCTAAATGAACCCCCAGGACGCCCAATCGTGTCAGGGTGTGACTCATGTTTGGAGCCCCTAGCCAAATACGTTGATTTCTTTTTAAAGCCCTTTATTTGTCAAGTGAAGTCGTATTTGAGAGACACCACCGATTTTTTACTTAAGGTTGAGGGGACAGAGTTTGACCCATCCTCAGAACTACTAGTGACAATGGACGTAACGTCCTTATATACCCAGATCCCCCAGGACCAGGCCCTGGAAGTGATGGAATTATACTTGGAAGCCCAGCCCAGACCACATCGGGTACCGAGTTCATTCATCCTGCAATTAGCAGAGGTAGCCCTGAGAAAGAATTATTTTAGATTCAATGAGCAGTTCTTTATGCAAACCAAGGGAACTGCTATGGGCTGTCGATACGCGCCAGAAATGGCCGTATTGTTTATGGCAGAATATGAGAGGAAGTACATTGATCATAACAACCTCTATGGTGCACATATAAAACAATGGTACCGCTACATCGATGACGTGTGGCTCCTGTGGCAGGGGAGCCACACGGAATTGATGCGGTTCCACATGTGGCTTAACACAAAACATCCGGACATCAAGTTCTCAATAGACTCCAGTACCACCAAAATGACTTTTCTTGATGTCGAAATCACATGTGCAGAAGGACGACTTAAATCCTCTCTGTACAGAAAAAAGACGGATAAGAACACAATGTTACACCATCAAAGTGCTCACCCAAGAAACCTAAAAGCGAATTTGCCTTATGGACAACTACTTCGTATACGAAGAAATTGTACTGATGTTTCAGACTTTGAACAACATGCCGATACTTTCTGCGAAGAATTAAAACACAGAGTGTACCCCTGAAAACTATTAAAACATTCAAGTAAAAGGGCACGTTTTACACCGAGAGAATGTCTTTTACAGACTAATGAGAAACCAGAATTAGATAGACTGGTCTGTGTGACCACTTTTGGTCCAGAAAGTAGTAAAATCAGACAAGCATGTTAAAAAATTGGCACTTATTGGAGAACCAGGAGTGTTCGTTCTCCCGGCCTCTATTTGCATACAAGAAGAACAGAAGTATAGGCCAGATGGTTGTACGAGCTGATATAATGACACCAAAACCAAAAAGCGATCTACTAACGAAATGGGGTTTAAAACCCATAACAGGACACCGCAGATGTGGTACCTGTGTGGCATGCACAAACACAATGGAGGGTGCAGAATTTGCCCATGGTAATGTCAAATGGAAGCATCTTGGTTTTACAAATTGTAAAACTAGAAACATCATATATGTAATTGTATGCCCCTGTCCGAAGATCTACATTGGAAAGACGACCCAACAAGTAAATACACGCATGACCCAACACAGATCACGAATTAAAAATAAAGTTCTAACTACCCCAATGGTTGAGCACTTTGTAGAGAACTGCCATGGAGAAAACGATTTTAAATGGTCTGTGCTGTTTAATGTTCAAAATAGGAATTCGTCAGTAGACCCTGAGAGAGTACTGCTACAAAAGGAAGCATACCTTACATTAAAATTTAACAGTGCCCTCTCAGGCCTCAATTCATTATCTGAAATTTCCAGGTTGTAACTACAGGGATACACAGACAAAGGGCGAATGAAGTGGGTAGTTGGTGATCGAGCCCATTCAAAGATGGCCACCGCCAATTTCACAAGAATACTCTTATCATCCAAAACGTAATGTTCTGGGCTTCCAAGCATAATCGATCGATCATTAAACATAGACAAAGCCACTATGCACGTAATCTAAGATCCTCTTTTTTTAAAAAGAATGAGAAATAAATCCCCTCCTCAAAATACGGTTGCACATTAAGAAAAGCGATTAATATCTATAATACAACGCTCACTGGACCGCAAAATGCCTTAGAAAAAGAATCGCTGGACACTAAGGATTTAATCCATGTTTAATTTTGTAAAGATCGTAATGAGAAATCAACCCCCTCCAAAATGGCCGACACGCAATGTGTGATATCGGCTATATGAACCCAACTAAAGATGGCAGCGGCGTCCACAGATTGTTTCTGCAGTTGCCGGATCACGCCAAACTAAGGTAAGGGGCATACAGAATAACCCAGGTACATGCTAATCTCAAAGCTAAAGATTCAAATATAGACTGACTCTAGCGTTCATTCATATAGGTGAACGAAACGGGTGTCCCCGCGATTCATAACGAGTGCGAGGGCAAACGAAAATAACCACTGAGCTCCCGTTTAAAGACTGAAGGTATGCCTTCCCTTGTGTGAAAGCCAGTTTAATAACGTGAAAACTAAATTCAATTGATCTTATAGAGATACCTCTAAATTTACAGATCGTGAGACCTTTATGAATAATGGAATACCACCCGAGTATATAAATCCGGAACGCGCTGTCACTACGAGAGTGCAACATTGCAACAGGTATGTTTAGAAAGTGTTTACACCCCAATGACAGTAATGCAAAGGCAATCCACACCAGAGGCCTGATAAACATTAAGATACTTTTATAATTTACAGGTTATCTATAAAAAAAGGAAGAAAACCCCAAAAAAGAAATAATTACAACCCAGGAGAACTAGCATTACGGGCAAAACCTTCAAAGAAAAGGTATGTCTGGCGGGGTAAGGCTTGACATAGTTGGACAGAGACAAGTTTTAAAAAAAAAGTGATAAATCAATTCTTCACCTTGGGTGCAGGATCAAGATCAATTAAAAAGAAAAGAGAAAAACGTGAAACCTGTAGACCGGCGGCTGCTGGACGAACAGGTTTAAACAGCGATAATTTTGAAGCAATGGAGAGAAGAAACGAATTATTTAGAACTCAAAATAAAATTGTCATCTTTGTACATATTTACAGATACTTACTAAAAGACAGAGCCCTGAAGAGAACCTAGGAATTCAAGTCAGCTGGTCCGAAACGCGTAGGCACAGAAAATATGACATCAATTGACCTATAGACCAATGAATTGAACTATGGTTTATATTATTTGAATATATTGTCATCCATACTGAGCGTTACTTTGTCAAATTTAGACAAGGATCTGAGTACATTAATTGGAATAAGGACATTTTGTACAGTTTGTATATATATGTGATGAATGTTTTGTATTTTTTTTGTGTAAATGTTTTAAAATCTCTGTTTGAAAAGTAAAAATAGTAATTAAAAGGGTAAGAAACACCCAACAGACCTAAGAGCAATATTGGTTTGTTTTTTCCTTCAGCAATAGGAGTGAAAAAAAGTGTGGTTGGTACTTGCTTGTTTTTCCCCAGATAATATGTGGACCAACCAACCACAAGTCCCAGGACCTGACTCCATTTTTTGTATCAATACATAGATCTTAGAGCATGTGCATTGCAAAATGTAAACAGCAAAATCTGTTTTGCAATTGCAGCTGCCACGGATTAAGTACGGTGTTTGTCTATAAGGCATGATGACAGATTTCATGTTGGTACCATATCTGCTGGCCTTGCATCTACTGCACTTAGTGAAGCCTTTGGTTGACTGTAACCAATTATGGCTTTTTACTACTGAAGGTGCATTGCATACCAATTCCTGGCGCATAGACTTTGCTCTTCTAAAACTGATAGCTGGCACTTTGGGGCAGGTGGGTCCAAACTAGGCCAGGGCGGTGAATTCCGTTCCGCTAGCGGAATTTGGGCAATTTTGGGTTCCGCGGAGAACGCGAATATGCCCAAAATTCTGCGTTCCGCGACTTTGCAAAATTTTTGCTCGTTCGCGTTCTTAAAATGCGTGTTTGCAAGATATATATCCCCGAGCACGCAAACAGCAATTGCAAACAGTAAAAAAGCATTGCAAACAAGCAATTCCGCGTGTTCTGCTTGTTCGCAGAGATTTTTTACTGTTTCGCGGAGATTTGCGTAACACGATTACGCAAATTCCGCCCACCTCTAGTCCCAATACTGGATCACTACGAACAGTGTTCCAATGCCTGTAGAGTATTTTTCAGACTGTGGTGTGGTAGACATTGAACCGTGTGATGAGTCTAGGTGTACCTGCTGCATTACTTTTAGTGTGTTCTTTGTCTTTAAACAAGAGGTCTTCTCTTGTTACTAGCTCACTTCTGGTTTTAGCTTTAGCTTGATTTTCAGTTTTATACCCCCTCCTCTGTAGTCTGCTAAAGAGCTCATTGGTGGATTTCCATAAGGCTTCTTCTGTGCTACAGTTACGTCTCATTCTGAGACACTCTGCGCAGGGGATACCTTCCTTGACACTATTGTGGTGGAAACTGTGAGCGTGTAGTATTGCATTCCCTGCTGTGCTTTTTCTGTATGTTCTGGTCTGTAAACAATTATTTTCTATATACATTTCTATATCTAGAAACTGAATACAGGTTTTGCTGATGTGACTGGTGAATGACAAGTTTAGATTGTTGTTATTGAGTTCTTCAACAGCTTTTTCATCAATGTCTATTGTTCCATGCCATAGGATGAATATATCATCTATGTAACGGACATAAATGTCCACATTTTCAGTCTTAGCCGTTTTTTGTGTCGTCATAAGTACTTGCTTCTCCCACCAGCCCATATGCAAATTAGCATACCTGGGGGCGAAGCAAGTACCCATGGCTGTGCCCTTTAGATGTTTGTAAAACAATTTGTCAAAGGTAAATATATTGTTCTCAAGGCACCATTCTGCCATATGCAACAACATTAGACAATGTTCTTTTAAGTTGATCGGTCTCCTATTCAAATGATGTTGTAGGGCATTGAGCCCATCCCTGTGTCTACTGCTCGTGTATAATGAGTTGACGTCAAAGGTCATTAACACACAGTCATCATTCCAATTAACATTGTCATTTTTAGTCAGGAAATCGCCAGTGTCCTTAATGTGTGATGGAAGTTCACAGACTAATGGCTGTAGGAAAAAGTCAATAAATCGTGATGAACTTTCAAACAGGCCCCCAATGGCTGCAATGATAGGCCTCCATGGTGGATTTGTGGCGTTCTTGTGGATTTGTGGGATTGGATATAGTTGGGGTGTCACTGGGTAATCAGTTTTCAAATATTCAAATTCCGGTTTGGTAATGAAATTGGCACTTCTCCATTCATATAGTGATTTATGATATTTCTCCTTTAGGCCTACAATGACGGTTGGAGCTATGCGGCAATAACAATCTTTGTCACTGAGTTGTTTCATTGCCTCCACATTGTATTCATCTAGGGGCCAAAGGACCACATTTCCCCCTTTGTCCGACCACCTGACCACAACATACTGGTGTTCCTTAGTTTTGCTCATAACATTGTTGTACTTTGTCCTGTTGATGTTGTGTGTCTTGGTAAATTCTTTGTCACTTTTGAGGGCCAGGTTTTTTAGATCTTTGGCCACATTTTCAGCGAAAATGTCCAGTCCATCTTTGGGCATCTTCGGAGTGAATACGGACTTTGGCTTAAACAGAGTGCGTATATGGCCCTGTGTCTCCTGTCCTGTGTTTGACATCCCATCTTTAAAAGTGTCTTGGTTTTCATGTTCCATTTCTAACAAATCCAGTAGTAGAGTCTCATCTGCTACTGTCAATCCATTATTTGTGTCTTCGCACGTAGACTGAATACTGTCTGTGTTTGTTTTATTAGAAAAGTATTTTTGCAATTTCAATTTCCTCACAAATTTGAAGAGATCTATTCGTGTTTGTGTGTATTCAAAGTTTCTTTTTTCACAACAAGAAAGGCAAGTGTTTTTTGTTCATGTTCCGTTAAATACATGTTTGTTAGATTGATTACTGTGTTTTCAATGTCTCTGTTTTCTTTTATCTGAGCTTATTTCTCCTGTATGGCTGTTTGTTTGTTTTTTGTTGTTGTGTTTGTGCACTGCTTGCCCCATAGTCTGTCTTTTCTCTTTCGTCCCTTTGTTTTGCCCGGTTTGCACCATTTTGTTGTTCTTGGAGTGGTGGCCGCGGGCGTAGCTTCATAAGTCTTTTCAAGCGTAAAAAAAACAATTCTTGGATCACTGTCAACGGTTTGCATCTTTGCACCATATTGCTTGATAATTCTGTTTTTGATTCAACTTCGGAGCTTAATTCCAAAGTGCTCAGGTCTATTTCCTTTGTTTGCATTTCAGCAGTGGCTGACAGTTGTTGCCTTCGGATATTTTCGAATTTCTTTGAAAACTGTAGACTCTGCCTTGCATGTAGTCATTCCTATCTCGTTCGAATTTTGTGGCCTTTCTTTCTTTGATCTAGTCTTCGTGCTTTATCAGTCTGGTTGTCATTTCCCCCAGTTTCTTTTTGATTTCTTCTTGATTTTCAAATTTTTCAAGGTCTTTAAGTAGTGCCTCTATTTTCATTAGCATTGTCTTGCGGTCACTCTCGGCGTATTTAATCAAGATCTGAAGCATCCTTTTGGAGGACTCGGCGCTATTATCAGCCCAGTCCTTAAGCATTTCAGGGTCGGGATTTTCATATGTGGGGGCCACAAGGATCCGGAGGAATCTGGAGATTCTGCCCACGTCCATGTACCTTTGTAGAGACTTACATTACCACCATTTTGCTTTTACGGATTTTTTCTAACTTGTGGAGCATTTTGGCACTGTTATTTATTGCCGTTGGCTCTGTGTCTTTGTTGGCAGACTGCGCTTTCTCTGTACCATTGTCCACATCGTTGAAAATATCAAAAGCTGCCTCTTTGCACTCTCTTATCCATTCCTCAGCAATTGTTTTGAATATGCAATTACCTTCTGTGTCACTCACTGCCCGTTTTCTTCGCTATACAGGCTTTTTTGGCAAAAGATAAAAACGCTTTTTGAAACAAGGTCCTAACTATAACTACCTACCAGCGACCGCCAGTAGGTGATATATATATATATATATATATATATATATATATATATATATATATATATATATATATATATATATATATGTATTCCACTCATATCGCTCGACGCTGACGCATCTCAGCATCCCAGTTCTGTTACTCCAACTGGACTCAGAACGAACAAGTCAGACCCAGCTCTGTGCAAAAACAGTGTTTTATTCCATCAAACGTTTAACACCCAAGCAGTTCTGCATTACGCGTTTCGCCTCTAGCCAGAGGCTTGATCACATGCATATATATATTCCATTCACCTCGCAACAAGGCATGCGTGCACTCCTCTTTGCAGAATAACACCAACGTTCAAAGGTTTGCTACAAAGACGTTACCTTTAATTCATATGAGCCAAACAAAAAAGAATACCCTAAGCGTTTTGGCGTTGCCACCTTGCTCACGGGCAAACTCAAAGCTTTTTACACAGACATTTAAACAAAGTTTGTGCATGTGACCCAACATAAACATAGAAAGTGGAATAATGTGACAACTCAAACACTGTCGGCCATCTTGAAATGTAGTCTAATGCACTAACGAGTAAGGTACCCAATATAGTGTAATATAAATTTCTTATTCATTGTATTTTATAACATATATACATTTTCTATCATCGCTGGTCGTTACTGCCAAAAATAATAAATCTCCTCCATAACAAGTTAAATAAATGCGTGGGATATTACCAATAGTCAATACAGTACGATGGGACCATATATTGCTCCAAAATAAGAATCAATTATTCTTTTACACATGATATGATATATGATTCAACCTGTGTATACACACACATGTGACACAGATTAACTACACATTTATGAAATGTATCATGCGGAGGGATTTATCCCAACACTGTGAAAGACTACCTATCAATTGTGTACATTGTTTAAATTGTCTTGTACGCAATGTTTTTGCAATACTAAGATTTCATAGTATTTTAACTATGTCTATTGCACCATGCACTTTATTCCTTTCTGGTTGGTTACCATTTTTCAGCACTAGCACTTTAAATTCTGCCTTACGACTGCATAGCACCATGTGATCAAGGCCTGTGAGAGGCCGAAACGTTATGCTGCCGTTTGTTGCTCAATAAAATACCAACTCACGGAATACCTGGTCCTGCTGTTTTTCTTCGAGGTAGCGCGGCTGCATGAAGCTTTGAGTGCCTTGGTGAGGACCCGTTTTGGATATATATATATATATATATATATATATATATATATATATATATATATATATATATATATATATATATATATATATATATATATATATATATATATATATTATATATTCCTAATACATCAATATCAATATAAATATAAAGGCTAAAACATCCATTTTGCTCTTAATCTAAAATGTGGTTGCTCTTATATCTCAATAACAATAACAATGTGCAGGGACCGCTGTTTAAATGCAGGTGTAAAGATCCTCCGTAACATTTAACCCCCCGGGCTGTTTTGAATTCATTTCCAGAATGTATTTCGTTTCTAACTTGCAAAGTTTGTCATCTCTGTTGCCACCTCTACGACTAGCTGGAACTGAGTCTATAAGGTAATATTTTAAATCCTCACTTTTGGATTTGTGATGATCCCTAAAATGTCTGGCAACGGGGTAGGTGTTGTCCTAGATGTTGTAAAATATACGTGTGGGCCAGGAGTTTGGTGCTCCCAATATAGTGTAGGCCACATGGGCATATCAGGACACACACAACATATTCAGTCTTGCAAGTTAGGAGTTTCTGGATTTTGTGTTTCCTGGGGCTGAAAGGAGTGACATATGTTGTTGTATTTACACCTTGTTGGCAGGCTTCGCACACCTTACATTTAAAAAAAGTTTGTGTGTAGAAAGCCAGCTGCAATTCTCAATGATCTCAGGACTGGTTTTGACCCATTTGTCTCCGATGGACTGTGCTC
The DNA here is from genome assembly GCF_964263255.1 of Lissotriton vulgaris. Classification (NCBI taxonomy): domain Eukaryota; kingdom Metazoa; phylum Chordata; class Amphibia; order Caudata; family Salamandridae; genus Lissotriton; species Lissotriton vulgaris. The sequence continues at coordinate 1,025,939,311 of NC_141689.1, read as the reverse complement.
TACTGTACGTGATCGATATGTTGTTTGGCAAGGATGCTCCTATGATAGGGTCATCCAAGACTAGAGGCCAATTTCGTTTGATGATATTTTCAATCACTTTATGTTGTTAATTGAATTCCAAAATCACTCTAAATTCTTGTTGTTTAGGTGATAAAGTGAGTGTCTGTTGTACAGTTTTGGAATTCTTTTTTCTGGCAGCCTTGTAACAGATCGTATCTTTCTACTAGCATGGATTTAGAAATGGCACTGTCAATTGTTTTGGTTGAATAACTTCTTTTCAGAAATCTGTCTTTACTATCTATTTGGGCAGGTTTGAGAGACATTGGATCACTGTTGACTCGTCTCAGTCTTACAAAAGGGGGTGGTGATGGACGGAGCATCTGAATCAATCAAACACTCACACCCAGTCAAAAGACCTGGGTTTAATCCATCACCGTTCTTTAGCCCACTCTGCCACACTTGGCCGCCATAAGTGTGGCAGGGTATGCTCCGACGTGAGTCCCTTGCTCACTTTGCCACTGGATTCAAGCAAGCCGGGCTGAAGACGGTTGGAATGCCAGAAACCGGTCCTCGGAAGCTTGTTTCCGGTCCAGGGAAGACATGGCTTGGCAGTTCGGGCTGGACTGTTCCCATGAGGTACAGGGTCAGACTGATTTGCATATAGCCATGTCTGAACTGGGGTGGCAGAGTGGGCTAAAGAACGGTGATGGATTAAACCCAGATCTTTTGACTGGGTGTGAGTGTTTGATTGATTCAGATGCTCCGTCCATCACCATCCCCTTTTGTATCGTCTCAGTCTTAGCATTTCCCCATAGGGGATGCTATTAATTTGGTGACGAGGGTGTGCGCTACTGGCATGTAAAGTGGCATTACCTGATGTTTCTTTGTGGTAGAGTTTTGTTTCTATTCTATTGTTATTAATGTATACCTGCATATCAAGGAAATTTACTGTGTCTGCGCAAATTGTAGCAGTGAAATGTAGATTAAAAGGATTATTGTTGATATTGTTTACAATATCCGGGGCTGCTTGGTGTGAGCCTGCACATACTACAAAAGATCATCAATGTAGTGCAGCCAAACGATGATGTTATTCTCTATCACTGCCTCTTATTTGGTTTTGAGTACCAGCTCCTCCCAATAGCCCATATGCAAACATGCATAGCTGGGCGAGAAGCTGGAATCCATGGCTACACCTCTGGTTTGCTTGTACAGCATGTTGTTGAACATGAATATGTTATTGTCTAGGCTGAATGCCACTATTTCTACCAACATCTCACTATGTTGTATCTGAGATTCTGCTCTTTTAGTGCATTTAGTCCATCGCAATGTTGTATACTAGTATAAAGCGAGGTTACATCATGTCAATAGAAGATAGTTATCTTGCCATGTACAGCTGTTTAATCTGTTTAGAAAATCATTTGTATCCCGCACATATGATGGTAATGCCTGGACGAACCCTTGTAAAAAATAGTCCACATACTGGGACGTGTGTTATAGAAATCCATTCCGGGCCGAAATAATTGGGCTTCCTGGTAGGTATTAAGCATTCTTGTGTATCTTTGGGATAAAGTAAATTGAAGGGGTTACTGGATGATCATATTTTAAGAAATAAAATTCATCTTTGGTTATTACTTTTTTAGTTTTCCAAGTATTTAGTTTGATCTTATAACTTTGTATGTTTGCTTAAGTTCCTCCCCGTTACTTTTTGCATAGCACGTTTGGTCACTTAGTTGTGAAACTTCTTCTTTGATATATTCTCTTTTATTCCAGATGATTCTATTGCCGCCTTTGTCAGCATTTCAAATGACAATTGAATTGTCGTTTTCCAATTGATTAATAAGTTTATAATAGTTCATAGTATGTTGGTTTAGTTTGCTTTTTTGAGTTTCCAACCTTCTGATGTAGTTTTTTCAGGTAGGCCACTGTTTGTTCGCTGAATTGAGTCTCTTCCAATTACTGAATTGAAAGTGGACTTGCCACAGAAAGGTGTAGGTTAAATAGGTTCTACGTCAGTTTTTTCAACTCTAGGTGTGGTGGTTAGTGACTCCTCATTAACCTGACCCTCTTGCCATAGATCTTCCAGATCTAATAATAAAGAACCGTCTTTATCTGTTGCATCGGATAGCATATGTTGCTGCTGGCTCAGATCTTGTGAATCCCCCACAGTGTTATAGGGTCTTTGGTTCATCATTTTTTGAGTTTTTAATTTTCTAATGCAATGATACACGTCCATCATAGTTTTGAGATAGTTAAAATTACTTTCCGGGCAATGCAACAGTCCCTACTTAAGAATTTGCTCTTCCGCCTTTGTCATATTTACATTTGCTAGATTGATGATGGTTTTATTGTCAGTGATAGACGATTGACTGTTGATTCCACCTGCCCGTTGCCCGTCTTCTGGGTCTTGAGATATTGCCTCCAGGCCTTCCTCCTCTGCCTCAATTTATGGGTTCAGCTTCCATTGCATTGGATTGCGGGTTTTGTGGGCATAGTGTTGCCCTGCGGTCCATTACTAAAAAATGCAATTCCTACTTTGGGGGCTTTTTGTTTTGGAGATTGGCGCCTCTTGTATCTCTCATCTCAGAATCAGAGCCACTGTCCGGTACACAGCTTAGGTCAGCATTAGATGTTTGTACTGTTATTTCTTCTGTTCTTGATGTACTTGGTATTTGTTTGTCTCTTTTTTTATCATCTTTGATGTTCTTGATAGCATCATATCTTTAAAGAAGGTAAATATCTGACCCAGTTTGTAGTCATTCTTGTCGCCCTGAAATGTAAATGCTTTGCGCTCTTTGATTTTATCTTCTTCTTTTTCAAGTGTATGTGCATTTCTTTGCACATTTTCGATATCTATTCACTTGAGCCAAGGTTTTCAATTTCTTCATTCAATTTGTTGATCTGTTCTAGCCAACTAGTTCTGTCAATATCTGCATACTTGATCAATATTAAAATCAATTTTCTGGAAGACTCCAAGTTGCAATCCGCCCAATCCTGCATCATTGTGTATGAATATATATAAATTTACTAGAGACAGACTGGATTATGCGAATGGGCGAATTTATACATTTGCTCGTAAATACGACACCCTAAGAAGCCATGTAGTAATGGATAAAAGTGCAGGAACAGTAGATAAGGATGCTGTGGACAGTTCAGAGATTAGTTCTAATGATGAGGAGACAACCAACATGCCATTGGATTTTCGCGGGGAGATGCAGTTGGCCCAAATGGTCACGCGACAGAGAGGAAGAGGAAGAGCAAATATATGGGGAAGAGGGCAGTCAAAACCTCTGACAAAACCGCCAACAAAAGCACAATCAGAAGGGGCGGAAGACGCAACAAAGCAAAAGAGAGGCAAAGGAAAGCAAAGATAGCGACAAAGAAATTGATAACATCTGATAATCTTGTAATCAATCTGACATTGATGTACTCAACATAAGAATTGATATGTACAAATTCTGTCGTAAAGTAAAACTCAGAAAATATTTCGCTGAGAAAAAGACCAAAAAACCTGTTAACATAACACGCATTGAGGAAGTATCTCCCACAGCTCAAAAGGACTTACCAGCGATAATAACACTGGCATCAATTAAAGAAACACCATCATTAAGTCAACAAGAGACCACAAGCTCATTTCAAACTGACATTGAATTTTGTAAAGAATTAGGCACACCCATGAACATGGGCGGAGAAAGTGGTCTGAAAAGACAATCTAGATTCTGCCCAAAATTCCCGCCTGGGAATAAAGTCGATCTTTTTCATGAGGTAATGATAGAGGAAATAGCAAAAATCTCAGGAAAACCGTTCAACCGAAAACAGGATACAGGCAATAAGAACAATCTATCGCCTCAGGAATATCAAGCAATATCAGAGTTAAGAAATTATTCCACAATTATAATAAAGTCATCTGATAAGGGTGGAAACATTGTCGTGCAAAATTTAACTGATTATATTGCTGAAGCAAACAGACAGCTAGAAAATCGAGATCACTACGAGCCACTAAAGAGTAACCCATTGGAAAAATGGAAGGAGGAGTATCACTCTTTATTGTTGGCATGGAAGGATAAAGGTCTGATTGACTTCGACGAATATTCCTATTTAAAGACGGACAATCCCATCACAACCACAATCTACTTTCTACCCAAAGCCCTTGTGAAACCTCCGGGCAGACCAATTGTGAGCTCAGTAGGATCATTACTTGAAACAACATCTAGATTTATCGACATATTCCTAATGAACTATGTAACCATACTACCTTCATTCCTAAGGGACACAATGGATTTCCTTAACAAAATCGCAGGAATCAAATTGAAAGCAAATTATTTAATGGCAACTATAGATGTAACATCGCTCAATACGTTAATACGCCATGAGGATGGTATTAAGGCCATTAAAAGAGCTTTGGAAGTAAGATCCATCAGTTATTTGGAACATTCAGCAATGTTGATAGAAATGCTCACTTATTGTTTAACACACAATGCATTCTTGTTTCTAGGGAACCTGTACCTGCAGAAACAAGGTACCGCAATGGGGACATCATTTGCGCCCACATATGCGAACCTCCTGATGCCCATGTGGGAGACTGGAGTGATTGAATAAGAAAAAAAGCACAAATCAAGAATTAAACTCTGGTTTCGTTTTATAGACGATCTATTCATCATCTGGGATGGAAATAGCGACGATCTCCAAATATTCATTGACTTGTTGGAGAAAAATGATCTCAACCTCCACTTCAGTTCATCAATCAGTGCAATTAACTTAATCTTCCTAGACGTAGAAGTTTTCGTGAAAAGAGGAACCCTGTGCACTAAAATTCACAGAAAACCTACATCTTGTAACAGCATGCTTCATGCGAATAGTGGGAATCCAGTAAAACTGAAATGGAGCATTCCGTATGGGCAAATGTTGCGAGCCAAAAGGAATTGCTCAGAACTGGATGATCTAGAAAAGGAAATTGATAGGATGAGCAAGCGATTCCAGGAACGAGGTTATCCCGAAGAAGTGATCGCGACTGCACGGAAAAGGATGAATTTGGAAAGAAGATCAGACCTCCTTTTGCCGGAAAATAGCAAGAGTGATGGAACGAGGCATGAATCAGATAACAAGAAGAACGTGGCACGCTTGATTGTCGATTACAACAGCCAGAGTGATGAACTTAAAAAGGCATTAAGAAGAAATTGGAAAATCTTACTTCTTGACGATACTCTCAAAGAAAACCTGACCTCCTATCCTAGTATCACCTATAGAAAAACTTCATCACTACGTGACATTCTAACTCAAAGTCACCTAGAGCTGAAACCCCCTAAGAAATCATCATGGCTGACAACTCCAGGGTTCTGGAAATGTTCCAAATGCAAGGCCTGTGAGCATGGCACAAATATTACAGATTACAAACTACAATGTGGACGGACTGAGAAAATAAGGGACCACATAACATGTGAATCTAAATGTGTGGTATACAGACTCATGTGCCCATGCAGAAAATTCTATATAGGAAGCACAATCAATAAACTAAAACTAAGGATCCTCCAACATCTAAGAGCGATCAAGAATGAGGACACAAGCTATCCTATGGCCATACACTTTGCGAAATACCGTCATTCGAACCCCAATTTGTTAAAGTATGCTGGAATAAAATTAAGTAAACCATCTGAGAGAGGGGCGATCAAACACTACATCTACGCAAACTTGAATCGAGAATGATCCTGGCAATGGGCACAGAGTATCCCTTTGGACACAATCTTGATGCCGAACTGTTTGTACATTTGTAAAGCTTCCATTTGACCACAAAATTAACTGTTTATCTACAAACCCTTCTGAAATCAATCAATGTAAATAAATGTAAATAGCATGAGAATCTTGAGAAGTAAATGCCATGAGAGAGGATAATCCTTTTTAAACTATATACAACTCCGAGAATAAATCGAGAAACATAACACACGAATGATGATGCCATAATGATGGACTACAACACAGAGTCCACTTGACCCAGGACCTACATTTTATATAGATGTACTTTACAGATTGAAGATGCAAAGTCCATGGGAATATTGAATTGTAGATACTTACTTTGAAGTGTAGAACCTTACCATGGCCAAATGCAATGACAATACAAGAAGGAAAGTCCTGTGGACATTAGAGTCACTTTAAAAAATGTAAAAAATGTAAAAAATATATAGAGCAAGTGCAATTGTACTTGTATATGGCATCAAATTGAATGGGTGAGAATAAGCGGGACTAATACCGCGGAGGGTCATGAATTTCGAGTACTTCACTGTAATAGAACAACATTTAGTTGGGAAAACACCCTCTCCCATCTGTCGGAATATGTATATAGTTTGTAAATATATAGGTGTAGATTATATACACTCCAAATTATTTACAACGAGTACTTCACTGTGAATGTAATATGTATTTTCTATAAACATAATGAAATACAAAACACCTAGAAAATGGCGAGTACCATTATGCCATTACCTGCAAGCAAGGTTGACAGTCTAGACATACAATGGAAATGGAAAAGGGGTTGTTGTACTGCACTTAGCACTTTAAAAATGGTCTAGACTCCAGGGACTCTATGGTTCAGTGGAAGGCTAGCAGTAGCCGAAACGCGTAGGCCGTCCTAATCAATGCACGTTATTTTGCACATGGTGTGTAAGTAAATACCTTTTGTTAAATCCTACCTGTTTGCTGTCACGTGACTTCCATCGTGAAGGACGAAGTGAGGAGAGTCTAAGATATATATATCGCCAGTAGGTATATAGAGTTAGGACCTAGTTACCATAGGAAATCCCCAACATTCTACTGGGAATAATTTTGGTGCCGATTGAGGAATCTGCGTGTAATTTTTCTTAAATTTGCTCATCTACGTCCCGCTCCTTCCCTGAAAGTTTCGGGGGGATTCGTCAAGCGGGGGCCGAGAAAAAAGGGGGGTCCCAAAACGAGTTTTCCCCATGTTAATTTCCATAGGGACCTTTAGACATGGCTACAGCCCGGATGGCTGAATGGAATTACACCAAACTTGGCAAAATGGTAGGGCCTGGTATGCAGATGTGCCTTTGCTATGTTTGGTAAAAATCCCTCCAGTAGTTCTTGAGAAAATTGAATTTGAAATTTTTCAAATGGAATTTTCTATGGAACCTTTAGACACTGCTACAGCCCGAACGGCTGAACGGAATTACACCAACCTTGGCAAAATGGTAGGGACAGGTATGCAGTAGTGCCTTTTCTTTATTTGGTGAAAATCCCTCCAGTAGTTGTTGAGAAAATTGAATTTGAGCAAATTATATATCTATATGTGCTCAACATTCTATTGGGAATAACTTTGGCGCCGATTGAAGAATCTGCGTGTAATTTTCCAGAATTTTGTCCAGCTCCGCTCCGCTCCTTCCCTGAAAGTTTCGGGGGGATTCGTCAAGCGGGGGCCGAAAGGGGGTCCCAAAACTTGTTTTCCCCATGTTAATTTCCATATGGACCTTTAGACACGGCTACAGCCCGAACGGCTAAATGGAATTACACCAAACCTGGCAAAATGGTAGGGCCTGGTATGCACATGTGCCTTTGCTATGTTTGGTTAAAATCCCTCGAGTAGTTCTTGAGCAAAATTGAATTTGAAATTTTTCAAATGGCATTTTCTATGGGACCTTTAGACACGGCTACAGCCCAAACGGCTGAACGGAATTACACCAAACTTGGCAAAATGGTAGGGACAGGTATGCAGTAGTGCCTTTTCTATAGTTGGTGAAAATCCCTCCAGTAGTTGTTGAGAAAATTGAATCTGAGCAAATTATGTATCTATATGCGCTCACCGTACGCGCACCGTACGCGTACGGTACACGTACCGTATGCGTACGTGCGCGTACCTTTACGTGCGCGAGCAAGTTTCAGATTGGCTGGCAGTCGACTGTCAACATTCCAAACTGTCCAAACCAGGAAGTGTTGGCCACCATCTTGTTTTTCAGGAGAACTGAGGCACAAGAGAGCCCAAAATAAGAGTGGAAAACACAAAAAGGGGGCAGGGTAGAGACCCCCCAACCCTCCAGCCCTTCTCAGGGGGTCCCAGAAGGACCCTCAAGGGCAAAAAAATAAAAAATAAAAAAAATTGAAAAAATCGAGGGGTACGCACACCTTACGCGTATGGTACGCGTACCATGCGCGTCCCCCGTGATTTAAAAAATCTCACTTGGTGGTCCTTCTGGGACCCCCTGAGAAGGGCTAGGGGGTCAGGGGGTCTCTACCCTGCCCCCTTTTTGCGTTTTCCACTCTGGTTTTGTGCTCTCTTGTGCCTCACTTCTCCTGAGAAACAAGATGGCTGCTCAGGTGGTCCCAGAAGGATAATCACATATATAAACGTTATCCACTAATAGAATTAGCATTTACAAAACCTTTGAAATTTATTGAAAAAAATAAAGGTTTCATGCCTGATATAGTTAGGAATTAGCATTTAAAAAACCTTGCAAATTCACTGAAAAAACCATAGGTTTCAGGCCTTATATAGTTAGGAATTAGCATTTAAAAAAGCTTGCAAATTCACTTAAAAAACCATAGGTTTCAGGCCTTATATAGTTAGGAATTAGCATTTAAAAAACCATTGAAATTGCTCCTATATAGTTAGTTGTACTAACTATATTTCGCGCACTCGCAATCCACTGCTGATGATGTCACATATTACATCATTCATGACATGGTCAGTGACATCACTGATGACATCACTGATGACATCTCAAATGACATCACTGATGACATCACTGATGACATCTCATTTGACATCACTGATCACATCACTGATGATATCATTCATGTGATAATACGATGCACCTCCTCACACTCTAATATAACCTTTGATACACCCAGTGTTAAATACAGACTACCATTCTTGAAACCATTGACACACCAATACCAGTTACTACATACACACTCACTGATTCCTAGGGCTACACACACATTCACTCTTTCACCCATAGAATCACTCATACATACAGTCATTCATCAATACAACACCATCATATGCACTCATACACCTATACAGACACTCACACACTGCCACTCATCCATGGAGTTACTCACACACCTAGTCAGTCATGCAAAGAATCAATCACACTTCCATTTCCTCAACTATACAGTTATACACACAACACCTTACTTTTTCAAACATATACTAACACATACTTACTCTCTTATACAATCACTGATACAAGTACACAATGATCCATACAGCCACTCGCACATTCACTGGCTCTCATGCATAGTCATTTATATATGCCAACTCTCACATGCACTGTGCTTTACATATGTACTTACTTGGACATGTAGCACTGAGATATCCATTCACTCACCAATACACCCATGCACACAGTCAACCGCCCATATAGCTGTTTTCACTTGCACTCTTGAACTCATACACCTAGTGAATCAACTGCTCACACATCTATGCACATAGTCACACACCTCCCAGCCACCCACACACACACTCAGTCTCCCATTCAAATACTTGGGCAACCAATCAATAACCCATATAGCCACTCATATAGCTACTGATCAACACATGCAGCAGCTTACACAACAACAGACATACTGATGCACACATTCAGACAGTTTAGTCACTAGCCCATGCTGTTAGTAAGACACATTTAATCACTCACTCATACAGTCAGTCATGCACCTACTAAATCCTTCATCCGGACACTTATACATCCACTCATTCTTCAATATGTAAAACATATTTAAACTTTACAGAAACACACAGTCTCTGGATGATGTAATCAGTGATGTCCTCAGTGATGTAATCAGTGATGTCAAATGAGATGTCATCAGTGATGTCATTTGAGATGTCATCAGTGATGTCATCAGTAATGTCACTGACCATGTCATGAATGATGTAATATGTGACATCATCAGCAGTGGATTGTGGGTGCGCTGAATATAGTTTGTACAACTAACTATATAGGAGCAATTTCAATGGTTTTTTAAATGCTAATTCCTAACTATATAAGGCCTGAAACCTATGGTTTTTTAAGTGAATATATATATATATATACATACCTACTGCCGATCGGCAGGAGGAAGTTATAGTTAGGACCATGTTTCCATTGGGAAAGTAGTTTTTGAGTTGCCTTTATCTTTGCTGCCATTTAACGAATCGTAACAGAACAAAACAAAAATGTGAAGCTCACTTAAGCTGCTGTCTGGACAATTTCGGGGTGATAGGGGAAACAGGAATCTGAAAAAAAGGTGGGGTCCCAAAGCATGTTTTCCCCATTTGCAGGAAAGTGGGTTCCTGTTGCATTACCCACACACTTTTTGGCTGACTTTTGTTGCAACTTTGAATGAGGTATACTGGGTCCCTGCTAACCAGGTCCCCAGTACCAGTTGTCTTTCCCTAAAAATTTACCACAATTGAGACACTTTCAACTACCCATGTACATCCCTAGTAAATGGCACTAGTGGTACCTAGGGCATGGCCACTGAAGAGGGTCCTCTGTGGCTGCAGCACTGGTTGTGCCACCCCAGTGACCCCTCAGCAAGGCTATGCACTCTGCCACTGCAGGCTGCGTGTCTTAGTGCAGAGAAATCCTAAGAGATGGCATGGCACACAGCCCTGTTTGCCATGTGTCCCATACACTGCATAAGGTACAGGTAAGTCACACATACTGCAGGCCTTTTGCCCTAAGGCAGTATGCAGTGTAAACTATGGAAGGGCATATCAGCATGAGCAGATATGCCCCTACAATGCTTAGTCTGTTCTGTGATGTTGTAAGTGAACAGGGAATCAATAAGGAGTGCATGGGCTGGATACTTGTCAACACGAGTTTCCAAGCTCCATGATGGCTTCACTGATTTCCCAGGTATTGGGTGCCAAACATCTAGTCTTAATAGATCATCACTCATGCTGGTGATAGATTTATTAATAAATTCACAGAGGAGAACCTTTTAGAGGGCCCCCTGAAAACCTACCAAGCACTGGTGTAGTTCCTGACTTCTTTTTGCCACCCTGCCACTACCATACATGTTTCTGACCTCCAGGGGTGAGAGCCAGGGCTCTCAGAAGACAGAGACAAAGCCTGCTCTGGGCAAATGTGCTTCACATCTCCTCCAGGAAAGAATGGCCTTCCTGGGTGGGAAGCTTCAAAGGCGATGCCGCCTTTGAAATCCAACCCAAGAGCCTCCATATAGTAGGGGAAGCCAAGTCCCCTTTCCTGCTCCACTTTTGGAGGGAGGAAAGGTGGGAAAATTAATTCGATTAGGAGGAGGGTCCCTACTTAGCTTACACCACATTTATGGCATGGCAGGCTAGGAGAACCTCTTGCATGAAATTCCACTATGTTGAAAGAGTGAAAAAATCACCTATCAAGACTAGGGTAGTGGCTCTTCCCACAGGAAGTGGTCACTAAAGAGTGTAGACACCCTAAAGGTAAGGAGTCCATTGTCTACTACCTGTCTCCCCTTGTAATGCCCCTAAATTCAGTTTTGAGGCGGTACCCTGAGACCTGAACACCAGATTTGATGTACAAGATAAGACCAGGACAAAGAAGACCTGCTGCACACGAACTGAAGCCCTGCTGCAGAGGAAAAAGGTGCCAAACCCTGTCTGCTGCTCCGAGGATTTGACAATCACTACTGCTGTGTCTTCCTGAAACCTGAAAGGACTCTAAGAATCACAGAGCACCTCCAGCCTTCAGGAAATCCCAAAGTAGCTCCAGTGGTGTGAAGGTATCACTCCCCTGCGCACCACATGCACCGATCCTGTGAAGTCTGGTTTGATGATGTGCTGCTCCCCGACAACCTAGAAGCAGCACTGAAGCAGGAAATGGTAGAACAGCCCCAGAGGGTCAGATCTGATCTGTCTCTTCACCAAGTTTGGAGGCACCAGGACCTGCAGGAGCCGCATCATACCAACTCCTGGGATACCGGATCCCCAATGGCAAACACAAAGAAGAACAGTCAACTCCAGACTACTGGAGCACCCGAAGCAAGCACCTATTGAGGAACATCGAGACACCTAATACCCATTTCCTAAGTGGGCCAGCTGTCCTGAGATCACCTCTCCAAGTTGGCTGCTCCTGACCGCGATGTTGTCTCATGATATGAGGACATAGGGATGCATGAATAGAGGTCGGCCATACGTCCTCTTCATCTGAATGGTCAGGCAGATGAAGACAGGCTTCTAGATCTCACTTTCATGTCGCTGTGCATCCTTCTCAACACAGTTGTCATCTCCTAGTGTCTAACTACCTACTGCCTTTGTCATAAAAATACCTTATTCTTGGAATCAAGTGTTGCCTGAATGGCTACTGTTGATCACTTAGTCCTACCTATCACTGAGAATCCATTGTCTGTATTGGTTTCAGATTCCCACACTACATACAATCTGCATGTTACAATCCGCATGTTATTCCCTGAAATTGTTTAACAGGGTGGTAATTATCGCACCCTATAAATTCCAATGCTGTGATACGTATGTCACCATCGAGGGCCCAAAAACCTGTGGCGCGTGAACCATCAGGAAACAACCATTCATTTCCCTGTATTTCCATGCCCCCTACACCGAGAAAAGTGCTTACCTGCTTTTAGTGAGCAATGATTAATACTGCAGCTGGAGAGTGCTTCATTTGTTGCCTTTATTTTGTGTATGATAAAGAACATTTGAATGCAAAGAGACGCAAGTGACATAAAAGAAAATGTGATACTCACCAATCATGTTGATTATATAATTTTCTGTTTTTCCAGAGAACTGAAGATGGAAAACCAATCTGAACTGTATAGCCTGAATGGAATGAAGAAGACACAGCAGCAAGCACACTACTTTAACTTTTTGTGATAATTATATATTTAAAATATCATCGTTGCATCCAGCTATCACATTCCGTACACAACCTAGTACCTTTTTTAAAGGTCATGGTACGCAATTCTGTGCCAGTTTGCATTCGGCATACATTTTTATTCTGTTACATTTGCTATGTGCTTGCCGAATCAACAATATTCACAGATAATTGCACCTTTTCGGATGGCTAAGATTAGGATACATACAATGAAATGTGCTTAAATAGAAGTAGTCGGGTTAAAATGTTTATTTTGGCTACAAGGAGGAAATATAAAATGCCAGATGACTGCTGATTAAAGGTAGATGAGAGAACAGTGCATTAAAGTGAGGCATACAACATTTGATTAGAACAAGCTCTAAGCATTTGGGAGTATAATGTAAATTCTTAGTAAATAGCTTTTCAACGAGTTCATCCAGTGCTTTAACGAACCCCTTTCATAACAGTAGAGCATCAATGTTGAACTCAACAGTAGTGCATCAATGTTGCACCCAACAGTAGTGCATAAATGTTGCACTCAACAGTAGTGCATCAGTGTAGCACTCAAGAGTAGTGCATAAATGTTGCACTCAACAGTAGTGCATCAGTGTAGCACTCAAGAGTAGTGCATCAATGTTGCACTCAACAGTAGTGCACCAATGTTGCACTCAACAGCGGTGCATCAATGTTGCACTCAATAGTAGTGCATCAATGTTGCACTCAACAGTAGTGCACCAATGTTGCGCTCAACAGCGGTGCATCAATGTTGCACTCAACAGTAGTGCACCAATGTTGCACTCAACAGCGGTGCATCAATGTTGCACTCAACAGTAGTGCACCCATGTTGCACTCAACAGCGGTGCATCAATGTTGCACTCAACAGTAGTGCACCAATGTTGCACTCAACAGCGGTGCATCAATGTTGCACTCAACAGTAGTGCATCGATGTTGCACTCAACAGTAGTGCATCAATGTTGCACTCAACAGTAGTGCATCAATGTTGCACCCAACAGTAGTGCATCAATGTTGCACTCAATAGTAGTGTATCAATGTTGCACTCAACAGCTGTGCATCAATGTTGCACTCAATAGTAGTGCATCAATGTTGCACTCAACAGTAGTGCATACATGTTGCACTCAACAGTAGTGCATCAATGTTGTCAAGGGGCGAGTATCAGTAATAATTGAGAACAGCAATCAGTTCACTACCCTGTGCCCAGTGGCACTTCACCTGCTGCACCATTGATAGGTACGTTCCCACATACGAACTTAATAACAATTAATCCTTATTGCCAGGTGTGTGTGAATGACACCAGAGATCTCATTAGGACATTGTTAAGAAGAGATCTTCAGTTCTTTGGCGCTCATTCTCCTCAAACAGGAGGCCGCCCCTGAATCGAGATCAGAACATATGCGAGGTTACCACTCACTAAAATATTTCAACACACACATTCCGCGAGGTATAATTCTGCAAATGTGTGCCAGGAAAAATAGTTTTACAACTCTGAATGGGGAACAATTCTTGCTTATTGACCCCCCGCTCTCACAACTGGACTTAGAATGGCAAGGTAACATCTCACATGGTTGATACCGCACCTTAAATCACCGTTAATCACTTGGTGCAGCATCCAAACCTAAAATAACGGGTTTTTCAAGAATATGATACTTACTGACAACTTGGCAGATAACGTGTGCCCTAGCAGCAGAGTGGTCTGCTCCACATTAAGAGCTTCTAGCACCAGCTCAAGTTATGCCTGTTAACTAAATGCTCAAGTGCAAGTCCAACAAGCATTTACAAAGCCAATAAGTCTGGCCTTGGTTGGCTGGTGTGATAGTTCAATTTTTTTTAAATTGCAAGCACGCCACCAAGATACATTGAAAAAATATGTGGTCACTTAAAGGTAAGTGCCATAATTTTACACTAATAATCAAAATGAATGTGAATGCTTACAAGTGATTCAAACCTTTTATTTTCTCTATGTATTTATTTTATTATTATTATTATTTGTGAAGGAGGCAAGAATATATCACTACCTACCCATGCACTCAAATTGCACGCTGTTACACTGTTACAGTGCCACCTAGCCACTTTATAATGGAAACTTAAAAAAAGACAGCAAATAAATCACCATCTAACTACACGTGTAAAGTGTAGGCAAAATAAATAGCTTCAATTTAAAGTCAGTATAAATCTGCAAGAAAGGAACTACCTTTGGGTGGATGTGAATATTGTGCATAGGATTTGTTTAGTCATTCAAACTGAAAGAGCTAATAGCTAACATGGGCTGGCTGATTGCCCCATGCTACATGCTGTGGTGGATGGGAGCATAACGTGTATGACACTGACTAATGGATGAAGCTCTATGACCACGAGTCCGTCTATATGTGCATTGTATATAATTTTTTTTGAAAACGAATAATATAAACCTGTCTCAAAGGCCAGACAAACGGTTGTGTTTTTAAAAACAAAATATCAATGTGATACTTTTTGTAGTGGGGAGGGGGGAGTCGGCCTCATAGCATACATTTTCCAGATAACTCGTGCCTTTTCTAGCATAACTTTAATGTTTGACAAAAACAACTATTTTTTTTTTTTAGCTTCAAAATTCAATTTATTTCGGCTTTGTTCGGACGCGTTTCGGCTGTCCTTGCAGCCTTGTTCACGAATTTACAAAACCAGAAAATCGCAATTTTAAACTATCACTGTTACTTTACACAAGTCACGTGTTGAACTACAGAAACAAAGCAATGGTAAACAGACTCGTAGTTCTTAAATACGTTCCGCTCAAGTTTGCTCAATAAAGTTATATCGCAAGCATCACAGTATATAATACACTTATCACAGTTGTACCCGCAATAATTATTCTGGCAATGTATTCAATACAAGGTAGCGCTTGCCCCACCAATTTACTATTTTAGCCTGGAGCAAGAAAATACGCTTGGCCATTTTGGAGAGCCTGCTTTTCTACTTTGTGGTGGAAATTTCAACTCCCTCTTAAGAGACTATTTATCTCTCAATCTTACCCAAGTGGGCCAATTATTTTATTTTTTATTTTTAAAAAACCTTTATTGACAGTTATGATTATACAGTAACAAGCATATAACCGCCCGAGTCGGCTGTCACCATTATCAACAAGTGTATAGGATAAGTCAGTTACACAGCGCTTCAGCCGACAACCCGGGGGTCCGGCGGCGATTGAGCAAACATGTCACAGCAAAGTAGTTCTAGTCACAGGAGAAATAAGGTCTTTTCCTTTTTATGTTTTTTAGAGAAACAAACAAACCAAAAAGAAAAGAAAAGAATAATTAACTGTCGAGGCAGAACAGAAAGATTACACACAAGTGTTCCTCTGGGAGGGGGAGAACCGCATCTAAAAGGAACTTATGCGGCAGCAATTGAAGCTTAGAGCTATAAGGAAAAAAAAGGGGGGGAAGGGGGGGAAAAGAGCAAGCAATCAATGCATTAACGAAAAGCAAGACCAGAAGGAACATCAGGCTAAGGGGATTGCAACACCTCCGGTGGATTCCCAAAGGGGGGAGTACAGATCTCTCCGCGATACTGGTTCCACTGGTTCCATATCCTCCCCCACTTCTTAGGTCTACCCCGGGCAACATAGACCGTTTTTTCTCGAAACATGCACCAGTCCATGTTTCTTGACCAGGCTGACAGACTAGGTGCCCTCGATGATCCCCACAGTTGTGCAATGTCACGCTTGGCGACCATATTCCCTAAAGTGGCCCATTGTGTCTGAGCCACGTTGTAATCGTTGGGCTCCCACACATTCAAAAGACACCTACGGGCCTCAGGCAAGATCGAAACACCCGTTACTTCTCTCATGACGTCATGCACACAATTCCAAAAGGATACTACCTCAAGACATTCCCACAGAATATGGAGGAAGGTACCCATCATTCCACATCCACGCTTACACAGTCCATCCACAGAGTATCCCATACGTAACAATCGAGGGCCTGTCACATACACGTGGTGCAGGATTTTCAATTGCACCAGTCGCAGACCGGCCGGGATTGCCACTTCCTTCGGAGAGGATATCGCTGCCTGCCAATCCTCATCATCCAGTTCCAGTCCATCGCTGGTCCAGGCTTCATGCAACTGTAGAAGAAGGTCTGTCCGGTCATTTATCAGTTTCTTATATATTGGAGAGATCGTACTGTCCGGGGCGTGACCGTCGAGCACTCTGTCTTTCAGGGGTGAGGATTCCTGAATGAGGGTGCCGGTCGGGAAGACCGAGCCAATGGCGTGCCGGACCTGCAAGTACCGGAAGTATTCCCGATCGCTAAGTGCAAATTCAATTTTTAGCTCATCAAAAGTCTTTATCCTATCTTTCTGCCAAAGATCCCCCACCTTGCTGATACCAATTAGGTCCCATTTCTCAAAGCCCTTGGTGGTCCACAAATTTCCTAACTTCTCAGAGACATAAAGTCGAGCCGCTCGGGTGACAGTGTCCGACCAGCCCATGGCTGCATTAGCACTACACCAAATCCGCACCGCCACCTTGGTGGGACCCGTTAACGTCTTATCCGACCGCCTGGAATAAAGTGCCCTGTAGTAATTCCCGCCCGGAAGTAACCATTTATCCATGGCAAAGGCCGGGTTAGAAACTGGGCCGTACAGTGCATGATTGATCGCGCACAGTTGGGAGGCCCAGTATTAATGCCTGATATCAGGCAACGCTATGCCGCCGTCGTACCAAGGCAGTGTGATCTTAGCCAAGGCAATCCGGGGACGTCCGGTCCACAACAACTTTCTTTGGAGGCTCTCGATCTCATGGAAAAAGCTGGTGGGCACAAGGTCAAGAGTGTTTTCGAGTGCGTACAAAAATCTAGCCAGGGACATCATTTTGAAGAGAGCTGCCCTGCCCACCAGGGACAGTGGCAGCCTACACCAAGCTTTCACATTGGCTTTCAAATGAAGAAGCGGGGGGAGTAAGTTACGCTGATACCTAACGACAGGGTCACGCGAGATATATATACCCAAATACTTGAAGCCGGAGTGCGAGATTTGTATCGGGCAATTGCGCGGCACGAGAGGCGTATCGTCCGTGAGCGAGTAGACACAGGACTTACTCCAGTTGATCACTAGACCAGAGTTCTTACCAAAGGAGCTGAGGATATCGAACAGTACACTCAGAGATTTCCGAGGCGAAGTGAGATAAAGGAGAATGTCGTCCGCATACAATTATATGCGGTCTTCAAAGTCGGGGGTCCACCTAATACCCTTAAGTGATGGTTCTCACCGCAGCCATGCGGCCAGGGAATCCAAAGCCAAAGCAAAATGCAGCGGGGACAGGGGGCACCCTTGTCGCGTACCCCTCCCGAGAACAAAAGGAGCCAAGACTCTACCATAAACGACCACTTGAGCCAGGGGCTCCTCATAAAGTAGCCGGACCCAGCTAATGAATACCGGTCCGAAGCCAAACTTCGTGTGAGCCGCCCACAGGTACGGCCATTCCACTGTATCAAATGCCATAGTGGCATCCAGAGAAACCAAAATACCGGCTCACGCAACGTTTCCGCCCTCGCCAGAACGCCATGCAAGCGACATAGGTTCAATGCAGTGTTGTGGGTTGGAATAAAGCCAGATTGATCCGGGTGCACCAGGTCCCCTATCACTTTAATCAAAGGATCGCTAACAGTTTTGCCAGGATTTTGGGTTCGGCATTAAGAAGTGAAATGGGTCTATAGGAGGTACACAACTCACGGGGCTTCCACTCTTTATGTATTACGGCGATAGACGCCAATCTCTGGTCGCGGGGAAGTGACCCCCTCTCCCTAGACTCCAAGAACATCGAGCGAAGGTACTGCGCCATTTTGTTCGGACATAACTTGTACAGCTCGATGGGTATGCCGTTCGGGCCTGTAGCTTTCCCTGAGCGAATGGAGCGAATAGCGAGCGCTACTTCATCGGTGGAAAATTCCGCCTCCATAAGCTCTCTGTCAGAGTCGGACAAGCTAGGCAATGCAATATCTCTGAGCAAAAGATGCGAATCCTCCTCCGGCCTATCAGAGACCGGCGCATACACCGCTCGGAAATGACAGGCAAACTCCTTCACGATCTCCAGTGGATCTTCCACATGCACACCATCCACACGTTCAACAACCGGCACCACTCGATTCAGTCTTTCCCTCTTGTCCAACCATGCAAGCAATTTCCCTGCCTTGTCGCCCACATCATACAAACGGCCTTGTTGCTCACGACTCATGGCTTTCACAGCATTCGTCACCAAGGCCTTATAGTCAGACTGCTTCAGATTCAAAACATGCACCTTATCTCACGTGACCCCGGACTCAAGATCTGCCTCTAGAGCGACGATGTCAGATTCCATCCGCTCAACCTCCTCATTATGGCGTTTCCTTGAACCGGCAATCAGCGACAGCGCCTGACCCCGAATAACAGTTTTAAAAGCTTCCCACAGGGACACAGACAAGGGCACCGATCCCACATTGTCGGCAAAGTAATGGTCGATAGCCTTAACCACCCCAGCCCTGGTTTCCGGAAGACGGAGATGCCAGGGATTAATAGGGGCGACCCGGCCCCCGGGAACCAAGATGGAGATCAATGAGTGTCCATAGCAGAGAGTGATCCGAGATGCCTCTAGTCAGATGCCGGACCACTCTCACCGATACGGCCTGGGCCGCAGGCATGAGAATGCAATCAAGTCTAGCCAAGCTCCCATGTGCCCCAGAGTGGAAGGTGTACTGAGCCTGCCTGGGGTGAAGCATCCACCAACAATCAACCATACCAAATGTATCCAAGAAGCCACCAAGGCAGGACTGCGACTGCGTGAGAGCTCTGGGGGGGGGGGTGACGATCTTCCACGCCACTAACAACTGAGTTGAAGTCACCTCCAACCACCAAGATCCCCTCGGGAAGCTCCAACACCAGTTTCCCCAGGTCGGCAAACGTGGTGGTCTGTAAACCCGGGGGAACATATATGGAGAGGATGGAGATCGCCTTCCCCTTCCACCTACCATTAATGGCCGCATACCGTCCCCTGTCGTTCAAGACCGTGTCATCAACTTCCAAGGGGAGGGAATTTTGGACCAGGATACCGGTCCCTCTGGAGCCCGAGGTAAACCCCGAGTGTGCAACCAACCTGTAGCCCCTCCGATTCATAGCATGAAACGTGTTTCCCCCCCAAGTGCGTTTCCCGCAGTAATACAATGTCAGGGGAGTGGCGTTTCAAGTATTGAAGTACTATCCCCCGTTTAATCTTGTCCCCCAAGCCGTTGACATTCCAACTCAAAACTCTCAACCCCCTATCCCCCATCCCATAAGTAGTGGCGGGGTCCCCCAAAACCCAGGAAGGAAACACAGATCACAATGTACAACAATGCGCAGCCTCTAAAACAATTCAAACAGAAAGAAAGAACCCCCCTCCCCCAAAATATCCCACACACACACATCCCCCCACCCCGCACCCCTGCGATGATACAAAAAACCACCCCAATTTGCAGTGTGCCTGTCGCCCTACCCTAGAAAAACTAATCTACAAGAAGAAAAAGGAACACCCCAGGAGGAGTAAAAGTCCCAATCCCCCCGCTGCCCTAGGGTTTGAATCTTGAAAGTGTCATTGACCCAAAAAGAAAACGAACCACCGCAACGCGGTACAGTAGTTGCACAAGCCGGTCTCCTCACTCCTCCTGGTCCTTCTGGCCTCCCTCTGCGCCTCTGGATTGCTCCGTATTGTCCCGTTGCGTTGACAAAGTGTCCAACCAGTCACTAACCACCTCCGGCATATCAAAAAATAGCACACGTTCATTATGTTCGATCCGTAGTCGGGCCGTGAAGAGCATGGCATACTTTAGGCCCAGGTCTCTCAGTCTACGCTTCACCCCGGCAAATCCCACTCTCTGTTTCTGCACCGATTGAGTAAAGTCAGGGTAGAAGCTGATGGAAGCATTCTCAAATTTGGTGGGGCCGTTGGTCCTCGAGGCCTGTAAAATGGCATCCCTGTCCCTGAAGTTGAAGATCCTCGCAATTATGGGTCTTGGTGTAGCACCCTGTTTGCGTCTTCCACCCGGAACTCTATGGGCACGCTCCACCGCGAAACAGTTACTGAGGCCCTTGGGAGCTAGATGGTTTAGGATCAGTTCTTCCACAAGGAGATCCGTCGATTGATCGGCTGAAGTCTCCGGAACTCCGACGATGCAAACATTATTGCCCCTAGCGCGGCTTTCAAAATCCTCGAGCCGGCGGGCAAACTGTTCACTCGAGGTTCATAAAGTCCGGACCTCAGTCTGGAGATCCGAAACGTCGGTGGTGAGACTGGCAGCTTTGATATCCAGTGACTTGACTCTCTCGTTGGTCTTGGCCAAGTCCGCCCTAATCAAACTCACATCAACAGCCCCTGTATCAATCTTGGCGGCCAAAGTTTCATATTGTTGGCCCATGGATGACTTCATGCTCGCAATGGCGCCCATCACATCTCGAAGAGTCAGCTCCTCCGTTTCAGGGGGGCCACCACCAAGGTCCTCCGGAGTTTTGCCAGTTCCGCTGGGAGAGCCCTTGGGGCGCGTAAATCGGTCCATAATGGTGGTTTGAGTGATGCCACCCCGAGACGTGTTCTTGGTCGTCCGCTTGTCGCCGTCAGGTTTGCCGGCCATGTTGGGCTGTGCGCCCCTAAGGGGCTTTTGGGACCTGGTGAAAATGGCTCCCCGCGGAGAAAAACTGCGAAAAAAATCAAAATTCTGGGCGCCTGCGAAGAGCAGTTAAGCAAGTGGGCTCATGGGCGGGCTAGATCTGAGGATAGTCGCCTTTCAGCAATCGTGAGCAGGAAAATCGAAACCGAAAGTAGACCCTGGGTAGCTATCTCCTTCCATCCGCCGTTGTTGTTCAACTACCCCCGGGGTGTTTCAGATGCTCGAGTCCCTGGATATTTCACGGTGTTGCCTTCAGGCTTCAGGACGGAGTATTTCAGGTGTCCGGCGTCCGATTGGAATTTTGAAAAAGGCCATATAGGTAAGGAGAGTTACAGCTACAATAACCCGCTGTTAGAAACAGGATCCGTGACAGGATAGATGTAGGAGGCAGCGAGGGTTTCGGGAGCTCTCAGCTCATGCGACCATCTTGGATGCGCGCTAAGCTCCTCCGACAAAAACAACTATTGAGTGACATATTATAACATCCTCCATACTGCATAAATATGAAAAAAAAACAGATTTGTAGCCACTAAAACTTCTATTCCGACATAGGGGTTTACAAAAACGTTTTCTAGAGTATACATACAATTTGCTGCAATGTAGGAGAAGGCTCTTCCACCTGCTCTAGTTCTGTGGATGCACAGGGTTGCTGCTAGGGCAAGGTTGGTGGATCGGAGGTTTCCCCTGGGTACGTGGAAGGAGACTCTTTCTTTGAGGTATTTGGGTCCGATGTTGTGGAGGGATTTGTAGCCGTGGGTGAGAAGCTTGAAAGTTACCCTCTTCTCGACAGGGAGCCAGTGGACTTATCGCAGGTGCTGAGTGATGTGATCATGTCGTGGGATGCCGAGGACGAATCTGGCCTCGGTGTTCTGGATGGTCTGGAGTTTGCGCTGCAGGGACTTGTTGATTCCAGCATAGAGGGTGTTTCCGTCGTCCAGATTGCTTCTTATGAGTGAGTAGGTGATGGCCTTTCTGGATTTAGAGGGTCCATTTGAAGTTCTTGCACAGGATGCGGAGGGATTTGAAGCAGGTGAAGGCAACTGCGTTGATCTGGAGGGTTATGGTGAGGGAGGAGTTGAGTGTGATGCAGAGGTTCCGGGCATGGTCCGTGGGGGTGGGGGGTTACCGAGGGTGGTGGGCCACCAAGTGTTGTACCAAGCTGAGGGAGTGGGTCCGAAGATGAGGCCTTCTGTCTTCTCTGAGTTGAGCTCAGACAGCTGCTGCTCATCCAGCAGCTGGCATATATGTCTTCCTATCTGGAGAGATGGCAAATCCAAGCACGGTATAGTTAAAATGTAAATGCATGTGGGCTTGTTTTTAGCTGCTTTTTCTATAATTCTTGTATTAGTACGAATTGTTATGAATTTAACTCATCATGTCTATATAAAGCATAGCATTAACCCTACTTCTGTTACTAAATCATTAGAAGGGAAGAAGGATGAACATGTACCTAACAAATTGACTGATTAAAAGTTTACATCATGATCAATCTATTTATGCTCTCTCTTTGAATGTTTTTACTAAACTCCTCTACCAATATGTAGACACTGCTGATGCAAGAGATAGTTACGTGTGCATGCAACTACCTACCTCAGAATCGGAGGGAGTGACTTACCGTAATTTACCTTTGACATATGGTATTTCTTATAGTGTACTAACTAGTTTGTTTTATCGCAAGGGGTAATTTCATTGATCTTTTCGGAATACCCATCAAAAAAGAATTTAAATGGAGATACCTGACTTACGAATGACTGACATAATGGGGGAATTCTTGCAACCTACACAAAGTATAGATACAGTATATGCACATAGACATAACCTGACTTGTTTCCTGCACAATGTAGACAAAGATTTCATAAATTCTGTTGAGGATAGGCATGGGGATATTAGGAAAAAGGCTGAAACCTAATCATAAATTCTACCATGGGCACATCAGTAGGATGAAATGAAAAAGGGAGAAACACTCTCTGCAATGGCTCTGGATTGGCAACACAAGGGGAAGCTATGCATACTAAGACTTAAAACTAAATTTAACAATACGTTTGTTGGTTACAGTGAATGTGATCACACTTTCCGAACTGTGAGAGTTTGGAGTGAAAAACTTGGCATCTTTTGGCGTGTTTCCCCTGAGTGTTTGCTTTCTGACCTCCCGGTTATGACTATGTTTTTGCTGGCATTGTGTTTCTGCGCACTTTTCTCACTGCTGATCAGTGGTAAAGTGCAAGTGCTCCAGTGGTAAATTGTGTTATGGATTGGTGTTTCAATGATTGGATATTTTATTTACTTGTTAGTCCCTAGTAAAGTGCACTGAGTGTGCCAGGGCCTGTGAATTAAATGCTAGTAGTGGGCCTGCCGCCCTGATTGTACCACCCACATGAGTAGCCCTGAAAAGGTAATTCAGACCCGCCATTGCGGAGTTTGCATGTAGTTTGTAACTGCCATCTGTACTTGGCCAATGCACAGACTTGCCAGTCCCTCACCTTCCCTTTTCTTACATGTCAGCCACCCCTAAGGTAGGCCCAAGGTACCCCTGTTGGCCGGGTGCAGTGTATGTGAAAGGTAGTACATGCCCTGGTGTGTGTGGCATGTCCTGATAGCAAATTACAGCCAATTTTGTTTTTCGCTTTTGCAAGGCTACCTGTTCCCCATAGGACAGAATGGGGAGTTTGTTTCTAACATCTTATAAACAGAACTGGGCCGGGGTATTGGGTAGGAAAATAAAGTTTAGGATGCTCGAACTCAGAATCTAAAGATGCCTCTTTTCGTGAAGGTGATTTTTACATTCTGTGTTTGAAAATACCACTTTTAGAAAGTAGGTATTTTCTTGCTCAGTCATCCCATGTGCCAATGCTGGAATGTGGATTGCCTGTCTGGGTTTTCGATGACGGAAGGCTGGGAGCAGGAGTGGCTCCAGATAGTCTAGGTGGGTCAGGAAAGGGCTGAATAGACCTGGGCTGCACTTGGGGAAGGGGGGAGTAGAATTTCTTGCAAATCAAAAGGCCTTATCTGCCTCTTCCCATGCTGTCTCCACCTCCTGACAGGAAGTTACACCAGAGAAGGCAGAACTGGTTCTGGCTGGACATAGGCAAACTCTGCCTAAGAGATCAAAGGATTTGGGGATATAAATTTGGGGGCCCAGTCCCCTGAACTTTAGAGCTCTTTTGGACCAAGAACACTGCCAATAAGAAGAGCTAGAGAGGCTGTGAGGAGGAACTACCACTTTGCTGTGTGCTCTGCTGCAGTTGCTGCTTCTGTCTTGGGCAGTAAAAGGACTGGACTGGACTTTATGCAATCTACTTTTGTAGATTGCAGAAAGGGCTTGAGATAGAGAGCTTGCTCCCTGTTCAAGAAGTCTCAGGTACAGCAAAGACTCCAAGCTCTTCTGCCCTCATCACTGAGGACTGGTTGTTTTGCACTGCAACAGAAGAAGCAACCCAAAGAGGTCGACCATGCCACTGCCGACTTTGTGTCTGGAAGGTCCAGCAGAGGGCATAGCCGCAATGCCGCAACCCTGGTCTCATCGATGACGCCTGCGATGCTCGCACTGCGACCTGTGGGCACGCACTCCGCACTGCCCTGCTTCACGCCGCCTTGGTATCCCTGACGCCGCCGATCCATGCCAAAATCGACGTCGCTGCTTGCACCGTGGTTTGAGGGCACCTTTCGTAAAGTTACACAACACACCATCCTAATCCTGCACCGCAGCCTTGGCCTACTGACGCCAGGGCCATCGACTCCAGTTCATCAACCGACTACAGCAGTTCGGCAACGATGAAGCTGCTGCTTGCACCGTGACCTGCTTGTGCCGCAACCTGCCAGCACTGCGACAAGCACTGCATTCATTCACACCGCAACCCTGGCCTCACTGACTACGCCATCTAATGCTGCCACCGAGCCGCTGCTCATACCGCGACCTGAGGGCACTGCACGCCACACCGCAGCACTTCTCATCAGAGCACCTGACGCCTGCCGATGCCAGTGCTCCTGACTCCAACAGAGAGGAGAATGATCTGCAACGCGTGTGACTTTGAGGGCCCTGCAGACTCTTGCACTGACCTCCAGAACCGATGCCTGCGGAAGCCGTGCTTTTGGAAGCTCAATGAGAGGTCACCGACACCCTGTATTTCTAAAAGGTACTATTTACGGATCTTTCAGACATGTAGCTGGCACGCAACGACGCGGTCGCCAGAAATGTTTGCATTTGTTTGCTCACCGCGCTGTGCTAGCCCCGGACAGTGCTATCAACATCAAGGAACTGCTTTTCAGGCATAATTTGATAACTGAAGATTTTTGAGTACCATATTGTGGATTTTTATTGTTTTTGGTCTTGTCTTAAGTATTTAAAAATATTGGATATTTTTCTAAACTGGTGTGGTGTCCATTTGTAGTGCTTACACTGTATTACTATTGGTCTGTTGGTTATGTGCAAATACTTTACAAACTGCCTCTAAGATAAGACTGACTGCTCATGCTAAGCTACTAAGGGGTGAGTAGGGGTTATTTTAGGAGTGTAACCCCCTTATCCTGACTGGATGGTGGTTTATGCCTGGCTCTGGCACATGCTCTAGCCTACCAAAAATCCAATTTCTAACATTGGTTGTCAGCAGGGAGGATAGGACTTGCGTTTGCCCTTGACTTACAGTGATTGGTGTGCACTACTACCATATCGCAGACCATTACGTGCCAGATAATGGTTCTTTTTCTTTTTGGTCTATTTTTGATCTTTCCAGTTCTAACTCACTACATCATCATGCCTGAATTAAGAGCGTCATCTGTTCCATCCCTGGAAATTGCCTTTGAGGAGGGTAGGTTGGAATGCTACAATGTTAGGGGATTGAAATCAATTCAAAAAAACCTAAAAGTCCAAGTCAGAAGCCTCATGAGGAAGGAGGAGCTACAAAATGCACTGAGGGCTGGGTAGCAGCCAGACATGCCAGCGAGCAGTCTGGTGATATCAGTGGAGAGGCGGAGGAGCCTGTTCCTAGGGTTGATGTGCTTTTGGGAAGGGGGAATCCTCCAGGCCAGGCAGCAGTGGCCTGTCCCCAGGAGAGCTGGAGGACAGGTGGGAAGAAAGGAGAGTTGCAGTAGAACTGGGGAAGCTTAGGTTAGCCTTGGAGGAGATAAGAAAGATGTTAGAGCATGAATTCAGTATAAAGAAGCTGGATCAGAGGAGTAGAGCCAGTTCAGATGGTGGCAGCAACCCATAAAGGCAGGCATACAGGATTGTGCAAATCCCTAAGAATGTAGGCAAAGAATTCAAGAAGGGGGATGACATACAAAGGTGGTTTCAGGGTTATGAGGCAGCGATACACATGAATGGGGTCCCTGAGGAGAATTGGGGAGCAGGATTACGGCCTCTCTTCCAGAAGAAGCAAGGGGTACTTTAATAGCTTTGGGTAAGGGGTATTACCTCACCTATCCAGACATGAAGGACACCCTTCTCACTAAGTATGGTCTCACTACTGAAAGGTACAGGTCCAGTAAGAATTCCGACTCCAACACTTGGTTGAAATGTATAGGTATGTTTTGCAGATCACTGGATGGCTGGGTGAAGGGCAGTAATGTGACAGATTTTCAGGGGACCTATAATTTGATTGCATGGGAGCACTTGTCTAGTCTATGTTTTGCAGATCTGTGCCAGCATCTAGTTATTAGTAAGCTGACTGACTCCAGGAAGCTTCCTAAGGAAGCAGACCACTGGGTGAGTACCAGAGTCCACAGGAAAGTTTATGGGGGAGACTCAGCCAAAGGTGGACAGGGTCCCCAGTAAAAAAAAAAAGTGGGGGGACAAGGGTAACACCAAGGCATTCTCTAAAGGGCCCCAAACTAACACACAGGGTAAAGGGTCCCATCCCCCAGGAGGTAAGAAACAAGGGCTCTCGTCAAGAAAGTCTGCTGAGACCGGTCCCTGCAGTGTTTTGCATGTGACCAGATGGGTCACATGAAGGGGGACCCCAAGTGCTCTAAGGTGGCACAGCCACGACCGGTGGGCAGTCCAAGGTGTTAGCTAGTGTAGCGCTTGGGGAGGAGGGGTACCCACAAGAGGGTGGGGACCCCACAGAAATGACCCTCATCTCACTAGGGGACAGTGAAATGGTCCCAGGAATCCCAGTGCCCCCTAACACAAAGAAATACAGCACCTGGGTGACCATCAATGCCTATTATAAATTGCCAAACAGTGTTATGGGTGCTGCTACATGGGAATAGTTTTTCCCCAAATTTCTCATGTGGGCCAAACTATTGGAACCAGTGAATTTAAACACACTCGTTTGAGAAGGGGAATAAGTGCTGCTGAAATAATTGGAGACATTTTTGGTACAATCATACCATCAGTAGGGGTGATGCTCAATTCGCACAAAATTCAAAAACTCTCTACTGTGGTTGATCATTTGTCAACCGATACAGCAGGAGGTTTGCTTGTTGTAGATAATGAAATGGTTGCTGTCAAATCTATGGTCTTACCAAAAGACTTTCATTTTCATTAGACATTCTACTTGCGGAAGAGAGCGGAGTTTGTTACATGTTAAAGGTTCAACAATGTTGCACTTATATCCCTGATAAAAGCAAAGATTTGCGGGGTATATCAACATTACAGAATTGGGAAAAGATTTGACTAAATTAAAGCTGATGGTGTATGGGAATCTATTGGAAATGGATTTATATCAGTGGTAAAATGGTTTGCCACCTTGGGGAATAGTTTGGTGGGAAAAATATTACCCCTATATTAACAATTGCTATTGCCTTACTAATAATATATTTCTAATTTATAGACATTGCAAATCTACAAAATTCAAAAAGGGGGTTAAAAAGAAAGCAATAAGAAATTGAACTAGAAGATAGACAATATGGATACTATGATGAATTAAAGGCTTTAGAACAGGCTAGACTGGAGCTAATGAAGACATCCACCTTATAATTGTGACATTAGATAAAGATAAGAGTGTGACGGCTTGATTCGCCATCAAAGGGGGAATTGATAGAGCACAAATATAATTGTATATCTGATCTCTATGAACTCCTCCTGGGAAAATGATTCATAACAATAATTTTTGGATATGAAAAATGTGATGAGTTATCATGCTATAAGAACTTTCACTAAATAAAGAGTGATTTAGATACTGCATCGTAAAAGCAAGCAGAATGTTAGATGTTGATTTGTGATGACCCCTAACTGTAAATCAAATTAAAAGAAAAGTTTATAAAGCTAATCAGTATATGTTTCCTATGTGCATAACATTGCCATTAACAGGCAAATGATGAAATACGTGTCCTAAATGTGTATGAATAAAATTGTTTAAGTATTTCAAAATAGATGCTAATATGTAATATAAAACTTGAGCACTGACTTCAATGTCAAAAATAAATGTAATAATATAGTGTGCTTTGTAACTTCGAATTTTAGCGATGTTTTTAAATTCAGAATTGTGCAATAAGCTTGTGACTATCAAAAAATGAGAGGGACCCCTTTACACCAAAGGAATAGGGTACTATACCACTGTAATAGAGAAATACTATCCATTGGACTTAATATCAAGACTCGTAATCTGAAAGACTGATTATGTCAAACAACACCAAATCCTCACTCATTCATGCCCCCCTCATTCACAAAAACAGGGGATATAACCATATGCCCAAGGCTAGCACTACAGACAACGTGTTTATGGAAAAATATACATCAGTTTATTGATAAAAATACACTGGTCTTGGAGTGTGTCGACCATCAATTGTACAGTTTTGTCAAACAACATTAAAATTAGTTCAAAGTAAGGTGCATATCATTGACATATTCAAGAAAAATACAATCTCATTAAAAACAATCACAGATTAAAAAGAAGAGATTACATACAACAGACTGAAAGATATTCCATTGAAACTATACACATCCGTGATTACTTAATGTTACTGGCTGACACTTGGTCCTGTCATACTGTTAAGTACTCAATGGCCCAGCCTCTTCACGGATTGTGTTTCTCTTAAATGGCTTTCACGCGTTTCGATAGAGAACTTATACTACCATCTTTGTCAAGACTGAAATTTTGACTCTCCGAAACAGACTGATTCCTTCTGGAACCATTTAAAAACATCTCTTATTGATAGTAGGTGGATACAAAGGCCTCCCGGGGCATGTTTTGATAGTGGAAATTTGGGACAGATACCTCGGTTCTCCTCACTAATGTCCGGTTAGAAATTATATTGAGGGATGTATCTTGTAAGATCCCTTTGGCAGCCAGAATAATAAGCCTGGAGCTGACCTAAGTCATGGGCGTACTGGTTACCAGCCTGATAAATACAACCATTCTTCATTATAGGAGCTGCGGTGTATAGGTTGGGCTTGTAGATTGATTATTCCAACCAAGAAACTTCCTTTTTTAATTGGGTTTGACAGCGTGCGGGAGCGTCACATCAGTGGTCCAGTGTCCTCCTTGTTATATCCCCCGTTTTTGTGAATGAGGGGGTATGGATGAGTGAGGATTTGGTGTTGTTTGACATAATCAGTCTTCCGATTACGAGTCTTGATATTAAGTCCAAAGAATCATTTTTCTCTGATACAGCAATAAGCTTGTAACATGAACCGAGAACTGAGGAACTAATATGTGAATTAACTATAAAGTATTAAAAAAGTTTTTTATAGGTATTCCATACTTACATGATATAGATGCACTTAATAATTGACTTAATTGATGAAGCCAATGGATTATATTACGATAATGTGAAAGCTCATATTTTAGTACAACCACAGAGTGTCCAGGATGCATTTTATGAAGGCCTAAAACGTTATCTTCTAAGCCTAAACGTATAAACTGAATAGTCTGAGGCCTATGAGAACTTTTCGTAAAATTTCAACTTGTGCTCTAACACTCAATAATTCCTTTCACGTTTTTACTTATTTGACCAGACTTGCAAAACATGTGTGACTTTCTAGAGTACATGCTTGGGAACAGACTGACAAAGGATAAGAGCAATGACTCTCCTATTTCCGAAATGTCATAACCAGTCGAATAAATAAAGTCAGAGGTCTAATGAAAGATGCAAATTAATGGATGATCTAATCTTCCTGATTGTGTACATTTGGCTAATATATCCTCTCAGCCTATGGAAACTGACCAATGGGACAGAATGGTCCCATCAAATTGATGACGTCAAGGGGTGTCAACCAGAAATTGATGAAGTATAACTGTCCAAAGTAAGGACAGGGTGGCCCCTTATCTTGCCCACCTTCTTGGCCCACCTTATCGTACAGAGACTGATGATTTGGACTTCAAGAAACTAACACGAAATGGGATGCACTGCATTTGCTGCCGGCTGGTACGCTTGCCTAAGGGGATTCTCTCCAGCTGGAAGGTTTTCAGACAAACAATTGTGGCATTTGACGCTACAAACAAACAGAGACAGACAAATCTGTTCATGAACTGGAACTGGTCATTTGGCAATTACTAAATTTATAATCTAGGATTCGTATGAGGGTTATGTACTTTAAATTCTGGTTTTCTTATGATGTAAACTCCCTCTAGGGAGAAAGAGTTCCTTTCTAAATGTGATTCCTATAGATTATTAATGCACATTAAATACTATAAAACCGTACTCAATTCGACAACGTTATTCTTTAGCTAGGATAAAGATACCAATTGAGATAACCATTCTGCTGATTAGGTTTCATTCATTTTCCTGGGGGCATTGTTGTCTGTGTGCCAAAATGCATTTGATCTGAAAGCTGCTGTATGATTTTGATCATTTGGTAAGAAATGAAGTTAGCTCTTATCTTATTCCAGGTCCTCATATAGTAATAGTCCATTCCTTAAGTATTCTAGTCCCTTTCAGCACAGAACAAGATCCATCGCAGGGCCTAGGGGAAATACTAATTTGGTAGCCGAGGTTAATCTGGGAAATTCATTCAGTAGTAAATATGTATATGAGGCCCAACATGTTAGCGCTACAACAACATCATCCTTCACAACAGCAAATATGCACCCACCATCAAAGCAAATGAAAAAATACTTAGGTAATAATAAGCAAATTGAGCTAAATTGTGCCAGTACCTTTGTTTACCCGAACTGCATGCATGCATAGATTGGAAAATATGAATGTACAAGGTCCCAGCAGTAACATAACTGCAAGCCTTCAGTTAAGTGTGCACTGTTTAAAACAGGAAATTATGTTTTAAAGCCACTCTTGAGTGCTGGCTACGGGTTCAAAATAAATGAGATCAGAGAAATATTGATCAACATTGATGAAACTATAATGATCAATGATATGTAAATTAAGATTTTGCTGGTGCAAATGTACAATATTAGAATTAATTCAGTGTAAAAAAAAGAATGAGCCACTTATGGTGTTCCCAGCTAATTTGACTCCTGAAGTTCTTGCTGCCAAAAGAAGATAATAGGATGGAGTAAAATCAGCAGGACCATTTTAAGAAACGTCCTGAAAGTTCTAGATTTTGGAGGTAAAGACTCAATTTGTGATGCCCCTAGAGCTCCGCAAATCATGGGAGTCAACAAGCATTCTTAATGTCTTAACATTTTTTACATCATTGTTCAATTTCAGCAAAGCAAAACTGTTACAAACTAAAGTTATTTAGTTTAGAACAGAAGCTGATAACACCGATGATGGCTTTGAATATATAAGCAAAGAAGTGGAAGACAATCCCAATAACTGCCAGGGTTATGCTTTTTCAAATCATGTTTTATGAATGACATCACAGCAAAAAGAAAACCCTGCTATACATAACGACTGTCGACGCAGTCTAAGACAAGTGCAAAAGTACAGAGGTAATAACTTCAGTGAATAGGATTTGTGTATCAACAAGTTATAATGACATAGTACGGAGCAGAGGAGCGCATGCTGTAAAATCTTGTGAATCCAACAACAGACCATGTCCATGTTACTTTACCAGGAAAGGATTTACAATTGGTGCTCTTGATAATTTTGATTTTGAAGACAGCTCTTCTTTGTCTTAAAAATCCAGCACAAATGATACTGCTATGGTGCTTTTCAAGACTGTAGCAATGAAGTAGCTGCTAGAAAAGAAGCTGTGTCAACTGTAGGCAAAAAAACCTGCAAACTTATAACCTAACTACCTTGATAATGTGTGCAAAATTATTACAATCCATCAACACATCCTAGTCTACCAGAAAGTTTCTAAGTGCCTAAGGATGTGGCTCTTCTTTTACCTTATGCTGTAGTCACCAAAGCTAATTTAACAGAATGTATCATATTGCTTATTCAGGGCAGACTAAAGGACAAAGAAAAGCCAGTTCCCCCGTGGGCTGGAATTCATGCTCTGCTCTCATAGAATACCGTCCCACTGAAGAAGGTTTTTTTTCTCCAGAAATACTATCTCCAATTACAAACTACGCTCTAACGAATTTCCAAAATGTGCATGCTCAGCTTGAAGACTAGCCTATCCTGCCAATTTTTTTGAGATGTAGGTGTTTTCTGTATTGAAGCTGACATTTTTATGACCAATCGAGCAGAATTTGATGATTTTTATCTAAGGATGGGTGTTTTCCGCATGACAAAAGTTGTGATGAAGTGTGCATGAAGTTATCTCAGTGGATGTGGTATCGATGATGCACTTATTGAGGCTGAAATCGTTGGAAGCAAAACTGTCCAGTCAGTATTTAGTGGAACTCATTCTGTTAATTCATTACAAGGTATGCTCATCAACTCTAAAGAGAGAAAAACATTGTGTTAGAATGATTTCTGGAACAAGAATGACACATTAGGTTTTGCAGATCTTATCTCAGAAGTAAACAAGGTACAGGGTACACTTCATTCAGAAGACATAATGCATTAAGGCAAAAGGCAATGTTCAATACACTCAGTTCAAAATCCGAAAAACAAGTTCACAGAGTTTTTCAAAGAATGTGAAGGAAAATCAGAACTTTGCAAATACTGGGGAAATTATTTACACATGATAGCTCTAGTGAAAAACTTGGTACATGCTGATGGTGAAGGTGATTGGGAGCTGGACATGAAGACTGTGGATTCATTGATTACTGTGTTTCATGAATGTGATTGCATGACCTACCTGAGGTATAGGTTCTGATATTTTGGAAACAGTAATGAAGCTAGAGGTGGAAAACCCATACCTCTACAGAAAGTTAAACTAAAGACATTTTGAGGTGAAGGTTCAATGCTATGGCTCCAGAAGAGGGACAGACAATCCAGAGATCATAGAAAAACTCCTAGGGAATTGTTAGTCAGACATGTAAAAGTGAATATGTTGCTCTATGGCTGCTAGTTTGCCATAAAGTCCTTTCTATTTGCAATGTTTTCAGAGAGATGACAAACTGAAAATGAATGGACCATCATGAAACTGTTCCTTACCATGAACTTGTGGGAAAGAGAGGGGAACATTTTAATAAACATGTTGACACCCTTCTTCATTTCATGCATCAGCAAGGAAACCCCTTTGAAATGACTGAATCTGTGCAACTACACAACTTTGTGAGCAAACAATCTGTGGATAATGATATAATGGCATGTCTACTAGATGTACTGGAACATGGATCAAAACTATACGCAGAACTGAAGCAGGAGAGATTTGTATTGGAAGAAAAAAGGTGTTTGACATAATCACTAAAGCTAAACTTCCATGCCGTAATTGCCATAGTAAGAGTATTGTCAACAAAACAGGTTACAAAAAGCAACTTTTGCAAGCACATAAAGAGACATATTTAGAAAAAGAAGGGGTAAATTTAAAAATGACATTCTGTTTTATGATCTTCTTCCAACGAACACATTATTTGATGGAGATGCTGGAACCAAACTAGTGAAGCACAGATTGGTACAAGAGCTAAAAAAAACTTTAATCTGAAGAATTTCAATTTAAAAAGGTGTTCTCATTGAAAACTGCTGTTTTTACGAACTATTTTTCACAATTGCAAATGGTCAAGATTTCATCCAAGCAAAACTTTGAAGAAGCCATTTAGACAGTTGTACATATATCGAAGTCAGTGTGCACCTTGCAAGAGCTGCACATCGTCTTTGACAGTTATCTTGAACTATCTATCAAAGAATGTGAGAAAATCAGATGAATTTCTGCAAGTGAAACAATTGATATTGCCTGCATCAAATGTTTCACATCTATACCTGTGTAACCTACTAAATTC
Organism: Lissotriton vulgaris; assembly: GCF_964263255.1. NCBI lineage: Eukaryota > Metazoa > Chordata > Amphibia > Caudata > Salamandridae > Lissotriton > Lissotriton vulgaris. The sequence goes on along the minus strand of NC_141689.1, from coordinate 1,025,904,739 downwards.
TAGGCATCAACATCGAGCAAGAGGAACTTGGGAGATGTTAACTCGTCAAAACATTGCTGATGCTTCAGTGAACATTGAATTTCCACTTAATGCAAGTAGAATGATGGCCAATGAGGAGTTGCAGCCTGCAGAAATGTATTCAAAAGGTACTGGCCATATTGTTCAAGAACTTAACAGCAAATTGGAGGAAGCTGACTTTCGTGCTGTGCCACATGTTGAGTGGGCTTTTCGAAAGGGTTCCAGTCATTGTACTGTCAAATGGCACAAATGTTATCATTGTGTTACTTAGATCCATTGCAATGTTCGTAAATCAAGGATTGTCAGAGTTATGGATCTGTTATGGAGCAGGCAAAATAAGACACATAATCCCGCTTCTCATTTTGTACAAGAATTTTGATCCAGAGATGCTCAGTGTTCTCATCAAGACACATATTCTTACTAGTGATGATTCTATGAGCAAAATTGGAACAAAATTTGGAGCTCTAAATGCTGAATCTGTGAAGTTTTTAAAAGGATTTGCTCAGCCAGAAAAAGAACGTGGCTTTAAAGACAGAAAAACACCTTGTGCACGTGTGGAAAACTAGTTCTGACAAGCACACATTTGACGATCTTCGTTAGAGTGAGTAAGATATCAGTCCTGTTAAGTGACCTTCCACCGATGTCATAATCAGTGCATGGACACATTGAAAGAGCATTCTACTTGATCAGAAGATGTAAATGTTTTGGATCATGCATATGCAGAGAAAGATCCATGGGAATTTGATTAAGAAGATATTGATGGGGTGCTAAAACCTATGAAATTTCTAAAGCCTCTACTTACAGAACTTACAAGTACATGTATTTGCAAAACATGTGCTACAAAACATATCCCTGTCGATATGCTCTTCTCAAATGTCCACCATTCTGCAATTGTAACAGGAGCAATTGCTGAAACAAATAAATAAAGTGGACTATGAAAATTTCCTTAAACAGGAGTGATAAAAAATAATTCATATTCAGATCATAAACATTGTTTGGTGTATACATAAAAAGATTAAAAAAACATTATTATTTGGTTCATGTCTATATATATGTCTCTTCTTCCTCTATCATAGCCGCCATATTTTAAAAATGGGGAAAGGGTTCCTCAGAGGAGGTATTTTCTTTCTACTTACTACTTCACCCCCAAAACCTATGTTTTGGCACCAAAACAAAATATATAGGTCTCATGGTTCCTGAAATATTACATCATCACTGCCACACATATGCCATTTTAAAAAATGTAATCCATAGAACTTCTCCCGGATCAGCAATGTCTACCTAAGCTAAATATCTTCTCTAATGATCCCCAAAAAAAAATCAAAATGGAAAGTCTTATTTTTTTTCTTTTTTTTTTTACGAAGCTATATGAGGGGACTGTGATTACTCCCAGTCAGAACACAACCTCGACTAAGGTAAGTAGTAACATCAATGTTCAGCCCAGCCGCACTGAAAAGGAAAATAATATACCTCAACCCCTTTCAGCTGGTGATCACTGCAAGCATGTCAGCACAACATTAATGTTGAGTTACGGGGAATGTAGTGTGCTTTATGTATGAGCGCAATGATGTTTAATGCATCTTTCCAAGAAGAAACTTTGGAAACTCGCAACACCAACAAATAGTTTAGGGTTAGGATTCAAATGAACTTTGAAAGTGCCAATATATATTTTACTGAAGCTCTGAAAGGGCTCGGGTAGGATAAAAATGAACACAGTTTAGTAGAAATCAGTTTGTACAGAGGAAAACTGCAGAAGGGGTGTAATGGAGGAACACATTTTCTGTCTGTCAACCGTGCTAAATCACCGAGGGGCATATTAACAAGGAGCTATCGCCAAATTAACTGCAGTTTATCGCAGCCAAAGTCTTGATACATTTACCTCCCCATTCACAAGTTGGTGTTAACAGCCCACAGCACCAGATTACCCACGATAGCAGCAGCAAAAAACATCACCACAGAGGACCCCTGCAACTATGGCTAATGAGATGCAGAGTAGGCGTTCCTCTGCAAAAAGCCACAACAGCACGATACCACAACAGTCTCAACGACCAGCCAGATTGGCGATAAGAATCTAAAACAGGCAATAAGGCGTGTTAGCAGCAGGAAATTAACACCGGCTCTGACCTGGTGTAAAGTCGGACGGCAGCCTGCACCACAAAAGGGAGCCCAGCCCAGGGCGTCATTGGAAGGGCAAAAGATGCCATGGAGCCATTCATCATGCAGCCCGGATACCCAAGAGGGCCAAAACACCCACCGCCACCAACCCAGAACCCCAACCCCCACCCGGAAAAACCTCCCAGACCACCACAGAGGCATCACAGACAAAGACAGCAACCCCCCAGGAAACACACCTACCTCACAGACCCAACATCTGACAATGTCACTGTCCACTACAGGCTGAAAGGGACAACCATCCTATGCATCCTGAACATCATTGCCTAACAGGCCTACGGCACCTACACAGTGGACAACCAACATCCCACCCCCACCAAACCGCTGGCTGTGCTGCACCTGTTGGCCCCTGCACACCCCAACCAACACCCAACAGAGTCGGAGGAGTCTCACAGCCAGCCACATCCAAGTCCCCCACACCTGTCCTGGATATCACCATCCCCCTGGCACCCCATTCCCCATACGTCCAATGCACAGGATCTGCTGGAGACCAAGCAAGGGCCATACGCCATAGCTGGATGCACGCACATGTTGGGGGCAATTAACAGCACACATGTCCTTCCTGTGCCCCCTGGTGACACTGCACACAATCACCGCAACAGGAAGCACACGTCACACATCGATGTGCAGGCAACATCATAACACCGTTGGACCTTCACCAATGTCGCCTCCGGTACTCAGTCAAAATATCGAATCTTAAATTTCGACTTACACTTATATCGAGTTGCTAATATCGAAGGGACAGAATATCGATGGCCAGAATATCGATGGACAGAATATCGACTCTAAGGTAAGTAATTATCGAAATTACTTATATCGATAGCATATATATCGATGTAAGTAATATCGACATTACTTATATCGATAGCATATATATCGATGTAAGTAATTTCGATTTACTAATATGTGTTAGAAATTTTAGTTAAGTATTTAAATTAATTGTTATAATATGTGTTTAATATTTTTTATATAAAATATATTTTTAAAAGTACATTATATGTTTTACTACCAGAGCGGGTTGTGGGTTTTTAGGGGAATAGGGTGGGAAGTAATTTATTTGTAATTAATTAATTATTTTTTAAAGATTAATTTAATTTGTAATTAAATATTAATTGGTAATGAATTATTTTAGTTGATTAATTGATTAATTAATTGATAATTAATGTATATTTATAAATAAATTATATGTTTTACTACTGGAGCGGGTTGTGGGTTTATAGGGGAATGGGGTGGGAAGTAATTTAATTGTAATTAATTAAATAATTTATAAGCATATTTTAATTTGAAAGGAATAATTAATTGGTAATTAATTTTATTAATTGATAAACTAATTATTTAATTGGTAATTATTTGTATTAATTAATAAATTATTTATTTAATTGGTAATTAATATTTTTAATTGATAAAGTAATTATTTAATTTCTAATTAATGTAATTTTACATTAAATGTTATGTGTTACTACTGGAGCGGGTTGTCGGTTTATAGGGGAATAGGGTGGGAATTGATTTAATTACAAATAAATTATTATATTTTTATGTATATTTTATTTTTTAGTAAAAAAATTATTTGCAATTAATTATTTCAATTGTTTAAGTAATTATTTAATTGATAATTAATTTTCAATTAAATGTTATGTGATAGTACTGGAGCGTGATGTGTGTTTATAGGGGAATAGGGTGGGGTTGGAATAGTAATATTTACCCTTACGCTATCCAACACTTTCCCTACTGTTGCACCCTTTGGAGTGAGAATAGTAATTTTTACCCCTACGCTATCCAACAATTTCCCTACTGTTGCACCCTTTGGAGTGAGAATAGTAATTTTTACCCATCCGCTATCCAACGCTTTCCCTACTGTTGCACCCTCTGGAGTGGGAATAGTAATTTTTACCCCTACGCTATCCAACACTTTCCCTACTGTTGCACCCTCTGGAGTGGGAATAGTAATTTTTACCCATACGCTATCCAACACTTTCCCTACTGTTGCACCCTTTGGAGTGAGAATAGTAATTTTTACCCACCCGCTATCCAATGCTTTCCCTACTGTTGCACCCTCTGGAGTGGGAATAGTAATTTTTACCCCTACGCTATCCAACACTTTCCCTACTGTTGCACCCTCTGGAGTTGGAATAGTAATTTTTACCCCTACGCTATCTAACACTTTCCCTACTGTTGCACCCTTTGGAGTGAGAATAGTAATTTTTACCCACCCGCTATCCAACGCTTTCCCTACTGTTGCACCCTCTGGAGTGGGAATAGTAATTTTTACCCCTACACTATCCAACACTTTCCCTACTGTTGCACCCTCTGGAGTGGGAATAGTAATTTTTACCCCTACGCTATCCAACACTTTCCCTACTGTTGCACCCTTTGGAGTGAGAATAGTAATTTTTACCCACCCGCTATCCAACGTTTTCCCTACTGTTGCACCCTCTAGAGTGGGAATAGTAATTTTTACCCCTACTCTATCCAACACTTTCCCTACTGTTGCACCCTTTGGAGTGAGAATAGTAATTTTTACTCACCCGCTATTCAACGCTTTCCCTACTGTTGCACCCTCTGGAGTGGGAATAGTAATTTTTACCCCTACGCTATCCAACACTTTCCCTACTGTTGCACCCTCTGGAGTGGGAATAGTAATTTTTACCCACCCGCTATCCAACGCTTTCCCTACTTTGGCACCCTCTGGAGTGGGAATAGTAATTTCTACCCTTACGCTATCCAACACTTTCCCTACTGTTGCACCCTCTGGAGTGGGAATAGTAATTATTGTTAAGTAAGTATATATTATATATGATTTGTTAAATTGAATTTTTTATTTAATTAATTTTTTTTAACATTATTAAATATATTTAAATATGTTTAAGTAATTTATAAGTATTATTTACAGTATTTTTCATGTTTTTTTAAACCCCCAAAAACCCGATATATTTAACAACAATATTTTTAACATCGATATTATTTTTTCGATATTTTGGTACTTACCATGTTGTACATAGGGCGTCGATATTCTTGCAATCGATATAATTGCGCCGATATTTGTGTAGGTCGAAATTCTGTCTGTCGAAATTCTGTCATAGATCCGTCGCCTCCAATACACAGACAGTGTGCTTGATTCTTACATCCTCCAACAGTCCATAGGCAACTAGCGTTCTCAGGATGGCACCAAGGGAAATACACAGCCCCTTGGCAAGTTCCAAATTAACACCCCACTCACCTCAACTCCACAACCATGCAATTCACAACTCTGGCAATGCACACTTCATGAAATCACAACCCACATGCACAACAACATGCCCACCCACAAGACCCTACAGAACAACTTACAATGGTAACCTGGGCAAGCCGTGAACAGGAACCATCAACGGCATTGGCACCTCAGCTACACAATAGCCAAATGTAGGGAGAGGTAGCAACCAGGCACATGTGAAAGATGCAGTACATCTAACCCTGGGCAATTAACTCTGCTCCGCTATTGGAGTTTGCGGAGATTTGTTAACTACGCTTTCCATTAAAAACACGAAGTCAGGCAAAAATCCACTCTAACGTAGCAGAGTCAGCTACTAAACTGCACCCACAAATGCTTTGATAACGCAACTTTATATGATAAAAAGCATATAACCAATTCACAAAAGTGAACTTTGAAATTGAAAAATATCAGGCAAGGAGAGAGGTGATGATTTTGGGGTCCCTCCTAACCTAGGGGGAGGACCAAACAGATGCCTTGAACACAAGGAGCATATCGTGCAGAATGATCCAGTGGTGGTCCCATCCTCTTACGACCACCCCAAGCACAGTTATTATGGGCAAAAATACAATCCCAACCACTGTTTTCAAGGTTTCTGCTTGGTTCTCTCCCTAGGTTAGGGAGGATCCCAAAATCATCACCTCTCTCACTGCTTGCTAAATTTTTATTTTCACTTTTGTGAAATTACTATATGCATTTTAGCATGTAAAGACAGAGATACTTGTTATTTTACCAAAAATGTAAGAGGTCTCTGTTGATGAAGTGAAGTTGCGGAATACTTCATGGAATTCTGTGTAGTAGTATTCCACCAACAATGCTCACCCTTAAGTAGAACCGTGATTGGGAAAGTACACAACGCCAAGAGTGGCAGCGATGTGCTGGACAGACCGAAGTATGCGGAACACACGGCGACATACACCTCTGGTGATTGGAGTGTGGTGTAGAGTGGACGCAACCATGTCACCCCACCCAGTGGGGGTCCATGCGGAAATGTTGCCTGTTATGCCCCCCCTGCAAGTGTGAGCAGAGTGGGATGGCCCGGCATATGCCTGGCCAGCGTAGGGGTGTGAATAAAAAGCACGTAGCCCTGGGCGTGGTCATATTCCAGAAAGGTCAATGTCTCTGCTAGAGTGGCGCCTCTTACCACGCCACAAGGCTGACGTCGTCCTCGTGAGTGCAGTTGCTTGCGACCTGTGTACCTGCTGTCTCTGGCCGGCTGGACCACAAACCTGTCAGGCCTGTCCCTGCACAGCCAGGCCATACTGATCACCTGCTGACACCGGCCAGCCTCTCAGACCATCGCTGGTCCACATTGCTCCTTTTTCATTCACATACTACACCAGCGTCCTCTTTGGCCCAGTAGGTCCCATATGTGAAACTGTGTCCTGGGTCCTGAATGGCAGTGACTCCAATTCCGGGCCAGCGGCCACAGCACCAGACCCCTGATCAGTGAGGCATAGTTCCAAATGGGCATCTTGCGACACGTGGTACCAATAACCTTGTTCACGCCAGACGGCTACACATGGTGCCACTAACCCTGTTCAATGCCAGTCGGCTACACGTGGTGCCACTAACCCTGTTCAACGCCAGCTGGCTACACGTGGTGCCACTAACCCTGTTCAACGCCAGCCGGCCACACGTGGTGCCACTAACCCTGTTCCACGCCAGTCGTAGACACATGGATGAGGGACCAAGACTACCCTGTGGACCAGTAGGTCTCACATACAGCACCTAGTAATGCATCAAAAATGGAGTCCAAACCAGTGGTCGCACGGAGAGGAGTAAGAGGAAGATGTGGCTCAGTCTGGATGAAAGCTGGGTCCCAGTCATGGAGGTGACTGAACATGTGGTTCCTCTGAACCTGAACTACGCAGACCGGTGGGGCCACCAAACAATGCCAGCGACACTCGGCGAATTGCCCGCACTGACCGCTGCCTCCAGCCTACACTGCAGTCCAGTAGGTAAATGAGTCTTGATTTAGCGATGGCGGAGTTCATATCAGTGTACAGGCATCATCGTAGACTGCAACCCCTCTCAGCACCAGTGCCACTAAGTCTGTTCCCCGACATTAATGGACACTCACTGGTCATACATTGGTGGCGTCTGAGTTTATGGACTAGGGGCTAGTTTTCATCCTCATGTTGCTGATACCGAATTGATGGTGAAAACTAGGCTTGCGATTTCCACTCCTCCATTTGCTGCTTCTGGATAAAATCAAACCTTACGCATCATGCCCTGGCGGACACCTTCCACTGTCCCCCACAACCCTCTCCAACATACACCTCGGACAATGATGAGGACCCGCTCAGGTCGCATGGCCCGTCTGACTGCACCGCAAGTCACCCTCCCTTGGCTGGGTGATTGTACCGGCCGCAGTGCATCTGGGGCCACTAACTCTGTTCTTGTCCGGTCTGGAAAAGCACAGTGGTCTTCTTCTGAGATATTGGATAGCCCTTGGAGTGTTGGCCTTGGGGTCATCAACGCCATTTCTCTGTGGCTCTGCGCTGTACGCAGCCTCCGGACGCAACTGCATCCCACCAGGGCTCACACACCAAAGCGAGTTCTGACCGGCCCAGACATCGCATCACCACAGCAGGCACACGCCACAACTGCAAAGACCACCTCCAACCACCATATGCCAGAGTTGAAAAGGTGGTCCTGACAGACTTACGGAGTTGCTCAGACCTGTTGTGGATGCCATAAATGGCCTGATACCCGGCTCAGCACTCCAGGTGCCAGTGACTCAGGGCACTGCAGGCCATTGTCCATTGCTGATTGAGTTTTGTGCTATGGAGCGGTTGCGCAGCTATGTCACCTCAAACAGTGTGGGGGCCCTGAGACATTACTGGGAAAGATGATGCAGCACTGCATCTGCATCAGGAATATATTGAAGGGACACAATCCGAGACTTTTTCTTCACATGAGCGCACTCATCTTTAGTGTCCCTACCCCAGTGCACTGCATCTCAGGAGCACTTCTTTTTGCATGTTGGCTGTCCTCTGGACTTTCTGCGGCTCACTCCATGTTGCTCAGCAGTTGACTCTGTTATGCATGTGTTTTCTGTTTCCGTTGCACTAGTGTCCAATGTTCAATGTTCAAGTGGTTGCCAGCACCAGAAATTCTGTGCGGAATGGCGTACACTCACCCCACACACATCCAGCACAGGCATCACTGTACATGTGGCCCTGACAATAACGGGACCGGGTGCATGTGTCCGTAGCCAGTTCAACATGATATATGCGTGTGTTCCTGTGGTCTTGTTGTATGCATGAGGGCCCTGGGTCCTCTGACATTACATCGTGCTGTGTACATCGGATGCAGATATGTCACCGCAGGAAGCGGGTTGGAGCTTGGACATGTAGCTTTGTCGTCACCCACTCAATTCGTAAGGGGAGTGGCCAGGGCCGTCGTACGCAGAGCCAACATAGGTGTGTGATTACTATTTCAGTCCCCCTGGGCGTGGTTCTGTACTGTGAATGTGCATCTGCATGTGTCTCTATGGCAGGGTGGGTCTCTTTAGTGGGATGTGGGTGGTCCCTAAAGGGTGATAGACACCTACGTATGTATTCTAGTTCCCATTCCATGGGCTCGGCCCCCACCCACACCTGTTGAGCTACCTCCTTTTGGCGCGTTGACACATGGCATCGGGTTGCCATGTGTGGGTGGGTGAAGTGTCGTGAGCCAGCTGTGCTTGCGGGTGCTTCATGCTGTGTGGTCTGTTGCAGGCTCGGTGTTCTCCTCTGAGTAGCTTGGGTGGCCGGGCCCTGGTGGGGGTTGCATGGGATATCCATTGGCTGTTGTAGGGCGTCGGTGTCAATGGTGTGGTGGTCCTCTCCAGCATCAGAGATGTGTTGTATTCTGTGCTCTGCTGAAGGGGTTGTCTGCCCCTCTGCAATGTGAAGGGAAGATGGATGTTGACATTGTGTTGACTTGTATGTTGGTGCATTGTGCTGATTTGCATGCAGACTGTATGGCAATGTACATTGTGACTGTTTGGGAGGTGCTGGATTCTTCTTCGGGACAGTGTACATTTGGACTACATGACGGATGTAAGGTCGTACATGTACATTTCCATTTCACAGTTTCTGGCTCTGTCAGATGTAGTAGGCATGTTTCTGTGTATGTGCGGAGCCAGTTGTGTCCTCTGTTCTGCAGTGTTGGCTATGCTCATTGTACCACGTTGTCTTCAATGTGTGTGTGCTGCAGTGTGCCAAGGGGATCTGGGACATGATGCTGGGTAATTGTGGGTGTGCAGTGTGCTACATCTCATTGTGCATGTGTGCCATTGTGCCCATCTCCCCCTGTCACCCCAGTCCCTGTTCGTTGCACTCCCTGTTGATGTTGTGTCAGGTTCTCTCGAGCTGTGTCCGTACTCCTTACTCCTTGCACCATCTCCACACTGATGACTGTTGCCTGGGTTTCCTCCAGCTCCTTCTGTGGGGCTGGACTGCAACCTCCTGTCGCCGTTTCTGGCTTCCTTTTGGCAGCGGGTTTGTGCCTGGTTTAGGTTGTCACGTCATGTCGGCGCCTATCGGACTCCTCGGCACTCCGACTGCATTCCAGGTGGTCTGCTTGTTGGTCAGTTGCTGGTAGTGTTCTGTCACCTCCGTGACGCTGGTCTTGTTTTCCTGCAGGCTGCACCCCATCTTCCTCTCCCTTTTCTCCTTGGCCTTCCCCGACCCCTTTGTTTCTTGATGGTGGTCTGTGGGGGTTGTGGTGTTCGAGTTGGCTTCTGCGCTGGGTCAGGGTGTATCCATGTTGCTACGTGCTTTGGCTTGTTTCTGGTGTGTTGTTTGTGTGGTTTTATGGTGCATTGTCCCGTCAGACGCGTGGGATTTGCAGGCCTGTGGCTGGGTTTTCACTACTTTTTGTACCGCGGTTGGCCTCATTGCATGTTTTTCAGCGTTCGCGTATCGCATTTTTGTGGCGTGGCGTTGATTTTCACATGGACATTTGACGCATTATATGGTGTCTATTGCATGCTATCGCCTAGTTGTGAATTCCACATTGACAGGGGGTTCTTTTCCAGCGATAGGCTGCGATGTTGAAAGTTGCGTTACGCTACTCTTTCGGTAGTTATCACACGTTCTTGTGAATATACCCCTACGTCTATCACATTTGTGAATGCTAATATTAATTGTATCATAATAAAATTCCCTACCACCTTAGTAAGAAGTCATGACTTGAAAATCAGGGCCCTTCAAAAGATTTAAAGGTAATAATCTAGTTGATAGTGTCTGCAATAGCATTCACTAATGCTAGAAAGGTAGATTCACTTTTGAAGGAGGAAAATTCTAAAATGTCCCTGTTCCAGGGGCTCAGGAGTGCATAATCGCTACATCTGCTCCATGCTGCTACTTTCACACACTCCCTGTGGTAGCTATGATTCTAAAACAGCTGGAACATACTGCAGGAATAGGGTATGTGACTCTGCTGGGAGGTGAGGGTGTTTTATTTTCTCTTAGGCTGCTGTTACGGAGAAGTTTCTATTCCCAGAGGTTCAAGGACAGTAAGGCATACCACAAATATGCCCTTCATTGCACTACAGGCGTTCTTTAACAGGATAAGTCTTACAGAAGAAGATGCTTTCACCCACTGCCGCAATGTGCAACTCTACTTACCAATGACATTTTCTAGCAGAGTTCTTTTATCCTAAATTAGTGCCTCCTAGCACTCTATCTGTCTGGTCCAGCTTGATAGCCTAGATGTTTCCAACACGTAGTGTTACCAATTTTTTAAATATTCATAGAGTAACCTTAGTTTCCAGCTCCGCCCAGAGGAGAATTGCGTTCTCACCTCACACTATTGGCGATTTGGCACATCCTTCCCATTCCATGAAGTGCTTTCTTTGGAATGCATTACAAAATATTTTAAAACTGGGAAGTACAGTCAGTCTGCTCATTTTATTTACTCCATACATTCCTTCTGTATAGGAAACAATCCTTCATTGCTACTTTTCTTTAGCACTGAAAAGGTAATAGCGCAGGTTTGAATGTTACACACATCATGTGTGGATGTAGCACATGTAAACAACATTTGTGAATGCCTGTGTTGTGGAATTACAAGCAGACCTATTGGTGTTGACAATGCTTGTTGACAGCAGAGAGTTGACAATTCTTATGTTCTTTATTTTTTATATCAAATATATTGAAAAATCAGCCATTGTCCAAAAACTAAATTAAACGCCATGGTTTGTATATATTGGATTTTCATCAAACAACAATACGTTCCTCACATGTATCTTAAATAAATCATGCACAACATACCATAAGCTTAAACCACTTTAATTAAGTTTCAAAATTGTCTAAATCTCTCGACCTATTATAATAGAAGGGCTCGGAAACCAACACATGTGACAAACTACTAAACACTAGGCAAGTCTTGAGCCATACTTAAGTCATAGTGATCATTATACTCCTCATTATCACCAAATACATCGTCAGCACTTTTTGTTCTTTTTAATTTCTAAAAAGTACTACTGATAAAATAAAATACCGATATGTCTTTTGCATACTTTCTACACATTTTGACAACAACCTTAGGCGTGTATGCCATTACTCATAATTTCAGTACAAAGGGCAGACCTCTTATATCAGACAATCTATTGTAAAATTCTTTAGGCCTTCTATTGGTGTAATAGCCTATCTGGAAGTCTCCAGATAGTTTCCTGAGTATGTATAGCCTGCTCGCTCCAGGTTCTACTCTCGGCAATGGCTCAATATCCTGTGATTCTGGGCAAATCACTTAATCTCCCTGGCCCTTATTTATGAGGCCTTGCGTCAGTTTTTCCCCGCCGGTTTGTGACGCACCAGCAGGGTAAAATATGCGCCTTGTTGCGCCATATTTAAAAAGTGACGCATCTAGGTAGATGCGTCACTTTTTAAACCCCTGCGCCGCATTATACCTGCGTCAGGTATAATGTATGCAGAGGGGGCGTTCCCCCGCAAAAAGCCTCGTAATAGTGACGCAGTGAAATCTATGAGATTTCACTGCGTCACTTTTAGGATGCTGTTGCGTCAAAATCTTGCGCCTGCCTCACAGCAGGCGTAAGACTGACGCAAGCCCTTTCACACGGGGCTTTCCCCATGTGAAAGGACGCATTGCTGGAGTTGCGTCACTTTTGTGACACACCCCACCAATGCGTCACTTTTGCGCTTACAGATACGTCAGAAACTCTGACGTATCTGAAAGTCCTTGCGATATGATGCGTCATACATTAAATATGACGCATCATTGGTGTCGCAAGGAGTGCGCACTGAGAAGTGACGCATCGCTGCTTTCACGCAGCGATGCGTCATTTCTCATAAATGAGGCCCCCTGTGCCTAAAAAGATGAATGTGTTTTGTGTAACTTAACTTGGTCTTATGTTAAGCACTCCAGTACTTTCGGGTTGGGTTCGTACTATATGAAACAGCAATGATTCCAGTCATTTCTTGATAGAACTTCTCTCTGACAGTCAGGATCAGCTTCTTCTTGAAGACACTGAATTGTAATAAGCAGGGGCCATATTATCTAGAAAGGGCGATACATTATCGCCGCTTTTATCGGCAGGAAACTGCCGCTAAAGCAGCGATAATGGGCTTGATAATAGGCCCTTGTAAATTCCCATAGAAGCCCAGGTTATAGTCTTAACCTGGGATTCTATGGGAATTCACAAGAGCATATTCTCAAGCCCATTATTGCCACTTTAGCGGCAGTTTCCTGCCGATAAAAGCGCCGAAAATGTATCGCCCTTTCTTGATAATATGGCCCGGGTTACTTAGATGCTTTGGGCCATATTTATGATCCGGTTTGCTTTGCTCTTGCACCAGGCAACATGGAGGACCACAGTCATCTCATTGTTCAGGAGGCAGCGTCTTATTTGTACTGGAGGATGGTGCCAGCCATCAATATCACATTCAAGTCCTTTACGTCATTTGCTTTGTAAAGCTCAAAACTACAATCAGAGTTAGCTACCTTTTTAGTTTCAGTGTAAGTGAATTTAAGAGATTGACACATCTATAAGGAGAACTTCGTACTTTTCCACCCCTCTAAAGTAACCTGCCCTTGCCATTTTTGTTTTATTTTTGCATTTTTCTATAGCGCAAACTCGGCCCAAGGACATTAACGCACTCCATACACAGCACCAGATTACATTACACAAGGTCTGATTTTTTGAGGCATGGGAAGAGTTAAGATTAAAAATGTGTTTCTTTTTTTTAAAGAAATGTGACCATGATAACCTACCAATTGCCTGTGTGTAAAGAACTCATGATTGCCTACTAGAACACCAGACCTAGAATTCAATGGGAGACTTTCCTGTCTGCTTTGAAAAGGCTAGATGCCTCCTAAAGAACTCTGTGAAAACTTTCCTACTTAACCCCGAATATTTGCCAGTTTCTTGATCTGGCCTATAGGTTATTTGACGTACCAGTGCTCCATACAGCTGCCTCACATGTTGTGGGGATAAGCAGCTGGAGCTCTTAGATTCTAGGAGAGGAGGCCTAAGAGGGCCAGAAACAGATGTGGCTGCAGACCACTTCTCAAGATCGAGGATTATGTTTATGCTACTGGGGAGACTGGGGAAGAGTTGTGGGGTCGTTACCTATTGTTATGTTATGTTATGTTATGTTAGGAAAATGTATTAAGTGCACAAATATTCATGAGTGTCTTGGCGTTAGCTACTGTGACTAATATGAGAATACTGGTACACTGGTACTTGGATGAATATAAATCGAATAGCCTTTCTAAAGGACAGGAGGCTGGAAGAAGATTTGATGTATAGAGGGAGCTTGTTCCAGCTATTGAAGGCACCAAGCAGAAAACTACATTCTACTTAGGATGCCTGTTTATACTTTAGGCACAATTACTGATTTTGAAGTGGCTGACTGTAAAGGCCTGTTCGGGGTGTACCAATTGATGCTGTTCCAAAAAAAAAAGGTCCTTCATTATGTAAGGTCTTGTAAGTAATGCACAGAGTCCTAAAGAATTTTCTGGCCCTGATTGGCAGCCAATGGATTTTTTTCAAGTGTATTGAAACAAACTGAGATTTAGGAATTTTAAGAAAGAGTCGGCCCGCCATATTCTGTAAGGTTTGGGGCTTGTTAATTACTGAGTGAAGGGCATTAAGATAAAGTGCATTGCAATAATCCAGACTGGAATTTGCCAAAGAGGTGACCACAGATTTTTGTAAGAATGCTGGGATATACAGGAGGATTTTCTCTATCATTTTTAGTGCTTAGCAGACTGAGGAAGAAATTGAATTAACGACTCGTGAGGGAAGGTCTATCATTTAGAATGAACCCCATATTCCGGGCTGTGTAAACTGTGGTGAGTATAGGACCCTGCTCCGTGGGCCACCAGTTGTGAGTCCAGAATGGAGAATTTGCACTAAAAACCATGACTTCCGTCATCCCCAAGTTCAGCTGAAGGCAATTACCTGCCATCCAGCCACTCACAGCCCTCATACAGCCGAAGAAATCAGTACCTCAGTTGGACCCTTCCTTTCAAATGGAAACAACAATGTGTGTGTCGTCTTCATAGGAAGTAATGGCAAAGGCGTGTGATTTTACTAACTGAGCTAGAGGGGTAACATAAATGTTACCCCTCTAGCGATTTCTGATGTCAAGAGGAAAATAACTCTTTTAAGCTAGTCCAATAAAATCCATAAGTTCATTAAGGAATCCATTTTAGCAATCTTGATGATTTTCCTGGCATTTACCTAAAATGTCAGCAAGCGTTCTCTATTTACATGGTCCAGAAGTCCTGTAAAAAGAAAGAGCATTCATCTGGCCAAGCGAAAATATTATCGGTTAGCTGCATTGCCTCTTCACACTGAAATTTTCTGCTCCCATAAACCTACTTACTGATGTATCTTTGAGGCACGATTGACATAATGGAGCCCTCTTTGGATGCAGCTTTTACATATGTTCTGCCAAACAACTGTAAACTTCAAGAAAGTGAGAAAGTACAGGACATGGAAATCTTCACGAGGGACAAAGACTACATTCGATCTGGTCATAAATTATTGCTGGTTCCCCTAACCAGGGCACTCTGAACTATTTTAACTTCAGAGCAAGCAAGATAAGTGGTCCCAATTTGTGTCTGACTTGTCTGGAGCACAGTTTGCATATTGGGTTGATGTGACCTTTTATTGCTTCAAAAATTTGCACCAGTGAGTGAGAAATTGGGTTGTTGGTCGACTGAGGCGTGTGCCCTGGTCAAGCAAGACCCACGATCCCTTACAGGGTGAACCACAAAAAGTCTTTAAATTAACCTGTGCTTAACCCTGGGTAGCTTTGCACAAAAGCAGTCAGGCTTAACATAGAGGCAATGTGTGAAGTATTTATGCAGCACACAACAGTAATAAAGTGAAAATACAACACAAGAAAAATCCCCAAACAATTTATAAAAATAGATTACATTTTAATAAATGGATCAACTCCAAACCAACAAAAATCCTATGAGTAAATTCAGAGATATAGATTTTTAAAGAATTAGGTGAAAATAGCACAAACAAAGGAAATCTGACCACGTTTGACTGAGACAAAGTCAAAAGTTCAGGTTAACCGCATTGAAGCACGGACCGTCATCAGGGACCATATTTGCCTCACTGACCAAAAGTAATGTAATCCGTATTGCGTTAACATCGAAGTTCCTGCCGACAATGAGTATTCAGAGAGCGGACAAGGCAATGTGCCGGTGTCAATCCGCATGGCAGCGGCAATGCGCTGATCCTGATCGTGTGGCAGCTGCAATGTATCGACTCCAATGAGCAGGTAGCTGCGACATGGAGCTTTTGGTTCGTTGTTGAGGCCGTCATTGCCTGGGATGCAAGGATATTGCTTTGAGTACAGCATCATGCTGTGGTGATTCTGAAGGAGGAGGAGCATCTCCAAGCCATGCAACTGCAATGATGTTCTGGTTCTGGTCCACACAAAAGGGGTATTTAGCCAATTATGATCCACGCGGTGGTGGTGATGTTTCGTTGATGACACATGACGCGATGGTGATGCGCCGGTTCTGTTCTCTGTAGCAGCAGTGATGCATTGATTCTGCTGAAGCAAACACCTTAGACCCACTTCCAAGGGTCCAGGACTGGAGTGGCACTGCTTGGTAGGGCAGACTCACGTATGGCAGAGGCCTGCTGCATGAACAGGATGGTTGGAAGCCTTTATGTCCCTGAGTCTTCAGATCAGGAGGTCAGACAGCTAGTACTTAGAGTCACTCTGTATTCTGGGGACAAGTGATGTAGGGCCAGTTCTTCTTACCCAGGCAAGGAGGGCAGACGGCAGCAGGTCAGCACAGCAAGGTAGCAGATCTTCCAGAGCAGGAGTCGAGCAGAGTGGAGGTTGTTCAGCAGCACAGCAGTCTTTCTTCCTGGCAGAGTATCCACAGGTCCAGAAGTGTACTGAAGTGGTAGGGTATGAGGTCCAGTTCTTATACCCAGTGATGCCTTTGAATAGGGTATGCTTCAAAGAAGGGTCTTTGAAGTGCACAGAGATTCTCCCTTCCTGCTCTGGTGTCAGGCTCACTCCAGTGGAGTATGCAGTCCTTTGTGTGTGGACAGGACACAAACTATTCAGGTGTAAGTGAGGCAGGGCCCAGTCCCTCCCTTTCATCCTGCCATATTGGCCCATCAAGTCACACCTAAGCTCCCATTGTGAGCGGCTGCCTTGAGGGACTACACAAAATCCAGCTGTCACCCTCCACAGACATGTATCAGAGACAGGAAAACAGGGCTGAGAGCAGGAACATTCTCTAAGTTGGATTTTCAAAACTGTAATGATAAATTTGACTCTGTCATTAAAGATGATTTGCCATCACAATTCTATAGGTACCAAACATGAAAGATCCACCTCCACTCAATTAAGAATTACCTTGTTAAATATAATAAGGAATCTTTAATATTATCCTATGAATGGGTTAGGCCTCACAGCAGTGATACATTAATGGGGGAGTTTTTTACTACTAGGATATGTAAAACTTAAAAGTACATGTCCTACTTTTTAATTACACACCTGCCCTATGGGCTACCTAGAACCTCCCTTAGTAAGTGACATATATGTAGTAAAAGGGATTTTTAAGACTTGGCAAGGGATTTTAACTGACAAGTCGACATGAAAATATAACACTGCATTCAGGCTGTGATGTTAGGCCGAGGGGCACGTTTAGAGTCCAATTAGGTGGGTGACATAATAAGTGAGGCAGGCCCACTGGTAGTATTTAATTTACAAACATTGGGTATATGGTATAGCACTCTACAAGGGTACATGCCAATGTAAACATGTTTTAGGAGGGGTGAGCACAAGCACTTTAGCACTAGTTAGCAGTGGGAAGATACACAAAGCCCCTAGGCCTACATAAACAAATTCAGCAAAAAGTGGAGGGTAAATGCAAAATGTTTGGGGGTGCCCTGCAGAAAGGGCCATGTCCAACACTTTGCTAAAGTTTTAACATGTTCAGTTGCCATAAACTTATTCAAACTACCCTCATCAATATTTAGCAGTCCTGCTTCAAGCTTATTTCTCAGTTGAACTAATTCTAGAAAGTCACACATTAGATCTACCAAAATCACTACTAGTTTGGTGTAATTTGTTTTTCCTGCATGAGAGGCATTAGAATGATTCTTTATCTTCACTTCTATCACTGGTTTGTTTTGTACCATGTCCCCTTCTAAACTCGCTGCTCTTCCATGAGCTTCTATACACATCTCCACTTTATTAACACTGTATCTATTTAAATAATTAATTGTGTCAATTCATGAGATCATGATTGTCTGAGTCTTTGTAAGAGTGAGTCCAAACCAATCAAATAAGCACACATGATTCAAAGTTCCAAGTTAAACCTATTGGCATATTCCAAATTAAATTCTTTACAGAAGGTTAAAGCAATAACAATCAGACTCAAAAGTAAATGAAAATAAAATAATGAGTGAGGTTCTAGATAAGATCTACCTCCAAAGAAAGCAAGCAGCCAGAACTAAATATAGTTCAGCATGAGGATCACCATAGTGTCTGCCTCCAAACGAAAGCAAAGAAGCTTTAAGCATATTAAAAATGACATATTAGCATAGAGTGCAGAATCTATCTTCTGACAAAACCCAGAAAGAACTGGTTCATCTCGAAAAATACAGCAGTCGGTATAAGGTTTCAGAGGACAAGAGCCACACAAATTCAGTACTGAGCCGTGTTATAATAGGATAGAACTAGCAATGTATCATTCTAGAAAGCCATACAATCAGTGTCTGATAGTGGACTATGGCCTCTGTCAAGGGTTTAGTGCATAGAGCAATAGTGGAAGGGTAACAATAAAATTGAAAGAAATAATGTTGCTTCTCTGACTAGACAGAATGCTACTATTACACTATTAAATATTTCCTCATTGGTTTCAATAAGAAATGCGTAACAAATGGTCTAAAACATAAATGACCATTAGAGGGAAGAAAATTCCAGAATTAATCACAGGCAATTGACCAAAAATATTCGTTTGGTTTGACTGTAACATAAAATGTTAATGTTTTTAACAACCGCACCACACAACACATTTTGTATTGTTTGTAAATAGCACCAATAGTATATTAGCACTTTTGTAAAAAATCACATAGATTTATAAAAATACAAAAAGACCCCAAAAAGTTTTACACTACAAAGACCAGAATGCTTTGCTGCCACACAAACAGAAAATGCATGTGGTAGGAGAAATAAATATTACCTGTTTTGCCCGATTGTTGTAATCTACTTGTGATCAAGGTTCGAGCTGCGAACTGAAATGCGTTGGGCATAGCTATGATTGCTAAATTGAAATAAAGCAACTTGAAACTGCAGATTCCGAAAGAGTGCGTCTTCATACAATCTCTGTGTTCAGATGTCACCTATGGTTTTATTTACCAGCTGCCCTGCTGGAGGAAAATCGCACTGCACGAAAAGAAGAGCGCTGGCGTTCTAATCGAGGGTGTCACCGGATCTATATATATAATTATATATATATATATATATATATATATATATATATATATATATATATATATATATATATATATATATATATATATATATATATATATATATATATATATATATATATATATATATATATATATAATCAACTCCATCCCAGTAGGAGAATTCCTCAGAGCCAAACGGAATTGCTCTGAGGAATTAGACTATAACAAAGAAGTTACCTTGATGAGTGAAAGGTTTAAAGAGCGAGGTTATGGACGCAAATGCATAGCCAGGGCCCTGGCTAAGGTGAAAGAGAAAGATAGGACAAACCTTCTTAACCCTCACACTCCAGAGAGCCAGTCCAACAAAGGTGTGATCAGTAGATTTATTACCGATTACAATTGTGACTCCAAGGGGGTAAGGAAAGCCCTCAGTAAATACTGGAGTATTCTGAAACTAGACAAAGATCTGGCTCCAGATATTTCTGAACACCCCCAACTTACCTTTAGAAGACCGAAATCCCTGAAAGACCTTCTCTGTTCGACTCTCTTACCTAAGACGATCAAACAGAGAAACCCAATACAGGGCTTCTACGTCTGCGGCAGGTGCAAAGCCTGTCGCAACAGTAAAAATATTAAAGAAATACAACTGTCAAAAGATACCACTAAGTTTAAAATCACCAAACATGTGACATGTCTCACAGATCATGTGATCTATGCTTTGAAATGCCCGTGTCAACTACACTACATTGGCAGCTCAAAACACCAGGCCAAGAAAAGAGTGTTGGAACACATGCGTGCAATAACAAATGGAGACAAACAATACCCCATTGCTAGGCATTTCGCCATGCACCACAAAAGCAATGCGAACCTGCTATCATTTTGTGTCCTGGAAACAGTCCCCTTAAGAGAGCGGGGGGGTGACCGCATAAAAGAAATGAGAAGACTTGAATCTAGACTGATCATTAAGTACAGGACAACCCAACCTAACGGCCACAACTTACATGAGGAATTGAGTGTGCATTTAGGCTAATGTGCTAACTTGTTTGTGTATATATCTGCCGTTTTTAACTAATTATGTATCACTTTGTATCACCTTAAGTATAGTCACTTACTGAATGTTTTTCACTTTTGGTTTTCAGAATTGCCTGGGAATCTGTCCACAATACACAAACCTTGGATAGTGTGCACTGTATGAATGGACTTCACTGTGAACTTCAGAATGAACTGGCTCCGCCCACTTGGGCGCAATCACTGAGATGAATGAATCAATTCACGTCGGTACAGGTGCTAAGGTTTCTTGACTTCACCACCCCCTCATTTATTGTGCCCACTGGGGCTTAACAGTATGGGACTACTTTGTTTATGAAGTATTTTTGCCCACATGGGCGCAATCATTAATTGACCGGTATGAATTTACCTGTATGAATTATGGTCATCAGAGTACCCTTTATCCTTGCAATATTCAGGCACTGGGGGTCTTATGAGAAGTAATTGTAATTCTTATTTGTGCACCGTTACCGTTTGATTATCATTATGATTTATTTCCATTCGACTGCACAACGAGTGTTTGTTTACATTGGACACAGCCCGTGTACTTACAGGTAGTCTGTTTTCCATACGTATGATTTGAATACCATGTGACTGTACCATGTGACTGTATATATTTTGCACTTCCTGGTTGGTTTCGGTCTCGTGAAAAAGCAGATCTTCTGCGAAACGCGTCGAGAAAGCCTTGAATAAATACACCTTTGCACTTTCAAGTGGCCCGGATTTCTTTTCCATACTGGAGAGGGTTTTGGTTGGATGATATTGGGATTCGCTATCCCATCCGAGGCCCGCCTTTGCTAAGCGGCATGGTTCTACAGCGACTCGTTTGGCTGGAATTGTTTTGAAAAAGAACCGCGCCCGCCCCCTTTTGGAACTTGGACACGGCAACATTGTGTCAACGCTGTCTACAAACGAACAACGAACAATCGCTATGGATTTTATTTTTCTAAACAGTAGAGGAGTTTGACTACAGTCACGCCCTGCCAGTATCCGCCAGTGTCATTGGTGAGTTCCTGTGTGCCCTGTTACACTCCGTCACTGACTGTTGTTTGTATCAATACCGTCAATCACGAGCCACGTCATTGCAGCATTGTTCCAAGGGGCTAAAGGCTTGACACACATCACGCAGAAACAAGTGTGTGAGCGTGTCACGAATGCAAAGCGGGCGGAAGATTACATTTCCCGCATACACCACAATTAACTATATTTACAATGGCTTCTAATAGGAACCAGCGGCGGAACGAAGCAGCAAGCCGCATGTTTACCAATGTAGACTCACCTACCTCTAGCAATATCTCTGAGAATGTGAATCAGAGAAGCACAGGCCCTAACAAGCAGAACCTATGGAATGCTTTGTGGAAACTATTGGTGACAGAACAAAGCAAATGGTGGGAAGCCACAACACTGCAAAAATATATCGAAGTAGACAGAGTACCAAGGGGGCTGAGGATCTACACCACGCCTACCCTTGCAGACCCAGATCCGGATATGGTGGAAGAATGGGCAGGGAACAGTCACGAATGTTCCATAAGAATGCTAAAGATCCTTGTGAAATACGCAAATAAACACTGCGAGAAATTGGCTTCAGAAATAGAAGCCATCACCAACCAGTTAAAAAGCCTGTACGAAAATGAGAAGGACTTTGACAGCGAAATGGCAAAGTTCGAGATCAAGCTTGAAAAACTGGAGAAGGAAATTCGTGACAAGAAAGAGAGCAAATTCATACGGGACCGTAATGATTATGAGCTCGGCCAAGTATGGACCTTTGCCAAAAGATATGATCACTTACGATCCAAAACTACACAGGAGGCTACAACATCCCCAGTAACAAATGGAACAAATGCAACAAAAAATAATGAGCATGTTGAAACCAGTGAATTGACCACCACTTCAGCTGGGCCGAGCACTGCACCAGCACGCAACCCTGAGCTCATGAGCCCAAAAGAGAAAATTTTAAAGGAGTTCAATATGGTGGCCCAAGGCAGACTAACTGGACAGAACAAGCCATCCGGAGGAGGAAAAGGACGAGGTCAAGGCGGGAGAGGCGCCGGAAGAACTACCGTAAATATGAACAACAGCAACATATCGAGCCCAGTGGGATCCAGGACAAGGGGCCAGAGAAGAGGAAAATAATGGAGTCCAACACTATCATCAACCTGTCCACTCGGGAGCTGAACACGGCTGAGAAAGAGGTACTGTCCTTAGGATTATCTTTCTGCCCCACATCCCCCTTTGACTATACCCAGAGTCGTATTGACCTCTTCTACTTTACCCGTAAGCTGCGCCTTAAGAAGTGGCATGCTACGAAATTTTCTTCCGAGACCCACGAGACTGTACAAGTGCCCACCAGTATCACAGGTGAAGATGTGGATATGCTACATCTACTCCATGAACTGGAGGGAGACTTGGACACGCTCGAACATTCACTGTCTAATGTGATACCAGATGACGTTGATATTGGTTTGCATGTTAAAAGCGGTTTTAGACCCAAATCTGTGTTTTTACCGCAAATCGCTAATGAATCAATCGATATCTTTGAAAAAGCCATGATAAAAGAATTTGATAGATTGTCCAGGTCCAATACCCAGGTAAGACATAACCTAACTAAACTGCAATCTGAGGCCATCAAAACCCTGAGTGATGACAAATCTATCATCATCAAGAAATCCGATAAAGGGGGCAACAAGGTAGTGTTACCCCGGGACATGTACATTGAAGAGGGTCTGTCCCAGCTTAGTGATTGTGACAAGTATGAGAAAAGCAATAGGGCAACCTACCTGGCCTGTGTTTCAGAATACACTGAACAGCTCAACAAATGGAGGGAAAGCAAGTTAATTAGTAAAGAGGAATTTAACTTCATCCTCAATAAATACCCTAAATTGCCTGCCCTATACTTGCTACCAAAAGTCCACAAAAACACCACCAATCCCCCCGGTAGACCCATTGTATCTTCCAGGGGCAGCTGTTGGGAGAACACCTCCAGATATGTGGACTTTTTCTTCCAACCGTTGGTATCGAACTTACCATCATACCTCAGAGACTCTGGCCACTTCCTTCAAAAAATCAATAATATGCCTTGGAATCCTGATTGGTTGTTTATGACACTAGATGTAAACAGCCTTTACACCTGCATCCCCCATCAGCAAGGAATTGACGCATGTAGACACTTCCTTAAAACTCGGTCTATATCCTATCTTCTCCACACAGAGATGATTCTTGAAATGGCACTTACTTGCCTAACCAAGAACTTCTTCTTATTCAATGAAACTATCTACCATCAGCTGCTTGGCACAGCGATGGGGACTTGTTTTGCGCCGAGCTTTGCCTGTCTGTATTTAGGACTTTGGGAGGAGAAGGTGGTCTATCAGTCCCCGGTGTTCCTCACTAAGGTTGTTTGCTGGCTACGCTACATAGACGATATCTTCGTTATATGGAAGGGTAGCCAGCAAGAGGCGATGGATTTCGTCAATGATTTGAATTCTAACAATCTCAACCTTAGTTTTACCTGTAATACGGATCAGACAGCCATTGAATTCCTTGACGTCAGGGTCGAAAATAAGATGAATACTCCTACCACAACCCTGTTCCGGAAAAGTACTGCTGGGAACAGCTTACTGCACGCCTCAAGTTGTCACCCAACTAATCTCATCAACTCCATCCCAGTAGGAGAATTCCTCAGAGCCAAACGGAATTGCTCTGAGGAATTAGACTATAACAAAGAAGTTACCTTGATGAGTTAAAGGTTTAAAGAGCGAGGTTGTGGACGCAAATGCATAGCCAGGGCCCTGGCTAAGGTGAAAGAGAAAGATAGGACAAACCTTCTTAACCCTCACACTCCAGAGAGCCAGTCCAACAAAGGTGTGATCAGTAGATTTATTACCGATTACAATTGTGACTCCAAGGGGGTAAGGAAAGCCCTCAGTAAATACTGGAGTATTCTGAAACTAGACAAAGATCTGGCTCCAGATATTTCTGAACACCCCCAACTTACCTTTAGAAGACCGAAATCCCTGAAAGACCTTCTCTGTTCGACTCTCTTACCTAAGACGATCAAACAGAGAAACCCAATACAGGGCTTCTACGTCTGCGGCAGGTGCAAAGCCTGTCACAACAGTAAAAATATTAAAGAAATACAACTGTCAAAAGATACCACTAAGTTTAAAATCACCAAACATGTGACATGTCTCACAGATCATGTGATCTATGCTTTGAAATGCCCGTGTCAACTACACTACATTGGCAGCTCAAAACACCAGGCCAAGAAAAGAGTGTTGGAACACATGCGTGCAATAACAAATGGAGACAAACAATACCCCATTGCTAGGCATTTCGCCATGCACCACAAAAGCAATGCGAACCTACTATCATTTTGTGTCCTGGAAACAGTCCCCTTAAGAGAGCGGGGGGGTGACCGCATAAAAGAAATGAGAAGACTTGAATCTAGACTGATCATTAAGTACAGGACAACCCAACCTAACGGCCACAACTTACATGAGGAATTGAGTGTGCATTTAGGCTAATGTGCTAACTTGTTTGTGTATATATCTGCCGTTTTTAACTAATTATGTATCACTTTGTATCACCTTAAGTATAGTCACTTACTGAATGTTTTTCACTTTTGGTTTTCAGAATTGCCTGGGAATCTGTCCACAATACACAAACCTTGGATAGTGTGCACTGTATGAATGGACTTCACTGTGAACTTCAGAATGAACTGGCTCCGCCCACTTGGGCGCAATCACTGAGATGAATGAATCAATTCACGTCGGTACAGGTGCTAAGGTTTCTTGACTTCACCACCCCCTCATTTATTGTGCCCACTGGGGCTTAACAGTATGGGACTACTTTGTTTATGAAGTATTTTCGCCCACATGGGCGCAATCATTAATTGACCGGTATGAATTTACCTGTATGAATTATGGTCATCAGAGTACCCTTTATCCTTGCAATATTCAGGCACTGGGGGTCTTATGAGAAGTAATTGTAATTCTTATTTGTGCACCGTTACCGTTTGATTATCATTATGATTTATTTCCATTCGACTGCACAACGAGTGTTTGTTTACATTGGACACAGCCCGTGTACTTACAGGTAGTCTGTTTTCCATACGTATGATTTGAATACCATGTGACTGTACCATGTGACTGTATACATTTTGCACTTCCTGGTTGGTTTCGGTCTCGTGAAAAAGCAGATCTTCTGCGAAACGCGTCGAGAAAGCCTTGAATAAATACACCTTTGCACTTTCAAGTGGCCCGGATTTCTTTTCCATACTGGAGAGGGTTTTGGTTGGATGATATTGGGATTCGCTATCCCATCCGAGGCCCGCCTTTGCTAAGCGGCATGGTTCTACAGCGACTCGTTTGGCTGGAATATATATATATATATATATATATATATTTTATTTTTTTATTTTTTTATTTTTTTGTTTTACTGCCGCAGTTCCTTTTTTAGACGAATTTCAGGTCATGAAAGAAACGCTGCAACGACCTCAGCCCCAAATGCCGAAAAAAGCGGCCACAAAAAGAGGAGGAAAACCAGGCGCAGCAGAAGGGGCCGCACAAGGTGCACCACCTATGGTAACCCGCAGCAGAGACAGGAGGGGGAGATGGTGAAACAAGAAAATACCATCATAAACCTCTCCGGAAGAAAACTTACAGAACATGAAGAAACAGTTCTAAAGAGAGGAATGACCTTCTGCCCAACCGCAAAGTTTGACCCAGTACAAACTAGAATTGACATCTTCAAGTTTGTGCGTAAATTAAAATTGGACAAGATATTTGCTTCCCGCCCACAACCAGGACTGACAACCAATCTGGAGACAATGGAGGAATCCAGCAATGATCTCACTGATAATGATCTGCCGCTCCTTACAGTAACACACTCCTTGGCAGGAATGGAGGAAGTGCCAAGTTCAAACGAAATATTCAGGAGGGAAGAAATCTTACAAAAGAGAGATCCTAGCAACCTAAAAAGAAAATTAAGATTCCTACCGCATGTCACACATGATGCCATCGATGTCTTTAATGATGCGATCCTACAAGATCTGGATAAAATGACAACTAAGAAAACGGAAATGACAAGATACAATTCAAACATCTCGCGAATGGAATGGCCAGCCATCAAATCACTAAAGGAGGACAACACAATTGAAATTAAACCTTTTGATAAGGGGGGAATATTGTGATTTTCAGCAAAGATAAGTACAAACAAGAAGCTTTAAAACAACTACAAGATAGAGACTGCTATGTGACAATCAACAGAAAGGATTTTGAGAAATGTACCTTGGAATATCATACGTTGTTGAAGGGGTGGATGGATGAAGGGATGCTCAGCAAAAGCGAATTTGAGTACTTATATTGCGAACATCCAATAATCCCAACCTTCTATCACCTACCCAAGGTGCATAAAGACATCAAAAACCCACCGGGAAGACCTATTGTCTCCTCAATAGGAAGTCTCATGGAAGCTACTTCGAGATTTATTGACAATTACTTATCCCCTTTTGTGAAAGACCTACCTTCCTTTGTGAGTGATACTCAAGACTTTCTGAGGCTCATTGACGGCATCAAATGGGAAACGGATATGCTTCTTATTACCCTAGATGTCGCCAATTTATATACCTGTATTGGACATCGAGAGGGACTCTCAGCAATTGATTGGTTTCTTGGGAAGAAAAACATACAATATCACCAACATAACCGTATGCTTCTCAAAATGACGGAGTTTTGCCTCTATAATAATATCTTTCTGTTTGCTGGTGTGATGTATCGCCAAACCAGGGGGACCGCCATGGGCACGTGCTTCGCCCCCAGCTACGCGAACCTCTTCGTGAGCTGGTGGGAGAAGCACGTGGCCTGGAGGGGGACCAATGAAAAATGGTTGGATCATATAATGATCTGGACAAGATATATTGACGACTTGTTTGTGGTCTGGCGGGGCGACAGATCCTCAGCTGAGGAATATGTTGCAATGCTAAACAACAACAGTCTCAACCTAAGATTCACGAGCACAATCAGTGACAGATCAGTTCACAATCTCGATTTGGAGGTCTTTACAGCAGGGGGCTCCATACAAACGAAACTCTACCGAAAGCCAACGGCAGGTAACGACGGGCTTCATGCAGCAAGCCACCACCCTAGAAGCATGATAAGGAACATTCCGTTTGGGGAACTGCTTCGCCTGAAGAGAAACTGTTCAGACCACAGTGACATTTTACAGGCACAAGATGCAGTGGTCTCCAGATTTCTGTAAAGAGGCTATTCGAAAACATTGCTTATGAATGCCTCTAAGAGAGTAGAGCTCACAGATAGAAAGGACCTCCTACAAAACAAAAATATAAGAAAAACAACAAAATCTGAGATAATGACGAGAATGATCACAACCTACAACATGAGATCTAATGAATTGGTCCAAATTTTCAATAAAAACTGGCATATCCTTAAAACAGATATAGTCTTGAAAAACAGATTACCCCCGAAACCTGCTATAACTTACAGACGCTGTCAGTCCCTCGATGACCATCTAATGAGGAGTCACTTTGAGGATACCCCAAAGTCATCTAAAACCAAATTTGTTCAGGGTTTCTACCCTTGCATGCACTGCAAAGCGTGCAAGTATAGCCAGAAAAAAAGCAGATATGATGGTAGACCCAACGACCCACAGTCCATCAGAACCATTAACAAATTTCTGAACTGCAATTCAGAGTTTTAAATATACTGTTTGGTCTGCCAATGCTCAAAAAGATACATCGGGAGAGCCATCAATCCGGCGAAAAAGCGTATCTTAGAGCATATGCGTGCTATCACCAACAGAGACAAGAACTATCTGGTGGCACGCCATTTCGAAACCCACCATAACAGTAATAGGGATCTATTATCCTTCTTTCTCATTGATCAACTAGAGAGGAAAGAACGGGGTGGAGATAAAATAAGAGCACTAAGGGCAATGGAATCGAAATACATCATCGATCTCCAGACCATGAAACCCGTTGGGCTGAACAATGATGAAGTACTTTGGGTACACTTAGAGTAGACAATCAAGTCAGGGACAACATGTAAAAGAACATCTGTCAGTGTTACATAAGGGCGTAGTCACCCTGCAAAAGTATGAACCCATACAGAATAGAGCTACAGGTTAAATAGCATCATCCGCAAATTTCCCACTCCACCCTCTACGCTATGGGCTATAGCATAGAACAGGGATATTTAGGCCCATTCAGGGCGAGACGGAAAAATAGAAAACATCTGCCCATACAGGCCGGTACAACTCATGCGTATTTGCACATTGTATAAAACCAAATGTAAAGGGCTACATGTAAATACGGTGTGATATAATGTTGTTTATATACAATAAGAAAATAGCACTTAGTTAGATATTCTAACATCCAGTGGAGGGATACAATGTATGTAAATATGAAAATCATGTATATAGAAAATCAGCCTCCTGGAACTCACAAGATGCACTTTTAATTCACAACCGTTATGATTAATTTTTGTCTAATTGCCCTTGAAGATTAATCAATGTCTCAATACGCAATGTAATATACAATGAATTTTATTGGGGAAACCCACATTGTTTTTAATTGCACGAGCACTTTACGAATGCCATACTCCTTGAATTACTAACTGTAATGAATCTCACGTTGTATATATACGAATGTACATTGTTAGATGGCCGCCATAAACAACTTGGTACCATAGTCCTCTCTCCATGTTGGTAGAGAGGTGGAGATAAAATGGCGTTTCTTGTTATCCACCACTGACACTGAAGAAGCCTTAACGGCGAAACGTGTTTGTCATCTTATGCACTGAAGCTCGGAGTGCCGTCTACTTTTTCTGAAGAGAAAGTAAGTGTTTGTCGAGATATGTATATATATATATTTCCATGTTTATGTTGCATTCAAGTCTGATTGGGAGCATTCACAGCATATAAGCACACTTATTGGTTCTTTCTAGTCATGTGATCAAGGCTGCCGTGTTGCAGCCGAAACGCGTCATGCTGGGGACAGAAAAGCAATAAACCACCCTTGAACTAAACCTTATCGCAGTGTTTGTGGTCTGTACCTACGTTGTGGACTCTGCACTTTTGCCGAGAGTAGGAGTTGGAACGGATATATATATATATATATATATATATATATATATATTCAATACCAATTGCCCTCTGCAGTGAGAAGGCACACTTCAATGCTCTGCTATCCAGCTATCGTGTGCTTTCTGCTGTCTCCTCTCTGCTATTAAATAAGCTTTGCCGACGCGTTTCTGGGCATCACGCCCCTTCTTCATGGGCTTGGAAATGAGCACGCGCAATGCCTGCATGTCATTATATTTATTAGCAGCGTCACGCCTTCCATGGTCAGGTGAGTCATTGATTGGGACCACGGCATTATGGGCTTTGAAGTTCTGCAGCAGTTAGTTTTCATGCAGTCCATGCGAGTGTGCCTTTGTATTCCAAAAATAAAGTTGCATTTATTCCTCTGAGTGAGTTTACAGAGAGAGGCACGCAGAAATATATGCAATTAGGAGCATTGAGCTGTATTACTGTTCTGAACAGTTCTGAACTCACAGCCTCGTGCAGTCCGTGGGTGGCGTCTCCTCAGGCTGACGATGGTGCTCTCCTCCGCGGTCGGGCCGCCGCGTAACATTCAATACCAATTGCCCTCTGCAGTGAGAAGGCACACTTCAATGCTCTGCTATCCAGCTATCGTGTGCTTTCTGCTGTCTCCTCTCTGCTATTAAATAAGCTTTGCCGACGCGTTTCTGGGCATCACGCCCCTTCTTCATGGGCTTGGAAATGAGCACACGCAATGCCTGCATGTCATTATATTTATTAGCAGCGTCACGCCTTCCATGGTCAGGTGAGTCATTGATTGGGACCACGGCATTATGGGCTTTGAAGTTCTGCAGCAGTTAGTTTTCATGCAGTCCATGCGAGTGTGCCTTTGTATTCCAAAAATAAAGTTGCATGTGGGAATTTCAATGGTTTTATGTCAGTAAAATTTCCAGCTAACTATAACTGGTTTTGTCAGTGAATTTAATAGGTTTTTTAAATGCTAATTCCTAACTATAACTGGTGTGAAACCTATGGTTTTTTCAGTGAATTTCAAAGGTTTTTTAAATGCTAATTCCTAACTATAACTGGTGTGAAACCTTTGGTTTTTTCAGTGAATATATATATATATATATAGAGGACTAAAGCAAAATGAAGAACTTTATGTCCATCTTTAGACAATACAGATAATGGAATTCAAGAATCATCTAACCTCACTGGAGAGGCATAAAACACTGGGAGATAATGGAGATGGTTCACTCCCTTTGGAGAAGACCGGCTACAAAGCATTGGAAACAGTAATCCAACTCACTAAGGAGTTGGGAGAACCTAAAATCAAAATGATGAACTTAATATCTTAGATGGCAAAAATATCATCATACGCTTCATGGAGATGAATACCCACTCACTAGAGAGCAAGAGAAAAGGACATAACTTTCAAATAGGTTGCAAACAAACCAGTTAACTAAATAATTTCAAAATAAATTTGACACCTTTCAGATGTAATCACAATTACATGTGATTACATCTGAAAGGTGTCAAATTTATTTTGAAATTATTTAGTTAACTGGTTTGTTTGCAACCTATTTGAAAGTTATGTCCTTTTCTCTTGCTCTCTAGTGAGTGGGTATTCATCTCCATGAAGCGTATGATGATATTTTTGCCATCTAAGATATTAAGTTCATCATTTTGATTTTAGGTTCTCCCAACTCCTTAGTGAGTTGGATTACTGTTTCCAATGCTTTGTAGCCGGTCTTCTCCAAAGGGAGTGAACCATCTCCATTATCTCCCAGTGTTTTATGCCTCTCCAGTGAGGTTAGATGATTCTTGAATTCCATTATCTGTATTGTCTAAAGATGGACATAAAGTTCTTCATTTTGCTTTAGTCCTCTATATATATATATATATATTCACTGAAAAAACCAAAGGTTTCACACCAGTTATAGTTAGGAATTAGCATTTAAAAAACCTTTGAAATTCACTGAAAAAACCATAGGTTTCACACCAGTTATAGTTAGGAATTAGCATTTAAAAAACCTATTAAATTCACTGACAAAACCAGTTATAGTTAGCTGGAAATTTTACTGACATAAAACCATTGAAATTCCCACGTTATAGTTAGTTGGACTCACTATAACTTGCGCGCCTGCAATGCACTGCTGATGACGTCACATATTACATCACTCATGACATGGTCAGTGACATCACTCATGACATCACTGATGACACCATCCTTGTGACAGAGTGACAGACCTAATTTCAGTGTAATGTAACGCTTGAAACAAATATTCAAAAATAGAAACAAACATTTTCAAAAAAATGGAGATACCCAAACCAGTAACAACAACCAATTCAGTAATTCCACCATCTATATACTCATCCACTCATTCACCAACAGTTCTATATAGTCACTCATATATATACTCACTCATCATATGTAGTGATACACCTATACATCCTGTTACACATCAGCAGTCATCCAAAAGTTACTCACACACATACTCACACATGCACATAAACTATTGAACATCCATTTATTTGCATATACATTTATACACACACTACCACCTTACTTCTAAGGAAACTTACACATACTTACTCTCTTAAACAATCACTTATAGAAACACATACTTATTTAAACAGGAACTCCTACAATCTCTCACTATATATACTATACTCACTTATATACATCAATACTCACATATACTAGATTAAAACATATGTCGTTAGTAATGAAGACACTAGTGAGACAGTCATTCACTCACTAACACACACATATACACACTCGTCCACCCATACAGTCCTGCACATATTCTGTCTTCAAAACACATACAAACAGTGAGTCAGTCACCAACCCCTGCAGCCACTTATACACAAAGAGAAACACTGATACAAACATTTAAATATTTAAACAATACTCGCTAATATATGTATTCACTAAGATACACTTAATAAGCCAGTTAACCAACCAATTTTTTTTAAAAAAAACATCCATTTACACACTTATTTAAACATTTATTCTTCCATCGACCTTTACAAATACATATATAAAACAAATTTATTTTTCAGAAAGACACACATTCACTGGATGGTGTCATCAGTGATGTCATGAGTGATGTCACTGACCATGTCATGAGTGATGTAATATGTGACGTCATCAGCAGTGCATTGCAGGCGCGCAAGTTATAGTGAGTCCAACTAACTATAACGTGGGAATTTCAATGGTTTTATGTCAGTAAAATTTCCAGCTAACTATAACTGGTTTTGTCAGTGAATTTAATAGGTTTTTTAAATGCTAATTCCTAACTATAACTGGTGTGAAACCTATGGTTTTTTCAGTGAATTTCAAAGGTTTTTTAAATGCTAATTCCTAACTATAACTGGTGTGAAACCTTTGGTTTTTTCAGTGAATTTCAAAGGTTTTTTTAATGCTAATTCCTAACTATATAAGACCTGAAAGCCCACCAGGAATCTCCAGTATGCGCCAGGGGACTGCATTGCAGAGAGGTGTAATGAAGCCACAACCCTTTTTACACCTCTCTGCAACGCAGCCCCCGTGCATGTTTGTAGAGGGGGGACTAATTCCCCTTGCATACTGGGGGTCCCTGGATCATATCTGCCCAAACACCGATATTCCGAACGATTGTAAATGACTTTTCTTGAGAAACATTTGGATTTGGATTATCATGTCCTATACTTTGGAATTTTTGAAAGACTGACTTTGAGGATGCTATAAATTACTCAAGTCTGCCCGAATTGTGTGGGTAAAATTGATACCTAGTCACTTTTAATAAGAATATACTTATGTCTCGTCTAACATTTGGAAGAAATATCTAGTTATATGACAACGGGATACCGACATAACTTGAAGGAAATAAGAACGCCCTGAAGAAGTTCTGTTGTACAGAACGAAACGTTTCGGCTGGCTGTGGTACATAAACTTAAGGAAAATAAAAGCATTTGAATATACACCAAGATTCAGCGCTTCAATAAGTACTCTAAGTGATATGATTTGATTGGACTCATTGTGAAAGTGGTGCTGTGCCAAACTTTGGAATATTCTCCACTACTCTCTACTACTTACTCTCTCCTACTCTCTACTGCTCACTCTCTACTGCTCTCTACTACTCACTCTACTACTTACTCTCTACTACTCTCTACTACTCACTCTCTACTACTCTCTACTACTCACTCTACTATTCACTCTACTACTCTCTACTACTCACTCTGCTACTCTCTCTACTGCTCTCTACTACTCTCTACTACTCACTCTCTACTCTCTATTACTCACTCTCTACTCTCTACCTCTCTACCTCTCTCTTCTTCTCTCTCTACTAATCTCTACCTCTCTACCGCTACCTCTCTACCTCTCTACCTCTACACCTCTACCTCTCTACCTCTCTCTACACGCACACATATAGACATATATGCATATATATATGTGCATATGCATTTATATATATGTATGTGTATGTATAAAAAAAACAACTAAACATTTTTTTTTCTAAACAGCTACTTTTAAAACTGTCATTCTTTTTTCCCATGGTACGCTCCCCGGTACGCGCACCCGTGCGCGTACCGGGCGCTCCCCCCGCGAAAATCAAAAAAAAAAAATTTTTTTTTTTGCCTTGCGGGGCCCTTTTATGGCCCCCACATCAAACCTAGGGGGTCAGGGGGGGTCTACTCTGCCCCCTTATGTTCATTTCCCTCTTTGTTTTGGCCACCTCTTGTGTCTCGATTTTACCGAGACACAAGATGGCGGCCGCTCCGGACTGTTTAGAATGTTTACAGACACCCGAGAGCCAATCAGCTTTCCTCGCGCAAGTCGCGTGGCGCGCACGGTACGCGCACCCGTGCGCGTACCGGTGCGCTGCTATAGATATATATATTTTTTTGAACCTTAATTACTCAAAATCCACTGGAGCACATATCTTGAGACATAGCAAAGGCACATCGGGCTACCAGTCCCTACAATTTTGCCAAGTTTGGTGGAAATCCATTCAGCCGTTCGGGCTAAAAGTGAAATCGACCGCCCTATGGAAATTAACATGGGGAAAACGCGTTTTGGGACCCCCCTTTTATCTCGGCCCCCGCTTGACGAATCCCCCCCAAACTTTCAGGGAAGGACCGGACCGCCATGAGACCATTTTCCTGAAAATTTCAGGCAGATTCGTCAACCGGCGCCAAAGTTATTCAAAATAGAATGTTGAGATTTAACATTGAAAATTATCCTAACTATAACTACCTACTGGCGACCGCCAGTAGGTAATATATATATATATATATTTGAGATGTCATCAGTGATGTCATGAGTGATGTAATTGACCATGTCATGAGTGATGTAATATGTGACGTCATCAGCAGTGCATTGCGGGCGCGCGAGTTATAGTTAGCTGAACTAACTATAACAGGGTAAATTCATAGGTTTTGTATGAGTAAAATGACCAGCTAACTATTACTGGTGTGAAACCTATGGTTTTTTTCAGTGGCTGCGATACATTGACGATATTTTTTTCATTTGGAATGGTGATATGAACTCTGCAAAACAGTTCATTGACAAACTGAATGTCAACACTCTGAACCTGGTCTTAACTGAACACATTAGTGAGACAAAGATGGAATTCCTGGATGTGGAAGTGGAAGTGGTCAATAACACCCTGACCACTAAACTCTTCAGAAAGAGCACATCAGGAAATAGCCTTTTGAGAGCTTCAAGTTGCCATCCGAAGAGTCTTGTTTACAGTATCCCCTATGGAGAACTACTGCGCGCTAGGCGCAACTGTAGTACACAAGATGGGTACAAAAGAGAAGAAGTTGTGATGTGTAAGAGGTTTAGAGAGAGAGGATATGGTAACAAAGTAATTGCCAAAGCAGTAGAACGCAGTAACATCAAAACCAGGGATGAACTATTAGCTCCAAAATTGCCCCAGACAGAATTTGAAACAATCAGATTCATCACAACATTCTCGGGGCAATCTCAAGACGTGAGAAAGGTGTTTAAAAAACACTGGCATATTTTAAACACCGATGAACATCTCAAGAAGTATTTAAGCGACAATCCCCAGATCACGTTCCGGAAGGGTAAATCCTTACGGGATGAGCTCAGTCAAAATTATGTACCAGAGAAAAATCAATCAGGTCATGCTACAAATGTGGGGTTTATATGCTGCAGAAAATGCAAAGCTTGCAAATTTAGCAGAGATTGTAAGAACTTAACGATACCAGGAACATCTAGAGAATTTACAATCAAAAAGAGACTAACATGCAACACCCCATATAGTGTTTATTTATTGATATGCCCATGTAACAAATGGTATGTGGGCAGCACTAAGCATGAGGCCAAAAAGAGGGTGTTGTAACATCTGAGAGCGATACGGAATCTCAACAGACAATATCCGATCGCAAGACACTTTTTTGAGCACCACATGCAAGATGAGACCAAACTACGCATGGTGGTTATTGACTGTGTTGATCTGGGAATACGAGGTGGCAATTACGAACTTTTCTTGAGAAAGCTAGAGTCTAAATAAGTCAAGTCAAGTCAAGTCGGTAATTTATATAGCGCGCTACATACCCAGAGGGTCTCAAGGCGCTTGAGGAAGGGTGGGGAATTACTTGTCGAATATCCAGGTTTTAAGTAGCTTTCTGAATGCTAGATGGTTCTGAGTGAGGTGGAGGTAAATGGGAAGTGAGTTCCAGGTTTTAGCTGCCAGGTATGAGAAGGATCTTCCTCCCATGGTGGATTTGTTAATGCGAGGGACAGCGGCAAGGGCTTGGTTGGAAGAGCGTAGCTGGCGGGAGGGGGTGTAGAATGAAAGTCGTGTGTTGAGGCATTCGGGTCCAAGTTCGTAAAGTGCTTTGTGTGCGTGGGTTAGGAGGCGGAATGTTATCCTCTTATTGACGGGAAGCCAATGAAGGTTTTTCAGGTGACCAGAGATGTGGTCTTTACGCGGGATGTCTAGTATGAGTCTGGCTGATGCATTCTGGATGTGTTGGAGTTTTTTCTGGAGTTTTACGGTGGTTCCGGCATATAGGGTGTTACCGTAGTCCAGGCGGCTAGTAACCAATGCGTGGGTGACCGTTTTTCTGGTTTCGGTGGGGATCCAGCGAAATGTTTTTTTGAGCATTCGAAGAATGTTGAAACAGGAGGATGAAACGGCGTTGACCTGTCTGTTCATAGAGAGTGAGGAGTCCAGGATGACGCCCAGGTTCCGTGCGTGGTCCGTTGGAATGGGTGCTTTTCCAAGGGCCTCTGGCCACCAAGAGTCGTCACAGGCGGAGGGGGAGGTACCTAAGATAACCCCTTCGGGGCTTAATACAAGTGAGGAACTGTCAGTACATCTGTATGAAGAATAATTATGTATAATTTATGTCATTAATTAGAAAATTTGCTGTCTGTATTTTAAATGTTCTAATTTTAATTTTATTCACAGGTAATGTGGGGAACTGCTGGATACAATGAATCTGTTGAATACTACCATTGACTTTGTTTGGACACCATGTGCTTACTATGACAAGGCCCAGTAGTGTAAATGTGCATGATTTGCCCACTGGGGCGAGGACTTGTTCCATGATTTTGGAAGTATCAGCAACCAATAATGGCTCTCTTATTGAACTATGTGCCCACTAAACCTGGCAATACAAACGTACAATATTAGCCCACTGGGGCAAGGACTTTGAAAGCTTGCATCACACGCGATAACAATTCATTTGGTTCGAAACCTGCTGCACTCGCCCACTTGGGCTGTACCTTTGAGCAATTTGTTAATACTTTGCCTGTTGTTGCTATTGAATGTTATTTACATCTCGTATCTTAGCAGCATGAACCAATCGCATCAGGCTCAACACGGGCCTGCTGCTGAATACCCAATGAGAACCTGGGTTACGTGTAGATGCATAACACGTGATCGCGACTTACGAAATACAGTATTTGTCGGGTGTTGAGACAACTCTGGTTGCATATGGCACAATATGGGTCTATTTAACCAATTTACAGGCTTGAATGTTGCTTGGTTTAAATATTAGTGACATTTACTAACATGTCCTACAAATACTAAATTTTGTTTATATTTTGATTCGTTCAACATGATTACGTTATATTAACGATATAACATATGGCACAGTGATTAATTATGATATCAGCACAATGTACATATAATAAAGTAGTGAAATGTATTGTATAAGTATCCTTACAATATGGCAGCCCGCATTACCATGGTGGTGATATGTATACACTTGGGGGTGTGTTTTGAGCACTTTAAAAATTGCCGTCAATGTAATCAAGACGAGCGTGAGCAAGCCTTACCGGCGTTGCAATTTTTCACTCTGTTGAATAAATTCTGCAAACAAACTCCGGGCGTCCTGGCTTACTTAGGAGGTAATTGGGGTAAAAAAAAAAATATATATATATATATGTTGGACGATCTGGCCTGCTCTGCCGAGCCCCCAAAGACTATTGCGTTAGCAATCACGCCCAGTACCCACCACAACGCCAGGAGGATACGGCGGCGGGGAGGTATTCTAACCTCCTTCTTGGGCAAGCACGGAGCTCTGTGCCGGCCCCCGCAAAAGTTTCCTGACGGAAGGGTAGCGTCGGATACCAAAGGGGGACTGAGGAAGCACCGGACTGCTGGACTGTCTCACCTCCCACACTGCTTCCACCGCTGTGCCTGTTCCCGTTTCCTGCTTCACTAGTGTCACCCCGCAAGCATCTCCGACCGCGAATGCACAACACTGCGGCATTCTGGGTCTTGCAGTCCATCCACAAGGGACTGAACAGGAGAGCTCACCTACACCTGGGGGTGGAGCAAGGAGTATATCTTCACCACGAGACAGGATTGCCTACGCGACAGCGAAGAGAGCACTTGGAGAGGGGTGCTGACGAAGGCCGACACGCCGAAATGCATTCACCTGGGACTCTCTTGCAATAAAGTGCTTCCTCAACCTCCCCCTTGGGTCACTGCTCTTTCTTTGGAGGAGGTAATGTGGATATATCATGCGCATAGCCAGAGCGCATTTCAGTGCACCCACGACGCACAAGTGGTCTGGACGATCTGGCCTGCTCTGCCGAGCCCCCAAAGACTATTGCGTTAGCAATCACGCCCAGTACCCACCACAACGCCAGGAGGATACGGCGGCAACGAGGTATTCTAACCTCCTTCTTGGGCAAGCACGGAGCTCTGTGCCGGCCCCCGCAAAAGTTTCCTGACGGAAGGGTAGCGTCGGATACCAAAGGGGGACTGAGGAAGCACCGGACTGCTGGACTGTCTCACCTCCCACACTGCTTCCACCGCTGTGCCTGTTCCCGTTTCCTGCTTCACTAGTGTCACCCCGCAAGCATCTCCGACCGCGAATGCACAACACTGCGGCATGCTGGGTCTTGCAGTCCATCCACAAGGGACTGCACAGGAGAGCTCACCTACACCTGGGGGTGGAGCAAGGAGTATATCTTCACCACGAGACAGGATTGCCTACGCGACAGCGAAGAGAGCACTTGGAGAGGGGTGCTGACGAAGGCCGACACGCCGAAATGCATTCACCTGGGACTCTCTTGCAATAAAGTGCTTCCTCAACCTCCCCCTTGGGTCACTGCTCTTTCTTTGGAGGAGGTAATGTGGATATATATATATATATATATATATATATATATCTCCTGATTTCGCCTCTAGCACACAGGAATCGAATCCCAAGAGACGATGCAGACCCAAAATCGTTCTGAATATTTCTTTATTGCAGTTACTCGCCCAACACCACCGCCATGACGCGTTTCGGTCCCTCTCGGACCTTGATCACATGACACATCACATGGGCAGATCAACACCTTTTAAAGTGACAGTGCAATTACCAAATGTGCTAAACATGGATGAAAGACTCAGTCCCTGCTTGAATGCAAATATAACTGTGAAATACAGTACCAATTGGCTTATACTTGGTGTACAAACATCCTGTGCAAATATTGCTGTTAAATACAATACATGTAAAGTGCAAAACGTGCCTGGGTCATGTGCAAATTTACAATTTAAGTAAATATTCACAATAAATATTTGCAACATCGAGTAAAAAATATCAATAAATAATTGAATTCATTATTCATGATAAAAACATCCCATTATTAAAAACAACCAGATAAAGGGAACTTTCTAAAAAATATGCATGATTTAAAAATCTATGCTAAAAAAGTCCTCCACGGTTGCTTCAAATAATGAGTCTAATTCATTCGAAAACATGAGTCACATCCGTGACTGGCACATAAGGAGAGTTTTGTTAAGCCGCTACCCCTGCAGGAACATGAGAATAATTACTCTTGAATAAAGCCCCAGTGGGCATACTCCTAATCATCCACCAACTTAATATACATCAAAACAGTGTATTCACAACCCTAAACCCAAGATATCTTAAAAAATAGTGAAAATGTAAAATACTTAAAATTAATTCATTTTACTTGCGGCATATTGACTTATTCATTGTAGATGGACTCCTGAAGATATATACAACTTTAAAACCACCTTAAATCTCAGACATAGATTATAAAAACTTATACAAATCTTCTGTTGAATTCAAACCGTTCGGGCTCTTAGTGTCCATCTCAAGAATGTATTTTGTTTCCAATCTTCTTAATCTAGCATTTCTATCCCCACCGCGCCTCAGAGGTAGGATGCAATCAACAATATAATATTTCAGCAGATCGGAATCCTTTGCATGAACTGCTAAAAAATGACGAGCCACGGGGTATGATTCATCCCCATTTTTAATAGCCCGTAAATGTTGAAGGACTCTCTTATGACATTGGGGTCTAGTGCTCCCTACATATTTTAACCTGCAGGGGCACTCCAATACATAGATCGCATATTCCGTCTTGCATGTAAGTTTTTTATCTATTTTCCTAGGTGTACTGTGGAACGGGCTATGATATTCAGTTTTGTTGATACCCTGTCGGCATGCTTTACAAGTAGCACATTTGATA
Source organism: Lissotriton vulgaris (assembly GCF_964263255.1). Classification (NCBI taxonomy): domain Eukaryota; kingdom Metazoa; phylum Chordata; class Amphibia; order Caudata; family Salamandridae; genus Lissotriton; species Lissotriton vulgaris. The sequence goes on along the minus strand of NC_141689.1, from coordinate 1,025,864,317 downwards.
AAGCCCTTGCTTTTCGTCGGCCAGTCTGTAGAAGACTTAATTTCAGGACTACTAGAAACTAAGGTATTACTCATGGAGTTAGCTTTTCTGAAAGTCAGATTGGGGGAACGTGAAAGTTTCTCCCCCAAGATTGGATCATTCTTAATCAGAGGCCAATTCCTGGTAATGATCCTCCTAATAGCCTGATGCTGATCGCTAAAGGTTAGTATGAGTCTCAAGGGTTGTTCATCAATGGGAATGTCTTTGATTTTTTCTCTAGTTACCAATGCCTGAGCTCTACTTTGAGCATTGGCTCTTCTGGTCGCACTGTCAATGACCTTTAGGCTATACCCTCTTTCGATAAATCTGATCCGACATTCCTGCTGTGCTTTAAGGCAATCTGATTCTATACTGCAGATTCTCCTGATCCGCAACATCTCCCCGTAAGGGATGCTGCGGATCAGGTGGGCCGGATGGTTACTGTCTGCATGCAGCACAGAATTGCCCGCTGTGCTTTTCCTATGCAATCTAGTGTTAAGAGAGTTCTCGCACACAAATAACTCAACATCAAGGAACATGACCGAGGATTTACTGATGTAGCTGGCAAACTGTAAGTTCATGTTGTTGGTATTAAGTGAGTTAACAAAATCTAGTGCTTCATTTTCAGTTCCCCGCCAAATGAACAATAGGTCGTCAATGTATCTAAACATATGTGCTACCTGATTATTAACAAATGAGAGATTTACATCTAACAGTGTCTGTCTTTCCCATAAGCCCATGTGTAGGCAGGCGTAGCTAGGGGAAAAACATGCCCCCATAGCTACGCCCCTGATCTGTTGGTACACCTGTTTGGAAAAAAAGAAATAGTTATTCTCCAGACACATGGTAATGATTGCTATCAGCATTCTATTATGTTCCTTGTAGCACATGGGACGCTTTTGAAGAAAATAGTCTACAGCTTTTAAGCCGGCCTTATGATGTATACTAGTATACAGTGACGAAACGTCCATAGAAAGGAGTACCATGTCCTCACTCTATACCACCTTTTCCAGTTTCCTCAATAGATCACCTGTGTCTAATGTAAAAGATGGCAATTTCCGTACACAGTCCTGCAAAAAATGGTCCACATATTTGCTGGCATTTTCCATCAGACTTCCACAGGCAGAAATGATAGGCCTACCTGGTGGATTCGAAGTACTCTTGTGAACTTTGGGTATGAAGTACAATACCGGCATTATGGGATTATAATTTTTCAGAAATTTATATTCATCTGCTGACAATAATCCCGCACTTCTCCAGGCCATCAAACATGAGTAAAATTTGTCCCATGCCGCTCTTACCGTGCCCATATCACAACGCCTATAACACTGCTTATCGCCCAGTTGTCGCTCTGCCTCCTCACAGTACATTTTGCGGGGCCAGAGGACAATGTTAGCCCCTTTATCTGATTGGCGTACGACAACTTCAATATTCTTATTAAGCTTGGCCGTAAGTTTGAAATAAGCATTGTCCTTCGCCGTGTATCTCTTTTTTGCCTCATTTTGTTTTTTATGAAGGGTTTTCAACTCCTGTGTCACCTTATCATGGAAGATGTCCACATTGTCACGGATCATTATGGGGCAAAATTTTGATTTCACCTTGAATGCTGTAAGAGGTCTTTGCGTGGTAGTCATTGGCATTTGACTCAAAATATCATCCGTGACATTCCCCTCATCACGTAGCTGATATAAGTCCTGCATGAGGCCAATATCCTGTACTGCAATACCTGGTACTTCCTCTACCGTGTCCATTATTACTGTTTTATTCTTTGTGCTTGGAGTAGATGAAACTTTTTGAGTTTGATTTTTCTCACAAACTTAAATATATCCACTCGACAGTCAGCATAATTAAAGTTGCCTTTAGGGCAAAAGGACAAGCCCAATGATAAAATAGATGTTTCATTTTCTGTCAGTTGTACATCAACAGGACTTTTGGCTCAAATTGAAGCTGGCGCTCCACCTTAGGCGTGGTGCAATTCTTTCTCGGCAGAGCCCCGCCGATAATTTATTGTCCACACTTCTAATCCAACAATTAGAAAACGATAAGAATGCACACACTCAAGTGGTTTTCCAGTATCAGCGACTTTATTTAGACGCTTGTCTTCGCCCAACGCGTTTCACCTCCTCAAGAGGCTTGATCACGGAATTATGAGCTACAACAAACAGACTTCTTTTATTTTCCTTATAGAGTCACTTCCTGATTTTTAACACAAGTTCTGCTACTGCAGAACTTTATGTCCATCTTTAGACAATACGGATAATGGAATTCAAGAATCATCTAACCTCCCTGGAGAGGCATAAAACACTGGGAGATAATTTATATATATATATATATATATATATATATATATATATATATATATATATATATATATATATATATATATATATATATATATATATATGTATCAAAGACGCACAATGTCCTATTTAGAGAGGAGCACCTTCCAGTTGGTGCATGTGGTGAGACCAGGAGGTGTCTTGCTTAAAATTCACCCGCACAGAATACGCAGCACTCCTTTTGGCTTCATAAAGATGAAATTTATTGCAAATGCAAGCTCCTGCATTTGCAATAAATTTCATCTTTATGACCCCAAAAGTAGTGCTATGTATTCTGTGCGGGTGAATATATATATATATATATATAGATATATACATATATATATATATATATATATATATATATATATATATATATATATATATATATATATATATATATATATATATATATATATATATATATATGTATATATATATATATATATATATATATATATATATATATATATATATATATATATATATATATATATATATATATATATATATATATATATATATATATATATATATATATATATATATATATATATATACATACACATATATATATAACCTACTGGCTGTCGCCATTAGGTAGTTATAGTTAGGTCCAAGTTTCCATAGAAGGAACATTTTTTGTTTTGCTTATAACTTTGGCGTCGTTTGATCAATCTTAATGACATTTTCCAAACAAATTTTTTGTTCATATCAGCTCCTATGTCTAATGTTTGGGGGTGATTCGTCTAGGGGGGGCCGAGAAAAAAGGGGGGTCCCAATATGTGTTTGTTCCATGTTAATTTCCTTAGGAAACGTCAGACATGGCTACAGATCAAACAGGTGAACGGAATTACCCCAAATTTGGCAGGGAAAATTATGTTGGTCTAGGAAGCACCCTTTTGTTTATTTGGTGTAAATCTGTTCAGTAGTTTTGGAGAAATATCGAAGTTTACAGATTTACAGATATAGATATTTTGGAAATTCTGCCATCTGATTGGCTGAGGCGTTACGAGCATGAGCTTGCTGCTTAATGGCTGCGAGCGGTGCAAGTGGTTGCAACTAGGAAGTTGTGGCAGCCATTTTGGGATTCTGTTGAAGCGAGTAAGGGGAAAAAGGTAGAAAAGAGTAGGAAACAGGAGGATAGGAACACTGTAATCTCTGTGGAGGAGTGTGAAGCAAAGTAGTCACTCCTACCGAAAGTGCAGTGTTGCTCAGAGTGCCATGGTGCTGAGATGATATGCTGCTACACTTGGGTATGAAAACGAGAGCCTAAACTGTGAGCTCATTGCAGTAAAGTCATGTGCTCTGGTCTTTGTAGCATACGTGTGCAAGTAGTGTTAGTAGGCGTTTATACCATACAGGGAGTGGGACACAAACTACTCACCCCTACCGGTCTCAAGACTCGTGGATGAATCCATGAGCTCATTGCTGTGCTCTGTGTAGTATTCCGTCATAGTAGAATGTTAGTATGTAATGCTACTAGAATGTAAGTATGTAATGTTAGAATGTAGGGCTGTCATGAGGGGAATCTTGGGGAGTTTGTACACGGTGCTGGAGAAGACGATTGCCTTGCTATCTGCTCCTGTTGTGACTGTTTAAGCTGTCTTGTTTTCCTGCAATAAATCTACTTATCGGATCCACTGCTGTCTGCCTCTTTACTACATAAATTTGGCAATGAGTGGGAGAAGGTAAAAAGAAGGCAGCACTCACCAATATTTAGAGCTTCCTTGTGTTCTGCTGAAGACTTGTTTTATTCATGAAGCTGTTTCTACTCATCTCAGGGTCGTCGGCTCATCATACTATGTCATCCGACCTCTGGTAGGATTTATATTTTTTGATTTTATGCTTCCTCTGCCTCTTCACTGCACTCTGGTTGCTGTACTACACGTGTGCAAGTAGTGTTAGTATGCGCTTATACTAATTCTGTAGTTATGCAGTAACCAATGCATCATGGCCCTAGGGAGCGCCACCTCCCAGGTGCATCTCATACAATGTTCCGGGGTGTGCATCCATGGGACATTTATGTTTGCTATTACAGGGCGGGTGCATGGCTTCCACCTTGTGAAAGCAAATCCTTGTTTGCTTCGTTGAAGCGAGAGGAAGAAAACCTTGTATCGCTTCAATAAAGCGGATCCGGGTGGTAAAAATGAAAAAAAAAATGAAGCAGGTCTCACCCGTTCATTTAATGAGCACCCTGGTCAGTAATGTTCTGGGGTCAATCCTATTATTATATTGCGGGGTCTCTGCAGCACTGGGGACCTTACTCTCACATGTAAATTAGGCACGGGAGGGCACAGAGACGTTTCGCAGCCTAGGGGATTGCCACATTCTAACAAATAACAGTATAACATGAAATAAGTGAGTGGGACTCCTCCAGAAGCAGCGTACAAAACCTGCAAGACAAAAAAGAAACATAAGTATGTGTGCCATGTCCAAGAGAAAAAGAAAGGTATTCAGAATGAAAGGAAGAAAGTGATAATGGGACAGAGAGCGAGTGGGTGGAAAGGAGAAGGGGAGGGAGAGTAAAACAAACAGGAAGAGGAGGAGACAGAGCGTCGGCCTACTGCACCTAGCCCTCACTATTCACCTCCCGTGACCCGTGTGTCTGGGACGCTGGGGTGTGTGAGAAAGAGTGGGGTCCAGCAAGTCCTTAAAATGAAACAGATATGAATGAGGCCAGAGATTACATTATTATCTACGTCAACATCGCTTGCCTGCACCAGTGTACCCAGGCTGCTGCACCCCAGCCCCTTCACCCGCACTGTGCTCAGTTGCAGCTCCTGCGTCCCAAGGTTTCACTTTTCACCTGGCACCACCAGTGTATCCAACGACGTGCCGGTGCTTTCTCTAACTCCGGGGTGCCTCTCTCAGGCTGGCAAAGCAGGTCTCCGGTCGAAGTCGGTTTCTTGATAACACGATGGAAGGTGCCAGAATGCCCAGGGCATGGTCACGGGGTGAGCACCCACTCCGCCCATTTTGGCCAACCAACTCAGTGTCTGAAAAGGGAGAAATAATATAATGCTGGAAACATCTTGAGGTAAATTAAGGTTTATTTCGAGCTTAATAGAGAACACCCATTGAGTGCGTCCTTTCTTTTTGAAGTACGATCTACCAACTGTTAGTGCTAATCGTGGTTCAAAGAGGAGTTGGAGTGCACGAGAATACACAAGGGTAAATAATAATTTGTTATGCCAACGTTCACATACAAAGGAACAGAGCGCATGTTGGAAGCATAATGTGCACGTGTAATGCAGTGGCGCAAGCCTGTGTACATGTACAATTAGTAATCAGCTCACTACAGTGCCCCAAAACCCAACGCCACATCTCTGTAGGGCAGCGCTGCCTCAACCCTACAGTACGGTCCAGCAGGTCCTTAAAATGAGATGGAGATGTGACTGAATGAGGTCAGAGATCACATCATTGCGCACAGCAACATCGCTTGTTCGAACCTGTGCACCCAGGCTGATGCACCCCACCCCTCCTGCCGCACCGTGCTCAATTGCAGCCACTGTGCACCCAGGCCCCACTGCTCACCTGCTGTCATTGTTGTGTGTCCAAACACGAAGGCCAGCAGGGTTCACAATTCAGATCCAGTTTTGATTACGAGGATGGTGTACACCTCATGGATCCCTTTTTATTATTGTGCATTGTGAGATGCAAGTTGGATGCAGCCATATCACCTGAGGCAGTGTAGAAGAACTGGGAGATATGGCGTCATCATTATCCTATTTATACATATACCAAGTAGGATGGGCGTGCGTATGCCAAGCCTGTGTAGGGGTGTGAATAATTATTCCGGGGACCTGGGCGTTGTTCAGTTCCTGCCTGGCCAGAAAGTGTACTTATGTGTGTGTCCCTGTTGCAGTTTTGATGTTGCAGAATGCGCAATTTAAATTAATGTAGCATGTACCGGGAGGTCGGAAACTATCGCTAATAAGATGCTGACCGAAAACATTGAATGGCCAACATCACATGTCATTGTCAAGCTTGTGGATATGCTCAGAAACGCATGTCAATGGTGTGCGGTATTATAGAAAGTGTTGCTATCGCGAAATGCACACATGTGAATGTGCTCGGATGGAGGGAGGATAAGCAGTGAGGCTACGTCATACACAGTGATAACACTCATTACAGTCAAGCAATGCACGTCAAACCTGAATCTGAAAGTCTCAAATATGACACACTACTATACTGGTAAAGCCTGACAACAGAGCATACTGCAACACAACTCTACACATTACTCTTTACTGTTTGTCACATGTGATCCAGGATGTGCACTCTGCCTGTGGCTGATGATACCCCTTCGAGCCAGCAATACCCAGGCCGAAAGGCAGCAAAATAATGTGCACACACAACAGGGGCATTGTGTAACACACATTTGTTTTTTGATGTAACGTTTCAGATGCATGGCCATCACATGTGGAAGGCTAATGTACAGACCATGAATATTGATCAAGATGATTGTTGCATGTTGTGTGTAGTATAAGATATGTGTGCCCAGCAAAAAACTTTTCAAAAAAGCTCTCAAAGCATAAGAGGTGTCTCTCATCAAACGCTGTAGAGAGAATGAGTAAAATGGGTGGGGTCCTCCAACTGTTACAATGGGAAATGTTATGAACCAAACAAATGCTTTTTTTTAAGGTCACATGGCAATCACACACCGAGCACGCAAGGAAGCCACACCCAACACAATTTCGAGAAAATAAATTTATCATAATATAAGTTTATTACAGTTAGAAATATATACATGTTTAAAATATTTTAGATTACTGCTTGCTGTCATATACACTTTAAACTTATTAAGATATAGTTTTGAGATATTGAAATAAAATTAGGGAATGACATACCCGGTGTGACACCATACATCTATGACGTAACACAGGGCCTGGCAGCGTGCGCTCGTCGCATACGCAACGCGCAGCGGGTGCGACCCCACTCGTACATGACATAACGCGCGGCTTGGTTGGTACTGCGTACCCCTCGCATACCAAAATAGCAGCTGGCGCAACCTCATACATATATGATGTTAGATGGGACGTGGTGCCACGAACCCGTCGGATACGAAATGCACATCATTTACGAGTTTAGCAATATGGCGGATAAGATTCGCGTGCTGATGGAGCTTGGTACACTACCGGTACGGGACTCCAGTTTAATCCCAAAAAAAAGATATACATATTTTTTTTGAAGATATAAAACATTACATAATGTTTTAAGTTAAAAAAAAAGATAATAGAGTTCCAAAATATTACAAAAATATAGGTTTTATGAATATTAAAGTATGAAATTAATATTTACAAAACCTTCGAAATTAACTGAAAAAAACATAGGTTTTACAGACGTTCTAGTTAGGAATTAGCATTTAAAAAACCTTAGATATTCACCAAAAGAACATAGGTTTCAGGGACGTTATAGTTAGATGGACATTTCACTCATATAAAACCAGAGAAAGTTGCCCGTTATAGGTAGTTGAGCTAACTATACCTTGTGTGCCCGCAATGCACTGCTGATGACATCACATATTACGTCACTCATGACATGGACAGTGACATCACTGATGACATCACTCATGACATCTCAAATGAAATCACTGATGACATCATCCATGTGATAATCTGATGCACATACTGATGCCCTGATATAAACTTTGATACAACCACTCTAAAATATAGACTATTATTTTTTGAAACCATACACACAACAATGCCAGATACTACATACCACCCACTATTTCTTAGGTCTACACACACATCCAGTTTCTTATAGATGTAGTTACTCATCAATAAAATACTATAATATGCAATCAGACACCTATACGTACAGTCACACTCCACCACTCATCCATAGAGTTACTCACACACCTAGTCAGTCATGCAAAGAATCAATCAGATACCCATTTACTCATGTATACAGTTATACACACCAGCTCAGTTATTTTTACATACACCACATCACATATTTATGCAGATACTAACACATACTTACTGTCTTATACAATCACTGATTCAATCAGACACTCATTTATAAACTTACTCTTCAAATAACTTACTCTCACGTACAGTCATTTATATACTCCAACACTCACATATACTGCCTTAAAACATATGTAGTTACTCACAAATATACCGCTGAGACATTCATTCACTCACCAACACACCCATACACACACTAACTCACCCATACAGCCCTTCCGAGATGCACTTTTGAATCCATATAACCAGTGAATCACCCACTCATACATTTATGCACAGAGTTACACACCCCCCCACCCACTCACACAGACACTCAGGCACGCATACAGATACTCAAACAACAACTCAATAAGCCATGTAGACACTCAGGTAGCTACTCACCAACCCATGCAGCTGCTTACACACCAACTGACAGACTAGTCACTAACCCATGCATTCAGTAAGACCTGTTCAATCACTCACTTATACAGTCAGTCATACACCTACTAAATAATCCCTTCAGGCACTTGTTAATTCACTCATTCTTCAATACAGCTTGGCATAGATATATATGAAAAATATTTCACTTTACAGAAACACACATTCACTGGATGATGACATCAGTGATGTCATCAGGGATGTCATTTGAGATGTCATCAGTGATGTCACTGACCATGTCATGAGTGATGTAATATGAGATGTCATCAGCAGTGCATTGGGGGCACACAAGTTATAGTTAGCTCAACTAACTATAACGGGTGAATTTCTTTGGTTTTATATGAGTCAAATGTCCAACTAACTATAACGTCCCCGAAACCTATGTTATTTTAGTGAATTTCAAAGGTTTTTTAAATGCTAATTCCTAACTATAATGTCTGTAAAACCTATGGTTTTATCAGTGAATATATATATATATATATATATATATATATATATATATATATATATATATATATATATATATATATATATATATATATATATATATATATATATATATATATATATATATATATATATATGTCACAAAGGGTTCCTTGTTGAAAAGAACCGGAGGCACACAGTGGGGAATACCGGAAGGAGTTTATTTACACAGGAGCAATGGCATGTCGCGTTTCGGACTGTTCCTTCATCAGATGCCTACTCCATCACAACAAGTCTCGCCAAATCACCAGCACATGTAGTTGCCATCGTTCTTCCATTGGTGGATGTTCAGGTGGGCGGGGGAAGAGTCACAAACAGTACTATAGCCGCGTGTGCAGACTGCAAGTACCAGCATGCACCTCTCACGGCTTGCAGGTAAGTCCCTCCCCTCCAGTCTCTGTATCCTTGAACAGGCCCTGAACAGAACGTGGTTTGCAGTCCTTGGCAGGCTTGTGCTAGTGGAATAACTGCCCTCCTGGGTCCCCAACGCTTCAACGGCATGTGCCCAAAGTCAGTATTCAGCCTCGAAAAGTGAATTAAGTAATCACAATTCTTGCGTGTAGTCACAAACTGCCTTGTGTGCAGCGGCTCCTTGCTGAATTCGAATGCGGTGGATTCGAGCCTGTCCAATACCTTGGATTGCGAAGAGAAGTTGCCGAAGCTGTCCTTGTGGCTCTCACCCTGAATGAAGCGGGTACCTCCAACGCGCCCAGGACTAGCGCGGAATATTTGTCACGAAGGGTTCCTTGTTGAAAAGAACCGGAGGCACACAGCGGGGAATACCAGAAGGAGTTTATTTACACAGGAGCAATATATATATATATATATATATATATATATATATATATATATATATATATATATATATATATATATATATATATATATATATATATTTTATCACACAAAAAGCACTCTTTTTGGAAGAGCCAACATGCAGGTAGGTTAAATCTTCGCGTTTATTTTGCAGGAAAGACAGCCCAGTGAAGGAAATAAAGTCCAAATAAATCACCATGCCTGACGCGTTTCATGCTCTGCCAGCATTTCTTCAGAGGCATCATTTCAAGCATTGCGAGGAGCACGAGTCTTATTTTAATCATTTTCACCTGCCCCAGTGGGCGTTGGCTCCCCAGAGCCTGCTGGGATTCGTAGTGCCACAATAACGCTGTGGTCAGCTGCTCCTACGCAAATGTCCATATTCAAAAAATTAAATACCACAGTGGGTCTGGAAATTATCACCCATGCTCTGCGCTGTCATTGTTCAAACCTGCAACACGACCTTCCTGCCCTTCTTGCTGTTTTCCGTTTGGCTTCAGCAAGATCCACTTGTCAGTAGAAGGGCTCCTCCACGACCAGAGTCGGCCGTATAAACTTTATCACACAAAAAGCACTCTTTTTGGAAGAGCCAACATGCAGGTAGGTTAAATCTTCGCGTTTATAAACGCGAAGATTTAACCTACCTGCATGTTGGCTCTTCCAAAAAGAGTGCTTTTTGTGTGATAAAATATATATATATATATATATATATATCCAACCAAAATCTCCTTTGTCACTGACTAGAAGTACTCTGGCACAGGCTTTGTGTATTCAACATGTTTAATTTCCATGAAACATGCAGGCAAGAGGCTCACATTCCCAACGCGTTAATCTCCGATAATAATTACTTCAATGTTCCACGCTAAACAGCTTAATAAATGTTTCAAAATTGTTTTCCATTGCAAAAAATGTACATTGTCCTCTGTCTCTTGTAGTCTGTGTTTTTAATTCCTGAATAGTACTCTTTTTCTGACCTGCCTCTTGTCTCAATTTTGCCTGTATATTGTCCTTCTGTCTCTTGTATTCTGTATTTTTGTACTGTTCTTCTCAACCTTCCACCAATGTTTTTTCCGGTTTCACTGCCTTTACCGCCGCTGCTACCCTCGTGGCCCTTCCCCCCGCCGGTTCCTGCTCCTGCCTCCCAGATCCGCTTTCCTCCCCTTCCCCTATTTAATGGCAGCCGCTGTGAGGGAGCGCGAGCAAGACCTCTGACCTCCTGGTCAGAGACTTGTCCTCTCCCCAGCAGCTCCGAATTTGTGCCTCTGCCACTGACCCCGCACACCTTGTGGTTGGTAGGTGATCAAGGCCTGCCCTGTGTTGTGCCCATTTTTTTCTGATCTGTTTATTGTTCCAACTGTCCATAAATTGTCTCCTGCATTCTGTGTTTGTTTCAATTGCCTGCAAATTGTCTTGTGTAGTCTGATTTTTTAATTCCTGTATTATGCCAGTTTTCTGACCTGTCTCAATTGTGCCTGTATATTGTCCTTTTGTTTCTTGTATTCTGTATATTAGTACTGTTCTCCTTGACTCTCCGCTGTTGTTGTGCCAGTTTTCACTGCCCTTACAGCTGCCGCTGCCCCTGCAGTCCTTACCTCCTGCTGGTTCCCGCCCCGCCTCCCAGCTGCTCTTCCCTTCCCCTCCCTAATTAATGGCAGTTGCTCGGTGGCCATGCGCAGCGGGTGCGCTTCTGGCACACCAACGGCAAGTCTGTCTTCCCTGTCCGGTACCCAATCACGACCAGCGACACGGACCCTGGATACCCAACCATCTACTGCTACGACTCAGCTTCCCTCCTTGCACTCAACCCAGGATGGAACACCAACTGCCAGCAAGCAATGCCGAACACCACCCACAGCCATTTCTCCTGCTGCCACTGCCACCGATCCTTCGCAACGTGCGCTCCCTGCACAGACATGTTGTAGAGATCTGGGACCTCCTCGACCCCCTCTCGCCAGACTTTGCCTTCTTCACGATAACCTGGACCAATGCCTCCTCCATCTCCAATGAATACAAGATACAGAGGAAAGACTGCCCCAACCACCCAGGAGGAGGACTCGCCATCGCACACAAGAGCTCCCTCCGACTCTCCACCTCCACCACAAACAACCCCTCCACCACCATTGAGCACCTTCACTTCCAGATCCAGATCAGCCCTAGAACCACTCTAGGTGGCGCTGGCGCCCTGGCATACAGGCCCCCCGGACCTCAAACAGTGTTCACCACTACCATCACCAGCCTGGTCGCATCCCATGCCATCGCCTCCACAGACCACATACTCATCGGAGACCTCAACTTTCACCTCGACAACCTCAACACCCCAACTCCTCCACCCTCCTGGACAACCTCACCAACCTCGGACTGGAACAGTTCATCTCCACCCCCACTCACAAGGCAGGACACACCTTCAACCCCATCTTTGCAGGAGGCATCAACATCCACTTCAGCCACACCTCACAGCCCCTCTGAACAGAACACCACTTCGTGCACTTCCACGTCACCAAACCCACCGCCCCCAAACCTACACCCCACCCACAATGAGGGACATGGAGCAAGGTCACTGATTAGCACCTCTACTCCACCCTCAATTGCGATGCCCCCCAGAACAATGCCAACCACACCACCAAAGAAATACACAGATGGATTACCAACTGCGCAAATGAACTCTCACCCCTTTTCATCCCCAACGGACAGCGCCACCGACCTCCAAAAATCCAGACGCACCTGCAGACATTTTGAAAAGAATTAGAGGAACAGAAAATCTCCAGAAGACCACATCACATACAAGAACGCCATGACAGAGCACCACCAACTCCTCAGATCAACTAAGAAGACCTTCATCCAGAACAAAATAACTGCAAACTCCAGTAATTTGAAGGAACTCTTCAGCATCATCCAAGAATTCACCAACCCCCCGTGTGAAGCCATGGACATCAACCCCCCGGCCCTCTGCAACAAGCTCAGCACCTACTTCAATCTGGAAATCAAGTCCCTCTATGACAACTTCGACAAACTGACACCGGGCGGCGAAACCACGCACTCCCCCAGCAACGCCAGCCAAATCATCATCCTTGCCTGGACCCCAGCCACCACTAAGCATGGGCGGAAAATCGGTTCCGCTCGCGGATTTTGCGGATTTTCGGTAAATTCGCAATCCGTGAGATTCGCGAATTTCCCGCAAAATCAGCAAATTCGCACGCAGCGGATTTTTTTTTCTTGGTGATACAATTTTGCGGCGTGTGGCGTTTACTTACCATCATTCAGCGTTTGCCGAGTTGTTTTTCTCGATATTTTGCGAGTGCTGTGCTATTTTGGATCTTGCTGCGGGATCCCGGGGGAGTTTGGTGACGCATCGCGAGAGTTTGCAACTGCGAACATGTAGGTGCGGCGGGCAGCAACAATCTCGCACTCGCGAAATTACAAAATTTGCAATTCTGCACAAGAAATCCACTAGCAAGCAGCATAGACCTTCTGAAAATGATGATTTTTATCAGAATAACTCCTCAGGTTGACATTTGCCTGCACTTTTTGGGATTTGAGGCCTTTTGACTTTCTTTGGATCACTTTTGGATTTCACAAGTAAGTTTGTTTGGGGCATTACAGTTGCTGTTCTGCAGAAAAACGAGTTTTGCAAAACTGAAAGCACTCAGCAGGTGCAAAAGTTCACTCATCATTAGTAACCATTCCCTGTAGTACTTCCTGAGGGGCCCCTCCAGAGTTCAGTTGCCTATGTTTGTTTGGGGCATTACAGTTGCTGTTCTGCAGAAAAACGAATTTTGAAAAACTCAAAGCACTCAGCAGGTGCAAAAGTTCAACTTCAAACTCATCCTTAGTAACCATTCCCTGTAGTGCTTCCTGACTGGGGCCCCTTCAGAGTTCAGTTGCTAGTTGCAACAATTGTATGACCCTGCTCTGACCCTCACAGCAGGCTCATAGATTAGCTACAAGTAGGCCACAAAGGTCCTGGAAAAAAAATTGCACTGCAACAGAAAGCAAATTACAGATAAGGAAGCAGGTGCCAGACTGGAATTTTAAAACAGTGACACATTAATAAATCAACCCCAAATTAATTCATGTCAGTTGAAGCAGGGCAGGTGTGCTTGCTTTTCCCCACCATAATCTACAGTGATGATGAACCAGAGGGTGGCATTGATGTACCAGAGGGTGGCATGGGTGAAACAGAGGGTCGCAGTGGTGAAACAGAGGGTGCTGGGAACCTGTGATGATGAACCAGACATAGAAACAACATAGTCGTGACCGGTGCGAGCCGACAAGTAAGTTCGCAATTGCGAACTAGCACAAAACCCTCGCGAACTTGCAGAAACCCTTGCGAACACAAAAAAAATCCGCAAATTTGCGGATTTTGCGGATTGCGAGTTCGCAAATACGCAAATTCGCGAACGCCAGATTTGCAAAATTCGCCCATGCTTAGCCACCGAAAAATACACTGAATCAAACATAAAAGGCATCCGCTCAGGAGCACCCATGGAACCCTGCCCTCCTCACATCTCCCACAGAGCCGCCACCTCCATCACACCGGAACTACGATGTACCATCAACACCTCCTTCAAAACCGGCATCTTCCCTGATGACTGGAAACGTGCCGAAGTCAAGCCCCTTCTCAAGAAACCTTTGGCAGATCCTTCGGATCGCAAGAACTACCGTCCCATCTCCCTCCTCCCCTTCACAGCCAAAGCCACCGAGAAGACCGTCAACACCCAACTAACAAGATTCCTCAAAGAAAACTCCATCCTCAACCCCTCCAAGTCTGGATTCCCCAGCAACCACAGCACAGAGACCACCCTACGTGCAACCGCAGAAGACATCCGCACCCTCCTCGACCAAGGCCACACCATGGCCCTGATCCTACTTGACCTCTCTGCAGCCTTTGACACCGTCTCCTACCGCACTCTTGTCGCCAGACTCCATGACACCGGCATACAGCATACGGCGTTTGCAAGAGGTAGGGTTTAGGGGTACGGCCCTGTCCTGGTTGAAGAGTTTTTTATCTGGCCGCTCGCAGAGTGTCAGTTTGGGTTCCTTCCATTCGGCACCTGTGGAGCTCACCACAGGGGTGCCACAGGGCTCGTGTTTAAGCCCCACGCTCTTTAACCTGCATGTGGCCCCCCTGGCTGACCTTATGAGATTTTATGGATTCATTTCGGTGTCGTACGCTGACAATACTCAGCTGCTCTTCCCTTTCCAGGCCCTGACGGCGGCAGTTAAGCACTCCTTCTCAGAAGGTATGAGGGCTGTGTCTCGATGGATGGCCTCAAACGTCCTGCAGTGTAATGTAGGGAAAACTGAGGTTATGCTGTTTGGGGAGGCCCCATTACTGTGGTCGCCGGACTGGTGGCCATTAGATCTGGGCCCGTTCCCAGTCCTAAGCAGGTAGTAAAAAACCTGGGTGTTCGGTTGGACCAAGGGCTGTCCTTAAAGGAGCATGTCAATCAAACAGCTGGGTCTTGTTTCCATGTAATTGATTACTTAGAAGAGTGTTTCCATTACTGCCAGACTCATCTAGAAAGACTCTTGTTCAGGCTCTAGTGCTCAGCCGCCTGGACTACTGTAATGGACTACTAATATCACCAAATGACAACCTGCTAAGTAGACTCCAGGTGGCTCAGAATACCGCCGCAAGTCCAGTTTTAAATGCTCCGCCTAGAACCCCCTCTCGTCCCCTTTTAGAAAAGCTTAATTGGCTACCGATCCAACAAAGGGTTAAATTCAAAACCTGTTGTATCATCCACAAGGGTATTCATGGTTTAGGCCCTCTGTATCTGGCTGAGAAGTTTGTCCCCTACAATCCTGTACGTACCCTCCGCTCCAGCAACCAATCTCTTCTACAAATTACCCCTATCAGAAGGGCGAGACTTGGGGGAAGGGCTCTCTCATGTTTGGGTCCCAGTCTTTGGAACAATCTGCCTGCTACCCTCAGGCTCTGTACTAATCATCTAGCCTTCAGGGAATTGCTGAAGACTTTCTTGTTTCAAATATAGCGCCTCTTTCTCTTTAAGATCTTGAGAGCATTGTTTTTTCTGTCTGTAGGGTGAACTGAGCGCAGAGATACTCCTTCGGGAGTCGAGTCTAGCGCTATATAAGCCTATAAATAAATAAATAATTAAATACAGGGAACTGCCCTCGAATGGTTCCGCTCTTTCCTCACCGGCAGAACCCAAAGAATCAGACTGCCTCTCCGAACAAACAGAGATCAACTGCGGAGTACCTCAAGGATCATCTCTCAATATGTACTAGCCGCCATAATCAGACAGCACGGCCTCAACATAGTCTCCTACGCTGATGATACCCAGCTCATCCTCTACCTCACCAAGGATCCCATCGCAACCTGGCATAGCTTCTAGGACGGAATAAAGAACGTTGCATCCTGGATGAGCAGCAGCTGCCTGAAGGTCAACTCGGAGAAGACAGAGGTCCTCGTCCTCAGACCCTCTCCCACCGGACAGCACAACACCAGGTGGCCCAGCACCCTTAGCAGCCCATCCACACCCATGGACCATGCCCAGAACCTTGGCATTGTGCTCGACTCCTCCCCCTCCATGACCCGACAGGCCAACGCCATCGCCTCCACCTGCTTCCCCCACGCACTCATAACCAGCAGACTGGACTATGGAAACGCCCTTTATGCCAGGATGAACAATTCCCTGCTCCGCAGACTCCAGACCATAGAGAACACCGCAGCCAGACTCGTCCTCGGCATCCCTTGACAAGAACACATCTCTCAACACCTGCGAGACCTACACTGGCTCCCCATCGAGAAGAGAGTAACCTTCAAAATACTCAACCATGGCGACAAATGGCTCCACAACACCGGACCCCAATACCTCAAAGAAAGAATAACCTTCCAAGTACCCAAGAGAAACGCTTAAAAAATCCCTGATTGAGATTAATTGATATATATATAGATGTATATCACTGGGATGTATCAGGGATGCTATAGTTAAATAGTTAGGCTGAGATTTTCACTCTCAAAACTATAGAAGTTCAGCAGTTATAATTAACTGAGCTAACTATAAGTTATACCCTCGCAATGTACTGCTTATGACCTCACATATTACATCACTCATGACATGATCTGTGACATCACTGATGACATCACTCATGACATTTCAAATGGCATCACTGATGACATCACATCCAAAGAATTCCTCTGACGTTTGGAAGTAGTTCTCTAAACCTGGACTAGGGAGCCAGGGGCATTCAGGTGAGGTGAGATCAGGAGTACGCTCAATGTAATAGGCTGGTTTAGTATATGGTGCACACTTATTTAAGTGAAGCACCTTGAACTAATCCAGACAATGCATATGGTGATTTTAGTGGTCTTGGACAACCATTGAAAGCTCTCTAAAAGATAGCTATGGAGAGCAGTCTTCAAGCTTGGTCCAGGAGGAGTGTTAAACAGTTTGTTTTAGCAGATCCAATCATATTGTGTAGATTAAATGAAAAAAAACACATAAGGGCCCATTACACGACCGCCACTGCATCTGAGCACAGTACCATCTGCCCATGTTTCTGCGGTCCCACGATTCAAATTAGGATTTGCCCGCCACACTGGCGGGCGCATCCCGTTTTTTTACATTGCGGCGAGCGGTTCTGTAAGGAGAACCCACCGCAAGCACAAGCTTTTGCATTCACAAAGTGATAGGCACCGTGCAGTGCCTGCTACCTTGTGCATACAAATGTAGGGGGTACCATGTGCACCCCCCTCCCCACCAACCCACAGAAAGAACCGCCTGCCTTTCCATGGCGGCAACGCCATCATGGAAAGGCTACTCTCCGCCTGCATCGTAATATAAGTAAGTAATATTTGTATTGTTTGGTTAATTAAAACCTTTACAATTTCCAGATGAAAAACATAATAGCAGCAAAATTCATTTTCTAAAACCCTTTAAAAAATATAAAGACTCTTGTAAAATATATTAACATGCACAGAGCAGCTGTCAGTAAATGTTTACACAGGCCATAGGGTAAGAAAAGCGAAGCTCAGTTCTCACTGAGAGAGTGAACAGCAATGAGAGAGTGTATACTGTTAGCTACGATGGGCCAAGTGATGCCAAGATTAAGCAGTCTGGTCGCTTGTCGCTAGTGCTTTCGCCCTTGCTGCTTCCATGAATTGAACAAAGCGACACTCTAGTTGAACATCTCCACCTTCGAGACATGCCTTCACAGCTTGTCTGCAGGTTCTTATGAGCTTACTTTCAAAGAGTGGCTTTAGTAGCTGTCGCCGTTCGACCTGTAAACTTCTGCATATACATAGTAGGTGTAATACACTTTCATTAGCATCCTCACATAGGCGGCATAATGTCTGTCCCTGGAGTCGCTTCCATGGGGGAAGGTGCGGTAAAGATGGTAAAATACCCAATCAAAGATGATGATATTTTTCTTTCCTCTTTCTATTAAAGCCCGTGCCTAAGTATGGTTGTGGTGAGGATTTATCGTAGCTGTGTACCACAAACCATCCGTGGGCTCTTTCTGTGAGTGTCGCCTTGTCTTCTAGTAGTGTTGGCTTTTTCTCTGTTTTATTAACAATTTGTTTAAAAAAATGATGTGACCCTGAAGCGGCCCAGAGTTCCTCGAGTCCCAGACGATCTATTGATGCTGTCAAATAAGTCCTTGCTGCACACTCCCTCTTCAGATGTATTTCCCGCCATAAGTGTGAGTTCAGTGTGTCTGCTTCAGATTTTTATATCCTATACCAATTCTTTACATAGGCTCCTCTGCGGGCTATTTCTTGACTTTGCATGCCAAATTCTAGCCCTATCTGGGCTGGAGAGGCGTACTTTGGTAAATTTAATACTATTCTGGCAGCTCTTGAGATAGATCTGTCCAAAGTCAGTGCATCTCTTCCCCTCAGACACTCACTCCCACGCCTGCATCGTAATATGGATGGCAGTGTCCTGCAGACACCGCCACTATATTATGCCCCTTATCCGCCCGGTCGACGTGTCGACCTGCGGAAAAGCGGCAGACGGTCTTTCTGTTCGCCGTGGACCCCCAGCCATACTAATATGGTGTGGCGTCAATCAGGCATGGATGGCGGGCAGATTGCCCTTGCCGGGCCAGCAGTGGCTACCGCCGGGCCGGCAGGGGCGAACTGCCTGCCATTGTAATAGGCCCTTTAGTGTTCTTATTAAAATATGTCTATTTATTATACAATGCTTACTAACACATTGGTATATCTCCTACTTGGAGATATCAACACAAATACACATAATACTACAATTGTAAACAGGTAAGTAAGCACAATACACAGTGGTCTCCAGGGGGAGCCGAAACCATATACTAAGAAAGTGAAAAGCGAACAGCAACCAAAGTCAGGACTTGGACCAGGTGACTCAGTATCCTGGTTCCTGGAGTATTCATGGTGGGGTGACTCTCCAACCTTCTGTCTTCCACTGAGTTTCTTCAGGGTCCACTGGGAAGGGGGCTTCAAACCAGGGACTACAACTTTCCTGTTGACTTCTTTTGAGTACACAGCTGTGTTTCCACTCCACACACAGCCTCTGTGGGGTTCCCGCACAGCTTCCTGCACATAAACAATCATTCCCTGCAACGCAGACACCCTTGCACTATGGTGCAAGCGTTTCCGTGTTGGTGCTAGGCAGCTACTTTTAGTGCCAGTGCTATGGAAAACACAGAGGAGCGCCGTATTGTTGTAAACAGAGTGTTTCCCTGCCTTTTGGAACTAGCTGTCTTTCCTTGTAAATATGCCCTATAGGCTTACCTAGACTTTGCAGCTCTGTGACTTTTGCCAAATAGGACTCCGCCTTAGTACAAGTGCATTAATGTTAATGGAAATCTTAAATACTGAGATTTTTGACCGATGTCCCCTATCTGGCAAACTATAAAAAGGCCCTAAAACATCTATTAATTGGCTCAAAGTGTTGCCAATATTTTTGCCATTGAACTGTGTTGTTCCTTCTGGCAGATGTCTGACACTTTAATTGGTGATTTATTTGTTACCAGTGCAGAAGATCAATGGTAGGGTCATAAACTTTAACAGTATAGACAGGTGCGTATAGGTAGGATTTCATACTGGAGAAAAATGCTACCTATTGTCATAAACTCCTAATGACTATGATCACCGAGTAACATAAGTTAAAAAATGAAAGGTTAGTCTAAAAAAGTTTGCATCTTGCAGCTGGGGTACATAAGGGGAATAGTTATCATGCTACTTACTTTGATTTTCTGCCATTCGGAGCTTTTATTGTTGTGTTGTGTTCCTGTCCTTAGATTTGCCACCAGGTGGCCCGCTTACACTGCCAATGTTGTACATTTCATGAAATACTTTTTATTTTTACTTCCTAAAGACTTGAGCGTTTTTTCAAGCACATGGTGCTCTTCAGAATTTCATTCTGAATCAGTCACCTCAAAATATGTCACATTAGCGATTTGATTCTTCATCCTATTCGCAAACACGAATATGTGTGTATAAAAATGTTAAAACATTTTGGGGCATATGTAGGTAGCCGTTTGCGATTCGCAAACGCTGAAATTCGGAAAATGTCGGCGTTTGCGAATCGCAAACGGCGTTTTGATATGTAGGTGGCACTTAGCAACATAAGGAATAGCAAAAATTGCGATTCCTTATTTTGCTTATAGCATTTAAGGAATCACAATTTTGCGATTCCTTAAATGCTATATAGGGGTTCATTTGAAAATTGCGATTTTTGCATAAGGAACCGCAAAATACCACCTACTTCAAGTAGATGGTATTTTGCGATTTCCTTTAAAAATGCATTAAAAAAAAAATTCAAAGTGCCATGTGGCGCACAGACTTGCCCTTAGGGCATGTATGTGCGCCACATGTACTTACAGGCACATTCCAGGGGTGCAACAGGTGTCCTTCGGACATCCTGGCACCCTTGGAATTGCGATTCTCAAATTGCGATTTTCACACAGAAAATCGCAATCTGAGAATGTATCATCATTCATTCCTCATTCCTTAATTGCGATTCGCAATTTGCTAATCGCAAATAAAGACTGTTAGAGAATGGCAAAAAAAATGCTAATTTTTACCTACATTCCATTTTGCTATTCTCAAATAGCGATTCCTTAAAAATCGCTATTTGGAAATCGCAAAATGGAAATTACCTACATATGCCCCTTAATTCTGTAACCGAAATGCTAATGTCTTGGAATAAAAAATCAACAAAATACTTTGAAATCGAAAACATTTCAACTGTCATCTCTTGTTAGTCACCAATCAATTCTAAGCCAGCATTGATTTTTTTAGATCTTGTTTTAGCCACGACATTTCTGAGTTTATTAAAATTATTTGCATAATATACTTAATTACAGGGGATTTCAGCTAGCCCTCATAATGCATTGGCCTGTTACTGTTTCTATTACATTTTTCTTCTGCCCACTACAACATGCAACATAGAGCAACGTGTCAGTCCACCTCAGCCATTGATTAGCCTCACTGTGAGGCTTGGTCCATCCACACACAAAGTATGTCCCTTAGGGTTTATGTCTATTGTTGCAATGTGCTCCTTTTGAAAGTAGACCCTACAATATGTTTACCTTTAGCCAATATATTTTTTCGCGTTGATGACGGCACAGCAGCTTCCACAACAATACAGTTTTGTGTAACGATGACGAAACCAAACAAGCACTGCCAAAGCTAAAAGGCTAAAGGATAACCCCCTACCTGTTGTCTTTGCAAATACGTGTTTCGTACTGTATGTTGTATTCCAGCAATATATTACAGGTGTCTCCCTCTATATGCATTCCAAACAGAGCTCGAGTATTAGTTCTGGCACTGAACCGCCCTTTCTCTTTGACAAATCCCCAGTTCTATGATCTCCACTCAGTATTCAGTAAATAATAAATAATGACTACAATCTGACTTGAGAGATTCGACAATAAATTACTATACAAATGCAGAAAAATAGCACGGAAAAGCCTTGCAACCATAAACTCCTTATAAAAAAGTAAAAAGATGCATTTTACTACATTTGCATGCTGCCATCGATGTTAAAAATAAAACAGCGATCAAAACTGTAGAGCATCCAGGTCTAGACTGATTAACCTTCTCTATGTAAAAAAAACATAGCAATAAATAACTTGAAGTATGAATCATTCTATGATGCTTGTTGTTATGATAAGGAATCCAATACACAAGTAAATCTTGGAGTAGGTTTATTCCTCAGAGAAAGATCCTAAACAGCTTCTTGCCAGACACAGCTGGACCAACTGATAACAGTGCCACAGCGGTGACATCATATTAGAATCTCTAGAGCATCATAAGGATGCACCATTCCAAGCAATAACAAATGTGTAAAATGCAAACCAGCATTATAGAAACATAACACATCTCCCCCCTTTATAGTAAGACAAGAAAAAGGAAAGAAAAACAAAAACAAATCAACAAAATAAATAAATAAATAACTGAGGCTCATGAGTTGAATCAAGAAACATAATCACTCAGATACCCAGGTAACCTTCTTTCTCCAGCAGCCCTCAAAACACGTGAACCATCCAACCCATCTCCCTCCCTTGCAGGCGTATCTTGTTCATCAGAAGTATTTGTAACTCCAGAGGAGGGAGTATCAACCCCTTGTACCTTTCCAAACTCTACATCCTTCATCAACATCCAAGGAGAACACTGCTCATTATCATACCTACCTTCCAATTTTTCTACGTGTTTGGAGTCACCCCTTTGATATAAAGCAACCCGCCTGAGATTCCAAACTTGACCATTAGTCAATTTCACCCAATTGCTGCCCACAGTTTTCACCTTGAAAGGTCCTCTGAACCTGTTGAAAAAATTATTATGCCCACCAGGCTTCACTTTCACTAGATCTCCCACATTAAAGTACCGTTTGCCATTCACATTCAACCACCCAGATTGTGATTCTGCCCCTCTTGTTTTCTCCCTCATCCATGAAGGAAGTAACTTTGAACCAGCCTCTCTTCCTCGCATCATTCCAAATGGGCTCTTACCTAAGTCACCATTCACTGTTGTGCGATACGCCCACAGCATCTCACTCACTGACTCAAGTACAGGTAGACCAGAACCATGAGCCAATTGCATGGTACCCTTGACCATGCGGTTGATGCGCTCCACGAGTCCGTTTCCTTGTGGATTATATAGAGAACAACACACATGCTTTACACCAACAGAATCTAAGAAGCACTTCATTTCTGTAGGGGTCAATTGTGTTCCGTTGTCAGTCAACAAAACTTCTGGAAATCCTTCCCTCTTAAAAATTTCTGACAAAACAGCAATGGTAGCTTTGGTCGTTATACTGCTCTTAAACGCAACCTCCACCCATTTCGATTTTGCATCAACCAAAACAACCGCAAACCTCTCATTCTCTTTTAAGAAGGAAAATGGCCCGACAAAGTCTAGACACACCTTTTCCCAAACCTTGTCAGCAACAGAAACATGCTGGGGCTCTTTGCTCGATCCAATGCCAACCCTTAACCTCTTCTCAGACTCCTTGCATGCCACACACCTCTCTACCCACTCTCTCACCTGCTGATCCATAGCGGGCCACCAGTACAATTCTTTCCACCTCCTTATGGTCATTGTTTGACCCATATGGCCTTGATGTGCTAACCCAATCAATCTGCCCCGCAAACCCTGTGGCGGTATTAACTTATCCTGACGCATTAACACCCCGTTATCTGTAACAGATAATTGATCTACAACTTTCAAATAAGGCCGAACACCAAGTGGAACAGAACTTTCCCTCCTGGTAACACCCTTCATCATCCTGCGGACACCAATCAAAGTTGCATCCTCTTCCATCTGCTCAATCCAGGTCTTCTTCTGAATAGCACCATCCATACCTTCTACTGCATCATCAATACTTGCTACCACTTCCTCCGTAGAAAGATCCACAACCACAGCTTTCACATCCGGCAACCTTGACAAACAGTCAGCGACTTTATTGCGCCAACCTGGAACATACTCCACTTTACAGTCAAAATCTCGCAGCTTTACTGCCAATCTTGCTAACCTACCAGAACAATTGCTTATCCCTCCTGGACCCAAAATTTTCAACAACGGTTTATGATCAGTGCACAACCGAAAATGACTGCCCCACAAAAATACTCTAAAATGACTTTTAGCCCAGGACGCCGCTAATGCCTCTCTCTCTATAACAGAGTAATTGCGTTCACACTCAGACAAAGAGTGAGAAGCAAATGCTACAGTCCTTTCCACACCCCCACGCACTTGTGCCAAAACAGCACCTATGCCCACGGCACTTGCATCCACAGTAAGGATATTAGCCAAACCACTTTGAAATGGAGTCAAAACACCTGCATGAACTATTTCCTTTTTAATCACATCAAACGCAGATTGTTGCTTTTTCCCCCAGCTAAACTTCTTACCCTTCCTTAAAAGCTCCCTCAATGCTTCCGTCTTGTGTGAAAAATGTAGCACAAACTTCGAATAGTATTCCACTAAGCCCATGAAGGAACGTAAAGAGTCCCTATCATGAGGCACACATGCGTTCGCAAAGGCACTAACCAGGTTCTCCTTTGGTCTTATGCCTTCCTCAGTAGCCAGATGCCCCAAATATTCCACTTCCTGTGTCTTGAACTTGCACTTTTTTCTCTTTAAGGTCATGCCAGCCTTTGCAATCCTATCCAACACCTTAGCAAGAGCTTGATTGTGTTCCTTTTCATATTTTCCAAACACAAGTATGTCATCCTGAAACACTACTGCTTTATCAATTCCACCCAAAATAGAATTCATCAAACGCTGGAAGACACTAGCAGCGGAACACAGCCCAAACGGGAGTCTGCAAAACTGGAAAATGCCCTCCGCAGTAATAAAAGACGTTAGAGATTTAGATTCCGCACTAAGTTCTACCTGATGGTATGCACTGCGCATATCCAGTTTACTGAAAACCTTTGCATCATCAAGCAAGAGGACCAATTCATTTATGTTTGGCAAAGGGAAGCTGTCTGATATTACATTTTCATTCAGACTTCTCAGATCCACACAGAATCTGAGAGAGCCATCCTGTTTGTTCGTGATAACGACCGGACTTAACCATTCAACAGCTTCCACTGGTCCGATGACTTTGTCGTCCAAAAGCTGTTGAATTATTTCCTTCACCTTTCCTCTAGCTGCTATTGGAACCCTGCTAGCTGCATGTTGGTCCGGAATCGAGTCTTTTTTCAATTGGATGACATGCTGATAATTCCTAAATTTTCCCAGTCTAGGCTCAAATACACCACTAAATTTATCTAATAAGTCATTCATACTATCCACATTACCTGCATCAACAATCATGACCGGTATATCAGCTGTGGGATCTACCTTGATCCCCAAGTCATATTGGTGTGGCCAACCTAGTATTGGCGGTCCCTCTTCAGCCACATACATTTTTCCATGAGTCTCTCTCCCCCCAAACACTATCTTTGCATCCATGTATCCAACCACTTTAATTTCGTTCCCTTGATAAGATTTCAAAGCAACATCAGATCTGGATAAAACATCACTCTTCCATGTTTCATCATACATAGCTTGAGGTATAATAGTGTATAATAGTGTACAGTGATCCTGTATCAACCATCAAGGATAATGGCTTACCATTTACTTAAAAATCAGCTCTCGGTCTTGTCCTTCTCTTTTCCAAACCCTCCACCTCTGCCACATCAACATCCCCATTAACAACCATAACCCTGTAAGAGGCTGTAGCATCATTAACACATGCAACTTTATCATTTTGTTGCTTGCACATACGTGCCAAATGTCCCCTTTTCCCGCACTTTAAACAATCTTTCCCTACTGCATAGCACTGTTTTGAGTCCGCCATATGGTATGTGCTCTCACATCTAAGAAGGTGCTTTGCTGCAATCTTGCCAGATGACTTATTAAAGTTTTTTTGAAATTTATTTTTACTATTAAAGTTATTTTGACTCTTGTTTCTGATGGCACAAATACTCTCCGAATCGTCTTCCAGAACTGCAACTTCCCTATCTTTGTTGTTGCTAGGACTTATTTTCATTTCCCGCATGCACTTCTCCGATTCCTCAACCATCTTTGCAATAGCTATAGCATCTTTCAATGTTGGATTACTTGAGGCCCACAACCTCTCTTGACTCTTTTTGCAATGACATTGCACAATTAACTGGTCACGAATCATCTCTTCTTGCATTTCTCCGAATTGACATTTGGCTGACAATTCTCTCAATCTGGCTACAAATTCATCAATGCTCTCACTTTGTCGTTGAGGTTGTGTATAAAATTTGTGCCTCCTCATGACTACATTGACATGCTTTGCGAACCTTTTTTCTAGTTTCATCTTTGCATCCTTGTAAACATCCTCCATTTCTTCGCCTGAAGGAAGATATTTAAACACATGCTGTCCCTCTTTTCCTAGACAACCCAACAGTAAGGCTTTCTTTCTCACAGCTGGAAATTTTGTCCCATCGAGAGCTACTATATAATTCTCAAAACAGTCTATCCAGTCCTCCCATTCGATATGGGGCTCTCCTGGAGACATTAGGAATGCTGGAGGAATCACAATTGCAGTGCTCACATCCATTTTTGTTTGCAGTACCAGCGTAACTTGCAGCTTGGATTGTACTCTCCTATAAATGAAACGCTCTTAACCAATGAGCTCTCAGTTTACAGAATCTTCTTTCCTTCTATGTTCATACCCATGAAAAGAGCAATGAGAGAAGCGTCAAGTACTGCTGCACTGTTAAGTACACATTTATCTATTTACTTTATCCTACTGCACACAATAACTGTCATCTGTTGCAGCTTTCCAAAACATCATTTCTGATGTAACATGTTAAGGTGTTATAATCTTTTTAGCCAAAGACTTTGTGGAAAACGTTTTTATTTAACACTCCAGGCTTCTCACACAGCTTTATTGTGATACCTCTTCCATCAGCTTACTTCCACTAAACATCGTGTTTAGGTAATCACAATTCGTCACATCATATGAAAACAAGGTTTATGTTTCATGAACACAAGTCTCTTTATGAGCAGAAATCTAACTTCGCAATGAATTGTCAGTAGCACGCAACTGTCTATATTTTATGAGCAGACGTTATATAATTAAGTAACAAAATGAATTTGATATCTCTTACCAGCTGGCAGCTTTTCATTGAAAAAAAAAATAATGTCAACTTTAAATATATTCTTTGTTGTCAGTTTCAACTCCATTACAGCAGAAAGGTCATCTTATTCAACGAGTTGGGTTATTTTCCTTTTAGTTTAGGATAATCTATCTTCCTCCAACCAGGGTACTCCTCCTCTTGTCTGGTCAAGAAGTAAAGTCGCCAAATTTGTTATGATAAGGAATCCAATACACAAGTAAATCTTGAAGTAGGTTTATTCCTCAGAGAAAGATCCTAAACAGCTTCTTGCCAGACACAGCTGGACCAACTGATAACAGTGCCACAGCGGTGACATCATATTAGAATCTCTAGAGCATCATAAGGATGCACCATTCCAAGCAATAACACATGTGTAAAATGCAAGCCAGCATTATAGAAACATAACACTTGTGCAATAGTGCATACCTTGTTGTCCAATCAGCTGGTTATCCTGTGTATGAGGGTTAGACAGCTGAGCATTCGAGTTAAAAGTAAAAGAGAGAACAGAAGGGATTGGATGGAGAACACATCTGCATGCAGAGATAAACGCTTCTAGTCAGTAACAAACTGTTGATAAAAGTGATGTAGATTCACAAAAACATTTAGAAATATCGGAAGTAATAAAACAGAAGTTCTTTTTTAAGTACTCTCACTTGGGTTTGTGAATGGGCACCAAAATAACTGACTCCCTATTTTTGGGGCCAGTTCCAAACGAACAGAAGAGAACATAAACAATGTTCAACATAAGTACTGTTTTACCTACTCCAAAATTAGTTTGCGAATATGTCCCAAAATTAGTTTACGAATATGTCCCGAATCCGAATCAGAAAAGAATCCTGAATAAGATGTCCCATATATTTAGAAGGTAAGGGAACAAACCTGGAAGCCTGAGGGGAGCTAAGGTTTTCATCTTATGAAATCTTTTATTTTGTAGACTTTGTCTAGCTGTTTGTGGAAGAAGTTGCACACCACGCTGTGCTCCAAGGTAATCTCCAGTGCTAGCAGGCGATGTGTGAAAGTGGTGGGGCGTAACACCTGACAGGCATATACCCCATTTATTTTTTACATTTGCATTGAGGTTACCTTATGTTAAGAAGGACCTTAATTATACCAATGCCAGCATTTTGTCATGGGTACTCCCTTAGGTCAAGAATTACATACAATATTTCAGTACTAGTATTTTTCCATTGACATTTCCCACATGCCATAGTTAAACGGCATGTCACAAAATACCTCCAGCATTTCAAAGGTAGCATTTTATCATGCCCCAATGCATCCCCTCAGCCCCAATATGCAATTACTGCCACCTCTAAGGCAAAGAATTACTTCTAGTATGCCAGTATCAGCATTTTACAAAAGGTGTCCCTTTGTGTCAAGCATTACTTCCAGTATTGCAGGGTCTGTAATTCACCTTGGGTGCCCCTCTTATGCCAAGAATTACTTCCAATATCCTAGGTCCAGCATTTTGCCACAGGTGACCCATGTGAAGAATTTTCTCCAGGATGCAAGCACCAGCATTTGTGCACAGCGGCCACATGCCAAAAATACCTTCTAGTATTATCAGGGCCTGGATTTGCCTTATGCTATGCTTTGTCTCCAAAATATAGCAGCAGCTGACCAGCAGCATGTTATCTTGGGTGTCGCCATAACCCCAGAATTATATTGGTGACTCTGGACACAAATAAGTCCCACCAATAATAGGTAAAGCTCATGATGAGTTGGTTCAGAACATGTGCCTGAATGCAGATGTGTTTTAATTGTTTATCTGGTAACTCTCCATTTCCAGGATATGTGTTGTTGATAGACACAGGAGATTCTAGTCTGCCCCATCACACACTTTTCTGATTGTATTGATAAGGTTATAAAAAATTTATTGACCAACATGTTTATTTTACACAAATCCAAGCATTGACTGCTTTACCTGAAATACAATAATTTACTATTGCGCACTGTTTTTAAATATAAATATTTATGCTTAAGTATGCATAGACACCCGCATTATTTGTACAAACTGCTAAGTGGAACTAACCAGTGGCACTCCTTATCAGCGGCTTAGAGGGCACAACGCTACCTCCTGTGAGGCGCCACTTACTGCCCCTTTCCTCTGCTGCTAATGATTTCACTGAGCTGTGTCATGAACACAGAAATTTCCTATGTTTTCATGAGCACTGCGAGTGTGTTGGTCAAACTTCTTGTCCTCAAATCCAGGCTCCTGATGACAGGAGGAGGAGTGCGTTTGTGGGAGTTGAAAAACATGATCCTGCTACAGAGTACTGTTTAAAAACACAGCAGCCTGTAAATGGATGTCTGGATAGCACATGTCAGGGGCGTAGTTCAAGTACAATCCCCTAACACAGGCATTATCCATTTTATTTAGCAGACATACTGCATATGCCTCAGGCTGCACAGTATATTCAGTGCTTAATTTGTGCCGGTGCTTTCTGGTGCTTAGCACTGGCACTTTTTTCTTGTATATCTGCTAAAATGTGGTTATCAGGGCGTGCTTTATTGCATTCCAGAGGTCAATAAGAAGCCACTCAATGCAGGAGGGACAGGAGGCGCAGCACTGTCCCAGCTTCTCGTAGGGCTATGCGTTCTGTCCTATCAAGATGTTGGGAGAGGGATTTCAAACCTGGCCATGCTGTTCTGTCTGGATCCTTGTTGGGGATTGTGGCTTTGTGATTCCATTGTCCGGCACCAAATTACTGCTGTGCTGCTGCCATGGAGCCTCTGAGTTGCCAGCTAAGGAAACAAGATAAGTAAAACAAAAAGTTGTTTATTTTTGTATGTGTATGTACAGGTTTGTGAGTCTGTTGGCAAGTGATTGGCAGTGAATAAGATTAAATTAGTGTGTGTGTTTGTGTGTGAGAGTGGCTGTGTTTGTGTGTGTGTATGTGTGTGGTTGAATGTGTTGTTGTGTGTGTGGCTTTGTGCGGTTGTGTGTGGTTGTGGGTATGTGTGTGGTTATGTGTGTGTGTGGTTGTTTATGTGTTTGTGGTTGAGTGTGTGGTTGTGGGTGTGTTTGTGTTTGTGTGTGGTTGTGTGTGGTTTTGTGTGGTTGTGTGTGTGGTTGTGGGTGTGGTTGTAGGTGTGGTTGTGTGGTTTTTGTGTGGTTGTGTTTGTGGTTGTGTGTGGTTGTGTGTGTGTGTTTGTGTGTGTGCTTGTGTGTGTGGTTGTGGGTGTGGTTGTGTGTGTGTGGTTGTGTGTGTGGTTGTGTGGGTGTGTGGTACTGTGGTTGTGTCTGTGTGGTTGTGTGTGGTTGTGTGTGTGGTTGGGCGTGGCTTCGGTCATGTGTGTGATTGAGTGTGTGGTTGTGTGTGTGTGTGGTTGTGTGTGTGTGTGGTTGTGTGTGTGTGTGGTTGTGTGTGTGATTGTGTGTGTGTGTGTGTGGTTGTGTGTGTGATTGTCTGATTGGGTGTGGTTGTGTGGGTGTTTGGTTGTGTGTGTGTGGTTGTGTGTGTGTCTGGTTGCGTGTGTGTGGTTGTGTGTGTGTGGTTGAGTGCGTGGTTGTGTGTGTGTGGTTGTGTTTGTTGTTTTGTGTGGTTGTGTGTGGTTGTGGTTGTGTGTGTGGTTGTGTGTGTGATTTTGTGTGTTTGTGTGGTTGAGTGTGTGGTTGTGTGTGTGGGTGTGTTTATGTGGTTGTGTGTGTGTGATTGTGTGTGGTTGGGTGTGGTTGGTGTGTGGTTGTGTGTGTGGTTGTGTGTAGTTGTGTGTGTGGTTGTGTGTGTGGTTGTGTGTGGATGTGGGTGTGTGTGAATGTGTGTGTGGCTGTGTGTGTGGTTGTGTGTGTGTGTGTGGGTGGTTGTGTATGTGTGTAGTTGTGTATGTGTGGTTGTGTGTGTGTGGTTGTGTGTGTGTGGTTGGGTGTGGTTTTATGTGTGCGCGTGGTTGAGTGCTTGGTTGTGTATGTGGTTGTGTGGTTGAGTGTGGTTGCGGTTGTGTGTGTGGTTGTGTGTGTGTGTGGTTGTTTGTGTGTGTTGTTGAGTGTGTGGTTGTGTGTGGTTGTGAGTGTGGTTGTGTGTGTGGTTGTGTGTGTGGTTTTGTACAGTTGTGTGTCATTGTGGGTGTGGTTGTGTGTGTATATGTGCGGCTGTGGGTGTGGTTGTGTGTGTGTGTGGTTGTGTGTGTGTGTGTTGTGTGTGTGTGTGGTTGTGTGTGTTTGTGTGTGGTTGTGTGTGTGTTTGTGTGTGTGGTTGTGTGTGTGGTTTTGTGTGGTTGTGTATGGTTGTGGGTGCGGTTGTGTGTGTTGGTGTGGTTGTGTGTGTGGTTTTGTGTGGTTGTGTGTGTGTGTGAGTGTGTGTCCGTGTGCATGTGTGTGTGTGTGTATGTGTGTGTGTGTGTGTTTGAAAGTGTCAATGAGAGTGAAAGGAAGACCTTGAGTTTGATAATTTATAAATGAGAGAAAGGGAGTGAGTGCAAGGGAGTGAGTGAAGGAGAGCAAGTGATTTAGGAGTGAGTGGTTGAAGGTTATAAGAGGGTGTGGATGTCATTTAGCGGTACAGCAGGTAATGTTGCACCAGGACTGTTAGAAGGGGCGATCCCAGAGGCCGGGTTATGTCTACCCAACTCCTCCGTGACCTACCTCTCCCACCAATAATGCCGAGCCTTGTGAGGGATCTCCACCGGGGAAGGCCTCAGGTAGCGAATCGTACACACGAGGACCACACCACACTTATGAACAGATAGAACACCGAAGGATTAGTTATCAACTTCTTTATAATCACGAAGAAAAGTAATATCACACTGATGTTCAATGATCGAGGGATCGCAGAGATTCTCAAGTCTTTAGGGAGGGGGTAGCGGGACAGTCTTGGTATGGTAGGCCAGTACGTAGAGTACCCTGCACACAGCCCTCAATCCTCGAGCCGGGGGGTTACGGAAGGTGATAATCGCACTGGTGATCCTACTCACTTTAGGATGGATCTCTCGGGTTGGTAACTTTGATAGTCCAGCCGGAGTAGAATGTTCCTCGAGCCGCGACAGCGTCAGCAGGGCTCGCTCTGGAGGAAGTTCAGGAGGTGCCGCGACCATGTCAGCAGGGCTCAGAAGGTTCGGTAGAGGTCTTCAAGATTCAAGCTCGAGCCGTGACGAGGTCAGCAGGGCTCCGATGGTTCAGTTCCAAGAACGAGCCGCGACAGCATCAGCAGGGCTCAAAGAGTTCACGAGGTTCGGTTCAGCCATGATCAGATCAGCAGGGCTTCCTTGTCCAAGATACAACTGCCCGCTAGTTCAGGGGCGGCCCTTGATATAGTCCAGTGACCCTTTGATGTCCGGACTCTCGCAGGCGGAGGTCCGAGGCTGTGGGGGCGGTCCGTGGGTGAGGTCTGGCGGTTGGTCCTTTGATCCCTTTGAGGATGCGTCCGGGAATTCCCAGACGCCCAGCAGGTCTGGAGCCAGCACTCGGGAGGCCAGAGGTGCAAACGAAACTGGCCCCCAGGGGAAGACCGGAGGTGTGATCGAAACCAGTCTCTCAGGGGAGGCCGGAGGTGCCATCGAAACTCCTCGCCTTCTCTCACTAGAGTAGCCCTCACCCTTCCAACGGGGGCTGGCGCGTCTGGAGCCTACGCTGCGCTGGGGCTGGGGTCATGCTAGGCCCACGGCATCAGGGATCTCGGGAAGGGAAAATGGCTGCCGATGGGCCTATGGAGCCTTGCGGGTTTGTGGTTCGCAGGCTGGAAGGGTGGCCGGGGACAGGCCGATGTGGGCCATGGGCGTTGGGTCGGACATGGGCAGGGCAGCTAGGGGTTTCTAGGTATGGAGCTGGGCTAACGGGGAGCTCTGTCGCGGGGGGGGAACCACGCCACGAGGCCGGGTCCAACACGGACCCGGAGTCAGTAAGTGTCAAAGGGTGATTGTGTGTAAGTGTATTTGTAAGTGAGTGTGAGAACCAGTGAGTGTGAGTATGTTTGTGTATGAGAAACATTTAAGTGGGAGTATAAGAGAAAATGAGTAAGAGAGATTGTGAGTTGCAGTCAGTGAGGAGGAAGAGAGTGAATGTGATAGGGAGTGAGAATGAGTGAGAGTAAGAGACTGTTAATCAGTAAGTATGTGTTTGTTTGCATATTTTATGATTGTGAGCCGCGGGCCATAGCAGACCCAATATCATTCTGGGGTTATGGCGACACCCAAGGTAACATGCTGCCAGTCAGCTGCTGCTATATTGAAGACACAGCATAGCATAAGGCAAATGCAGGCCCTGATAATACTAGAAGGTATTTTTGGCATGTGGCCGCAGTGCACAAATGCTGGTGCTTGCATACTGGGGAAAATTCTTCACATGGGTCACCAGTGGCAAAATGCTGGACGTAGGATATTGGAAGTAATTCTTGGCATAAGAGGGGCACCCAAGGTTATATGTTATATATATATATATTTTCTTATAACGCGCACTGCTAGTCGAGACTGTCCTGGCGCGAGAGAAGTTCAGTGTCAGAAACGAGAGATGCCAAGAAAAGACATGTGGATTACGTGACTTGCTTGAATAAAAAGGTTTTTAGGTGTTTTTTAAAGTATGTAAGGTTTGTCGTATGTCTCAGATGGTCAGGGAGACTATTCCATAGATGGGCGGCTCTAACCGTCATGGATTTTCCCCCCAGACGGGCTCTCTTAAATCTGGGAGTAACCAGATGTCTGAGGGAGGCAGATCTCAATTGACGCGGGGGCTGATAAAAGGCAAACCTGGCACTGAGGTATGGTGGGCATGGACCGTGTAAGGCCTTGAAAGCTAGTGTTAGGATTTTGAAGCGCACTCTGAGGGCAACTGGAAGCCAATGGAGTTCCGCAAGTTGTCTTCGTACACTATGGCATTTGGGGATGTTGTATAGGAGCCTCACTGTCGCGTTCTGGACTACTTGCAGTTTGCGAAGCAGAAAATCAGGAGCGCCCACATATAATGCGTTGGC
The DNA here is from genome assembly GCF_964263255.1 of Lissotriton vulgaris. NCBI lineage: Eukaryota > Metazoa > Chordata > Amphibia > Caudata > Salamandridae > Lissotriton > Lissotriton vulgaris. The sequence continues at coordinate 1,025,830,294 of NC_141689.1, read as the reverse complement.
GTAATCCAGACGCGAAAGAATGAGTGCTCTAGCCACTGTTTCCTTCGCTTCCTGGGGAAGAAGTGGAAAGAACTTCCGGAGGGTAATAAGGGTACCATAGCAGGTTCAAGCCAATCTCGAGATCTGATCTCGAAAGCACAGATCGGCGCCAAACCAGATCCCTAAGTTTTTAGCAACTCCGCAATTTCCAGACGGGCACGGCAATCCAGTGGGCCAGATGGATTCCCTGAATCCCGCTGGGAATTGGCCATACAAGAGAATCTCTGACTTGTCCTCATTGCATTTGAGGGCAGCCTTGGCCAGCCAGGCAAATACTGAGGACAGGCACAATTGGACTCTCATTGTATCAAGGTTGTTCTTGTCCCACGTGAAGAGAAGCTGGGTGTCATCGGCGTAGGCCATTATTTTAGCACCCAGACTCTCTGCAAGATGTACAAGGGGGGTCAGGTATACATTGAAGAGCAGGGGGCTTAGAGTCGACCCTTGGGGGACTCCAGTGTCCACCTTGCTAATCGATGACTGGTAGGGAGGGAGCCAGATTTGTTGTGAACGGTCTGTGAGAAAGGACTTGACCCATTTGAGAGCCGCGCCAGTGATGCCAATGTCCTCTAGCCTAGAGATCAGCTGGACATGTGGAACCGTGTCGAACGCGGCAGAGAGGTCCAAAAGAATTAGGGCCGCTCTGCCGCCCCCGTCCAGACAGTCTCTAATAGCCTCGGTTACCTCCACTAGCGCGGTCTCAGTACTAAAGGAGGAGCGGAAACCTGACTGGGCAGGGTGTAATGCCCCCGTGGATTCCACGAACCTCTCAAGTTGACGAAAAGCCACTTTCTCACAGACTTTGGCTATTGCAGGGAGCAGAGAGATGGGTCTGTAGTTGGAGGCAGCCAGGGGGTCTGCGGAAGGTTTTTTAATTAGACCCTGCAATACTGGAAGTAATGCTTGACACAAAGGGACACCTTTTGTAAAATGCTGATACTGGCATACTAGAGGTAATTCTTTGCCTTAGAGGTGGCAGTAATTGCATATTGGGGCTGAGGGGATGCATTGGGGCATGATAAAATCCTACCTTTGAAATGCTGAAGGTATTTTGTGACATGCCGTTCAACAATGGTATGTGGGAAATATCAATGGAAAAATACTAGTACTGAAATATTGTATGTAATTCTTGACCTAAGGGAGTACCCATGACAAAATGCTGGCATTACATACTGGTTTTTATATTTGTTTATTTTAACATTTATTGACTTAAACAGGACTACTTAGGCCTCCCCGTCATTCTTGATTCTAGTACTAAGGATGGCCAAGGGATGAATAGTCCATTATTGTTTATAGTAAAAGACAGTCTGCGACACTTGAGGTATAAAGGTGGCAGTAAACGGGTCAGGTCATCGCCCTCTAAACCCTGGTTCTCCCACGCTCTCAGGGAACTTAAATCCGGCTGCAAAAAACTGGAGCGAGCCTGGCGCCGTGAATTCCGCCCTGATCTGAAGAGTGATCTGCGGAAGGCGCAGAAGGTTTACTATGCCGAAATTAAAGCTGCCAAAAGTAGGTACTTCTCAGAAAGGATAGAGAAGGCGGACAACAATGGCAAAGAAGTCTTTGCCATTGTTCAGAGTTTCCTTTCTCCCTGTGCTGCCTTACCAGTTCTTCCGGCCTCCGATCTCTGGTGTGAAGAACTGGCCTGCTTTTTTGATAATAAAATCATCAAAATTCAAGAGGAGCTCCAAAATTCCAGTGGGCTTCTTCGGCCCTTGTCACCCTTCGCTTGTTCTGGGGGGAAGCAATCTACTAGCCAATTTACCACCTTTGAGCCAGCTGTGCAAGCGGACGTGCTGGCCATCTTGGAGTCATTAAAGTCGGGTTCACCCTCTGACCCTTGCCCCGCCAGGGTTCTGGGGGGAGCTGCGAGCTTGGTTTATCAGGAGGCCACTCAGGTGGTCAATTTGTCTTTGTCCTCTGCCTCAGTGCCACATTGCTGGAAACAGGCGAAATTGCTTCCCCTCCTTAAGAAGCCTGGCCTGGACCCTCTAGCCACGTCCAGCTATCGTCCGATATCGTTGCTCCCGGCACTGGCGAAGGTCTGTGAAAAGGTTGTCTATAGGCAGCTGAATAATTTTATTGAGTCCTCTCAGGCCCTGCACCCGGCTCAATCGGGTTTCAGGGCGGCTTTCAGCACCGAGACGGCTCTGGTGGAAGTTTCGGAGGCCATCAGGGAGTGTCTGGACGGAGGCGGCAGAGCGGTCCTGGTTTTGCTGGACTTATCTGCCGCCTTCGATACGGTTCCCCATGCTCTGCTGCTGAATCGGTTGGCAGAGGTGGGACTGTCAGGCGCGGTTCTGGCTTGGCTGTCCTCGTTTCTGTCGGAACGGACGCAGCAAGTTTGGATGCCTCCTTACGCCTCGTCTCCCAAGAAGCTCAGCACAGGGGTCCCCCAGGGGTCGACGTTAAGCCCCCTGTTGTTTAACGTTTATATGACCCCGCTGATCTATCTGGCTGAGCAGTGGGGAGCCAAAATAATGGCGTACGCCGACGACACTCAGCTGTTGTTTACCTGGCCTAAGAATTGCCTAGATGCTAGTGTCGTCTGCTCCTGTCTATCCAATGTCTTTCGGTGGCTCCTGTCAGCCCAACTTAAATGCAACGAGGACAAGACAGAGCTGTTGTTTTATGGCAACTTTCCGGCCAATTTTAAGGATCTTATTTGGCCGCCTGATTTTGCTTGTCCCAGTTCTCTTGGAGGCCCGGCCAAAAATTTGGGGGTCTGGTTCGGACAGGATCTTAAGTTTGAAGTACATCTAAAAAAACTTACGGCGACCTGTTTTGCGACCCTCAAGTCACTAAAAAGGTTCCTTCCACTGCTCCACAGGGAAGCAAAAGAGACGGTTCTGCGTGCTCTGATTCTATCTAGGCTGGATTATTCCAATGCCCTCTTTAGCGGTCTTCCTAAATATCTCATCAACCGAATGCAGATTATTCAGAATGCGGCGGTCCGACTTTTATTCCATCTCCCGAGAAGAACTAGCGCTTCTGCTCATCTCCGAAAGCTCCATTGGCTTCCAGTGGCCCATCGTATTGTGTTCAAATCTCTGGTCCTGGCCTTCCGTGCCCTGCATCAACACGGACCACAATATTTGCACAAGAGGTTCACGTTTTATTCCCCTCGCCGTGCACTCCGATCAGCTAATCTCCTTCTGATGTTTACGCCTAAAATCAGATATGTGAGATTGGGTGGTCAATCTATTTCTGTCCAAGCAGCTCGATCCTGGAATGCCCTGCCGCTCTCTTTGCCTGCGTCAGCCACACTGGCAGAATTTAAGAAGGGGTTAAAAACTCACCTTTTTAATCTCAGTATCTAGTTGCTTCCCTTCTTCCTTGGTTCGGCTCTGTCTAGTTCACATATCGCGCCAGGATACTCTGTAGTAGCAGAGCGCGTAATAAAATCTTTTATACAAGTTATACAAGTTATAAGTGCCAACTCCCTGAGCACAACCAATTGGAACGTAAAAACGTTCTAAGGAATTCTGACTTAATGAAGTTTCAACAAATAATAATTTCCATCATCGTTTAGAATTATTCCATGTTTTCTCCACAGAGAAATATTCAAATCATTTGATGGTTTGCTGGTTTAGTATCCTTTAACATTCCCAAAAAATATGCATATGAATCATTGCGAATTCACCCAATGCATTTCGGACTGATAAAGTCCTTCATCAGGGGTAGTCTGAAAACAATGTAAACAAAAAAACCTAGACACCCGCATTATTTGTACAAACTGCTAAGTGGAACTAACCAGTGGCGCTCCTTATCGGCGGCTTAGAGGGCACAACGCTACCTCCTGTGAGGCGCCACTTACTGCCCCTTTCCTCTGCTGCTAATGATTTCACTGAGCTGTGTCATGAACACAGAAATTTCCTATGTTTTCATGAGCACTGCGAGTGTGTTGGTCAAACTTCTTATCCTCAAATCCAGGCTCCTGATGACAGGAGGAGGAGTGCGTTTGTGGGAGTTGAAAAACATGATCCTGCTACAGAGTGATGTTTAAAAACACAGCAGCCTGTAGATGGATGTCTGGATAGCACATGTCAGGGGCGTAGTTCAAGTACAATCCCCTCACACAGGTATTATCCATTTTATTTTGCAGACATACTGCATATGCCTCAGGCTGCACAGTATATTCAGTGCTTAATTTGTGCCGGTGCTTTCTGGTGCTTAGCACTGGCACTTATTTCTTGTATATCTGCTAAAATGTGGTTATCAGGGCGTGCTTTATTGCATTCCAGAGGTCAATAAGAAGCCACACAATGCAGGAAGGACAGGAGGCGCAGCACTGTCCCAGCTTCTCGTAGGGCTATGCTTTCCGTCCTATCAAGATGCTGGGAGAGGGTTTTCAAACCTGGCCATGCTGTTCTGTCTGGATCCTTGTTGGGGATTGTGGCTTTATGATTCCATTGTCCGGAACCAAATTACTGCTGTGCTGCTGCCATGGAGCCTCTGAGTTGCCAGCTAAGGAAACAAGATAAGTAAAAAAAAAAGTTGTTTATTTTTGTATGTGTATGTACAGGTTTGTGAGTGTGTTGGACAGTGATTGACAGTGAATAAGATTAAATTAGTGTGTGTGTTTGTGTGTGAGAGTGGCTGTGTTTATGTGTGTGTATGTGTGTGGTTGAGTGTGTTGTTGTGTGTGTGGCTTTGTGCGGTTGTGTGCGGTTGTGGTTATGTGTGTGGTTATGTGTGTGTGTGGTTGTTTGTGTGTGTGTGGTTGAGTGTGTGGTTGTGGGTGTATTTGTGTGTGTGTGTGTGGTTGTGTGTGTGGTTTTGTGTGGTTGTGTGTGTGGTTTTGGGTGTGGTTTTGTATGTGGTTTTTGTGTGGTTGTGTGTGTGGTTGCGTGTGATTGTGTGTGTGTTTGTGTGTGTGATTGTGTGTGTGGCTGTGGGTGTGGTTGTGCGTGTGTGGTTGTGTGTGTAGTTGTGTGTGTGGTTGTGTGGGTGTGTGGTACTGTGGTTGTGTCTCTGTGGTTGTGTGTGGTTGTGTGTGTGGTTGGGCGTGGCTGTGGTCATGAGTGTGATTTTGTGTGTGGTTGTGTGTGTGTGTGCGGTTGTGTGTGTGATTGTGTGTGTGTGTGGTTGTGTGTGTGGTTGTCTGATTGGATGTGGTTGTGTGGGTGTTTGGTTGTGTGTGTGTGGTTGTGTGTGTGTGTGGTTGTGTGTGTCTGTGTGTGTGGTTGTGTGTGTGTGGTTGAGTGCGTGGTTGTGTGTGTGGTTGTGTGTGTGTGGTTGTGTTTGTGGTTTTGTGTGGTTGTGTGTGTGGTTGTGTGTGTGTGATTTTGTGTGTTTGTGTGGTTGAGTGTGTGGCTGTGTGTGTGGGTGTGTTTGTGTGGTTGTGTGTGTGTGGTTGTGTGTGTAGTTGTGTGTGTGGTTGGATGTGGTTGGTGTGTGGTTGTGTGTGTGGTTGTGTGTAGTTGTGTGTGTGGTTGTGTGTGTGTGGTTGTGTGTGTGGTTGTGTGTGGTTGTGGGTGTGTGTCAATGTGTGTGTGGTTGTGTGGTTGTGTGTGTGTGTGTGTGGGTGGTTGTGTATGTGTGTAGTTGTGTATGTGTGGTTGTGTGTGTGGTTGGGTGTGTGTGGTTGGGTGTGGTTTTATGTGTGTGTGTTGTTGAGTGCGTGGTTGAGTATGTGGTTGTGTGGTTGTGTGTGTGGTTGTGTGTGTGTGTGGTTGTGTGTGTGTGTTGTTGAGTGTGTGGTTGTGTGTGATTGTGAGTGTGGTTGTGTGTGTGGTTGTGTGTGCGGTTTTGTGCAGTTGTGTGTGGTTGTGTGTGTGGTTGTGTGTGTATATGTGCGGCTGTGGGTGTGGGTGTGGTTGTGTGTGTGTGTGGTTGTGTGTGTTTGTGTGTGGTTGTGTGTGTGTTTGTGTGTGGGGTTGTGTGTGTGGTTTTGTGTGGTTGTGTATGGTTGTGGGTGCGGTTGTGTGTGTGGGTGTGGTTGTGTGTGTGGTTTTGTGTGGTTGTGTGTGTGTGAGTGTGTGTCCATGTGCATGTGTGTTTGTGTGTGTGTGTGTGTGTGTTTGAAAGTGTCAATGAGAGTGAAAGGAAGACCTTGAGTTTGATAATGTATGAATGAGAGAAAGGGAGTGAGTGCAAGGGAGTGAGTGAAGGAGAGCAAGTGATTTAGGAGTGAGTGGTTGAAGGTTATAAGAGGGTGTGGATGTCATTTAGCGGTAAAGCAGGTAATGTTGCACCAGGACTGCTAGAAGGGGCGATCCCAGAGGCGGGGTTATGTCTACCCAACTCCTCCGTGACCCACCTCTCCCACCAATAATGCCGAGCCTTGTGAGGGATCTCCACCGGGGAAGGCCTCAGGTAGCGAATCGTACACACGAGGACCACACCACACTTATGAACAGACACAACACCGAAGGATTAGTTATCAACTTCTTTATAATCACGAAGAAAAGTAATATCACACTTATGTACAACGATCGAGGGATCGCAGAGAGTCTCAAGTCTTTAGGGAGGGGGTAGCGGGACAGTCTTGGTATCGTAGGCCAGTACGTAGCGTACCCTGCGCACAGCTCTCAATCCACGAGCCGGGGGGTTACGGAAGGTGATAATCGCACTGGTGATCCTACTCACTTGAGGATGGATCTCTCAGGTTGGTAACTTTGATAGTCCAGCCGAAGTAGAATGTTCCTCGAGCCGCGACAGCGTCAGCAGGGCTCGCTCTGGAGGAAGTTCAGGAGCAGGCGCGACCACGTCAGCAGTGCTCAGAAGGTTCGGTAGGGGTCTTCAAGATTCAAGCTCGAGCCGCGACGAGGTCAGCAGGGTTCCGATGGTTCAGTTCCAAGAACGAGCCGCGACAGCATCAGCAGGGCTCAAAGAGTTCACGAGGTTCAGTTCAGCCGCAATCAGATCAGCAGGGCTTCCTTGTCCAAGATACAACTGCCTGCTTTTTCAGGGGCGGCCCTTGATATAGTCCAGTGACCCTTTGATGTCCGGACTCTCGCAGGCAGAGGTCCGAGGCTGCGGGGGCGGTCCGTGGGTGAGGTCCGGCGGTTGGTCCTTTGATCCCTTTGAGGATGCGTCCGGGAATTCCCAGACGCCCAGCAGGTCTGGAGCCAGCACTCGGGGTGGCCAGAGGTGCAATCGAAACTGGCCCCCAGGGGAAGACCAGAGGTGTGATCGAAACCAGTCTCTCAGGGTAGGCCGGAGGTACCATCGAAACTCCTCGCCTTCTCTCACTAGGGTAGCCCTCACCCTCCCAACGGGGGCTGGTGCGTCTGGAGCCTACGCTGCGCTGGGGCTGGGGTCATGCTAGGCCCACGGCATCAGGGATCTCGGGAAGGGAAAATGGCTGCCGATGGGCCTATAGGGCCTTGCGGATTTGGGGAGTGCAGGCTGGAAGAGTGGCCAGAGACAGGCCGATGTGGGCCATGGGCGTTGTGTCGGACATGAGCAGGGCAGCTAGGGGTTTCTAGGTATGGAGCTGGGCTAACGGGGAGCTGAGTCACAGGGAGGGAACCACGCCACGAGGCCGGGTCCAACACGGACCAGGAGTCAGTAAGTGTCAAAGGGTGATTGTGTGTAAGTGTGTTTGTAAGTGAGTGTGAGAACCAGTGAGTATGAGTATGTTTGTGTATGAGAAACATTTAAGTGGGAGTATGAGAGAAAATGAGTAAGAGAGATTGTGAGTTGCAGTCAGTGAGGAGGAAGAGAGTGAATGTGATAGGGAGTGAGAATGAGTGAGAGTAAGAGACTGTTAATGAGTAAGTATGTGTTTGTTTGCATAGTTTATGATTGTGAGCCGCGGGCCATAGCAGACCCAATATCATTCTGAGGTTATGGCGACACCCAAGGTAACATGCTGCCAGTCAGCTGCTGCTATATTGGAGACACAGCATAGCATAAGGCAAATGCAGGCACTGATAATACTAGAAGGTATTTTTGGCATGTGGCCGCAGTGCACAAATGCTGGTGCTTGCATACTGGGGAAAATTCATCACATAGGTCACCTGTGGCAAAATGCTGGACCTGGGATATTGGAAGTACTTCTTGGCCTAAGAGGGGCACCCAAGGTGAATTACAGACCCTGCAATACTGGAAGTAATGCTTGACACAAAGGGACACCTTTTGTAAAATGCTGATACTGGCAAACTAGAGGTAATTCTTTGCCTTAGAGGTGGCAGTAATTGCATATTGGGGCTGAGGGGATGCATTGGGGCATGATAAAATGCTACCTTTGAAATGCTGGAGGTATTTTGTGACATGCCGTTCAACAATGGTATGTGGGAAATATCAATGGAAAAATACTAGTACTGAACTATTGTATGTAATTCTTGACCTAAGGGAGTACCCATGACAAAATGCTGGCATTACATAATGGTTTTTATATTTGCTTATTTTAACATTTATTGATTCAACACCTTCGCTGCTATTGATATTTTCCTCCTGTGCTGAAAATGATATTTTCCCATTGTTCATGACGAGCTCAGCTCGTCATCAGCACAGCTCCACTGTGCCTCATGACGAGCTGAGCTCGTCATGAGCATCGAAGGGGTTAAACAGGACTACTTAGGCCTCCCCGTCATTCTTGATTCTAGTAATAAGGATGGCCAAGGGATAAATAGTCCATTACTGTTTATAGTCAAAGACAGTCTGCGACACTTCAGGTAAGTGCCAACTCCCTGAGCACAACCAGTTGGAACGTAAAAACGTTCTAAGGAATTCTGACTTAATGAAGTTTCAACAAATAATGATTTCCATCATCATTTAGAATTATTCCATGTTATCTCCACAGAGAATTATTCAAATCATTTGATGGTTTGCTGGTTTAGTATCCTTTAACATTCCCAAAGAATATGCATATGAATCAATGCGAATTCACCCAATGCATTTCAGACTGATAAAGTCCTTCATCAGGGGTAGTCTGAAAACAATGTAAACAAAAAAATATATGTAGGATCTTTCAAAGTGTCATAATGCACAAAAACATTGATAGCCATATTTACATGAGTACTAAGTGATAACCAACATGCTCAAAAGTATTCAAAATAATTGAATGGAACGGTGACTGTAGTGAGTCAGGGCAGGTAAAAATGCCATTGGAAAAAAGAAACCTAACGGGTGGCTGTGAGACCGTGAAGCGGACTGAAAGGTGCAACGTGACCAAACACCGTGTGGGAAATTAAGTGAAGCAGTTTAACGTGAACCGTGAGCGAGATACGCCGTACGTCCAAGCGCGAGTTAACAAATCAAAGTGCTTGCCCAAGATGAGTGAAATAAGTATTAACGAGTAGTGCGTAGCCCATTAGTGAACAACAGAAGTGAACTTACTACTAAACAAAAGTTGACAGCATGTCAATGCCGGGCGGCCATCATTACGCCAGTGCGTGAGTTAGTGTCGGAAGTAACGGATGTTAAATGTCAAAGTTTACAGTGTCGACATAGAAAGAAGACAATGCTTATGGCATCCATCTTGTAGCGGTGTACAAGGAAAATGAATGAAAAACGAGTGAATGGAAATGAATAAGCATACATTAGTGCAACAATAATAAGTGAAAATAAAGACGGTGAGACATACGGATAAAGGTTGCAGATCACGAAGTATAGCGAACAGCGGATGAACAAAAAAATATTAAGCAGACAGGTTAATCACAGTATCATAAATAGCACAAAAATTCCATCCGATCATTTAGACCCCATGGTCTGGAGGATTGTAGGAACTTTTTCCAATGATTTTCTCTTTGCAATAGAAAGTTGTTATTATCTCTATCATCGCGCTTAGACACCACTTCAACAGCAGCAAATCGTAATTGGCTGACATTGTGTCTGAGTTCTTTGAAGTGAGCTGCTACGGTTGATTTCAAAGTCCTGATGTTACTTTTGTGTTCGTTAATTCGTGTTTTCAATTTACGTGAGGTCTTCCCCGTGTAGATCAATCCACAGGGGCATTTGATTACGTACACCACGTTTTCAGTGTCACATGTGGCATTGAGTTTGAGGTTGATGTTGGTACCTTTCATAGGATGTTTCATGACTGACCCTTTAATGAGATTATTGCAATTTTTGCAATTTAAACATGGTTGGTTGCCTTTGTAGATGGTCAAAGTTTCTTGTATATGTTTAGTGATAATTTCCTTTAGATTGTGACCTCTTTTGTAGGCAAATAACGGTGGTCCTTGAAAAATCTGTTTGAAATCAGGTTCAGTGTCTATGATTGACCAGTGTTTGAGTATAGATGCCCTGTAGGCTTTAGAGGTAACTGAGTATTTAGACAAGACCACAGGTCTTCTGGTGATCTCCTTTTGTTTGAATGCCAATATTTCTTGGCGATTTAGCTTATCACAACGTTCTTTCGGGTTCCTAAGAATAGTCTGTGGATAACCTCTTTGTTCAAAACGTTTGAATGAATGAATGAATGAATGGGGGATTTATAGAGCGCATAGTTACACGGAAGCATCCCAGCGCTGAACCAGAACAGAGAGACCAGTGCGAGTACCAGAGAAAGAGATAGAAAGGGTTAAGGGAAGAGGTGGGTTTTTAGGAGTTTCCGAAATCGCAGATGGCAGGGTTCAGCCCGTAGTTTCAAGGGGAGGAAATTCCACAGTTTAGCTGTGTTAACCGAGAATCGTCGTCCTCCTGTACGTGCCTTTTTTACTCTGGGCACAGTGACCAGACGTTCATGATCTGAACGGAGTGGTCTGTTGGCTTTGTAGGGTAAAGTTCTTTAGGATGGGGGCCCCTTATCCTGCAACAGTTTGTGTGCAAGCCGGAGGACGGTACTCTTCATTGTATTTTAAAAATTTATTTGTATTCTTGTGATTTTAACCTCACCTGCACTGCACTAAAAGCGCCTCTCCCACGCGCTAAGCAGACCTCTTGAGCCACTCCTGAGACAGCGGCAACCAGCGCTGATACAGGAGCAACAACACACCGCCATCGCGGTTCGAAGGCGAGCCACGCCCCCTGCGAGGCCACGCCCCCTACACTACCATAAATGTGCCGCCCCCACCAGCGCAGCGGACGAGCGCAGCGGGAGCGCCGTTTGCGCGCCGAAGGCGCGCCTAAGGCAAGCCCGTCTGCGCCCGTCCGCGCACGCCCGGGCCTAGGGCCAGAACCCCTGCCCGACTCCCTCCACTCAATCATAAGGTACTCCCGTAGAGACCTATTGAGCCTCAGACCCCCCCCATCGCCCTGTGATTACATCCACAATCTCAAGGGACCTTTCACTGGCTGCTCCTTGTGCAAGCCTACGCAGCTCACGCTTCCTACTAGACCCAGCAAACCCGCCACCCTTAACTTTGCCTCTCTGAACTGCCGTTCACTCCCCAAACACGCGACCCAGATCTCCGACATCATAGAAGACCATGGAATTGATATATTCTTCCTCACGGAAACGTGGCTCGGCCCGCACTCACAATCCGACTTGGTCCTAGCAACCCCACAGGGCTACTGTATCCAATCCCTACCCCGTCCTCTAGGTAGAGGAGGCGGGATAGCCATTATCCATCGAGAACACCTTCACTTCAAAACCAACGATGCACAGATTACCGACGCAGAAGGCCTGCACTTCTCCGTCACACTCAACTCAACCACCTCCCTTACAGGACTCCTCATCTACCGCCCTCCCGGCACTCCGGGTCCCTTCACCTGTTCGCTTCTGGACCTAGTCACAACCCAAGCCCACTCCTCCTCAAACTACATGATAGTTGGAGACTTGAATATCCATCTTGAAGACCCGGCCGATTCAGTAGCCCTAGATCTGATTCAAGATCTAGCGGCACTCGGTATCCGTCTAATAAACTCCGGAGCCACTCACACCAAGGGCCACCTCCTAGACCCCGTACTTACCAACTCGCTCTCAATGTTAGCTAAGGAGGCCTTGCCCCTCCCCTGGACAGACCATTTCCTGGTCTCTTTCCAATTACCTGGATCCTCCACGAAAAACCGTACACTCCCTACCTTCAGCAAGGATAGGACCTGGCCCAGACTCTCTACGGACGAATGGGCTCAGGCCCTGGAAAAAAACCTCCCTGCTCAGGCGGAAGACCCAAATACAGCCGACAGAAAATTCAGAGACTGGATTACCGTCTCCTTAGACCTTATACTTCCACTCAGAAATAGGGAAAATAAAAACGGCAAACGTGGCTCAGCTCCATGGTACTCCACAGAGCTAAGAACACTGCGCAAAAATTGCAAAAAGGCCGAACGTCTCTGGAGAAAGACCTGGCAACATGCCAACAAAGAAGCCTACCAGTCTGCGGTCAAAATTTACAAAGAGGCTATCAAATCAGCCAAAGCTTCCTATTACAATACACGTATACAAGAAGCATCCAATTCAGCCCGAGAATCTTTTCTGATCGTCAAAGAGCTGACCAAGGTCCCCACCACCTCCTCCTACAACACACCCAAAGTTGACAGAAGTAACGAGTTAGCCAACTTCTTCAACGAGAAAATTTCCCGTATCCTGGCCTCCCTTCCTCCCCCCAGCCTTCCCAGTCTCACGGAAAGTAGTACTACCTCCGAACCGACTGCAAGCAGCTGTCGTCCTTCGCTTGGGACTTTTCGACCTGTCACCCCCGCAGAGGTTGAGCGAACCCTAGTAAAAATGAAAAGTGGATCCCCCCTGGACCCAGCCCCTATCAGGTTCCTCAAGACAGTAGCCTCAGTAATTGTCCCTACCATTACGGACCTTATCAACTGTTCGTTTTCCCATGGAATCGTACCCGACAGCTGGAAGAGTGCTGTGGTTAAGGCACTCTTAAAAAAAAAACAACTGGATCCATCGGACCTGTCCAACTACAGGCCAATATCCCTACTCCCCGGCATCAGTAAAGTCACTGAGAAATTAGTAAACACCCAATTATCCCAGTTCCTTGAAACGAACAAACTGCTCAGACAATCCCAAACCGGATTTCGCCCAGGCCACGGAACGGACACCGCACTGCTTGCGGTGATTGAAGAGGCAAGGGGCCTACAAGATTCAGGAGGATCAGTGGCAGTGATCCTCCTGGATCTAAGTGCGGCCTTCGATACGGTCAACCACCGTGTCCTTCTGAGCAGACTGGCAAATGCAGGACTTACCGGGACAGCCATCAAATGGATCGAATCCTATCTTACAGGACGCACCTTTCAAGTTTGGGATGATAGCCATCATTCATCCACCCTTCCACTTACTAGCGGCGTCCCCCAGGGCTCTTCCCTAAGCCCCGCGCTTTTTAATGTCTATATGGCCCCCCTCGAGGACGTGGTAACACCATTTAACATCAAAATGGTGAGTTACGCCGACGACACCCAACTAGTCGTCTCCCTGTCCCAGCTGACCGATCATCCTGAAAACCTGACTAATTGCCTCACGAACATCCACAACTGGATGAACGAATCAGCCTTGAAATTGAATGGGACTAAGACGGAGGTAATGTTACTCGGCAAGCAATGGACAACTATTCCTCCCACGATATGGCCCGATGTGTTCGGTGAAATTCCCCCCCCAAATCTGAAATCAAGACACTCGGGGTGTGGCTAGAGCCACAACTCACGATGAAGACCCAGGCAACCAAAACCTCGGGCACATGTTTTGGGCTCATGCGTTCGACTCGTAAAATCCTGCCCCTTCTCCCCCCTATGTCCAGAAAGCTCCTTATCCAGGGCCTAGTACTGTCCCGTTTAGACTATAGCAATCTGGTCTATTTGGGAGCACCCGAGGCCACCATCACAAAACTCCAGCGGACGCAGAATGCGGCAGCACGCCTGATCACCAACACTCCCTCCAGAACATCTGCCAAACCAGCCCTTAAAACCCTGCATTGGCTCCCTGTTCGCCAAAGGGTGCATTTTAAAGCTATGTGTACCACTCACAAGCTTTATAACGGCTCAGGCCCAGCGATCCTTAGCAAAATGATTACACCCTATATAGCCACTAGAACGCTTCGATCTCAAAATGAGAATCTAGTCCTCATTCCTAGATTCAAAAAAGTCCGCACAGGAGGTCGTCAATTCTCCGTTCAGGCGGCCAAAGGCTGGAACGCACTCCCTCGCCCCCTCAGACTGGAATCCAACTTCCTTGCGTTCCGAAAAAAACTCAAGACCCATTTGTTTCCAAAATAACACCCTTCAGCCACCTTCCCTCTCATTAGGTTCAAGTTACATAGCGCGGGGATACCCACGGGTCACCAGGCGCTGTAAAAATCGCTAAAATAAAAAATAAAAATAAATAAGGATTTGAATTTTACCCTTTCGCGTATCGGAAGCCAGTGCAGCAGCTTAAGTGCTGGTTTAGCTGATATTCTGGCTGAGGTGCCCGTGAGAATCCGTGCTGCAGCATTCTGGATCTGTTGGAGCTTGTTAAATGTGGTTTCTGGTGCACCAAGGAAGATAGAGTTACTGTAATCCAATCTGGACAGGATCAGTCCTTGGATAAGCAGCTTCCGAGAGGGCTGCGGAAGAAGTGGCAGAACCTTCCGAGCCGATCGGAGGAGGCCAAAACAGGCTCCCACCATTTTTTTTAGCTTGGGTCTTGAATGAAAGATCCTGTTCCATCCAGACCCTCAGGCTTTTGATCTTATTTTTTGGGTAGGGGGGCTCCCCCAGACAGGTGGGCCAGATGTTCGGGGGCAGAGTGGATCCTTTATGCCCTAATAGCATAATTTCGGTCTTAGACCCGTTCAGTTTGAGGGAGGATTCACACATCCAGGTATAAATTTTTGATAGGCAGGAGTGGAGGGTGTCTGGGCCCTGGGCAAGTTGGGATAAGGAGACGACCAGTTGGGTGTCATCAGCGTAGCTCACAATTTTGACATCAAACGGGGCGACCACCTCCTCCAGTGGGGCCATGTACACATTAAATAGTGTGGGGCTTAAGGATGAGCCTTGTGGTACCCCACACTGGAGGGGAATTGCCGCTGATCCTGAGTTACTCTCCCAAACCTGGAAGGAGCGTTTGCTAAGAAATGACGTTAGCCAGGACAAGGCTGTCCCTACCACACCTATGTCTGTCAGTCGTTGAATAAGGACCTGATGGTTAACAGTATCGTATGATGGTGGTGGCCTGTACTTCAAACTTGGTAGTATCAGATACAATCCGTTTCACCCGGAGAAGTTGGGAGAACGGTAAGTGGTTTTTCAGGGCTGTTTGATGGAAAGATTTGTAGTGCAGGGTGTTGTTCTTGCCAGTGGACTTCCTATATAGATCAGTTTCTAAGTGATCCTAAACACGGATAATCTTTACATCCAGGAAAGTGATCGATTCTTGGTTAAACTCATGTGTAAATTGAATGCGATCATTGATATTGTTCAGTTGTAGTGATGCTTTACTCAAAGATTCGTGATCTCCCTGCCACAAGACAAAAATGTCGTCAATGTACCTTAGGAAAATCTTGGCATGTGTCATCCAAGTATTAAGGTTCAAGATGTTATTTTCCTCAAAATACTTCATGAATGCATTGGCATAGACCGGCGAGGCACAGTTGCCCATAGAAGTACCGGATAACTGTACGTAATGCTGGCCCTCCCATTGGAAGTAACTCTGATATAGCGTGAAATGCATTAATTGCATTATGAAGATTTGAAAATCAGTATCCAAGTCAGAATGCAATAGAATATTCTCGATTGCCTCTATGCCCAGGTCATGTGGTATGCTGGTGTAAAGTGATTTTACATCAATTGAGCATAACCAAATAGGATCATTCTCTTCAAAAAATATATATTCAAAAAATATGTTACTGATATGGTGCAAAAAATCTGTTGTGTCTTTGACATAGGTACATGACCGTTGGACAAAAGGTTGTAAATATTTGTCAATTAGCTTTCCTGTAGCTTCGTGAATGCTTCCACGAGTAGAAACAATGGGCCTGAAAGGAGGTTGTGTCAAACTTTTATGAATCTTAGGCAGCATGTACATGCTGGGTGTTCTGGGATTTCTTGGAGTCAAAAATTGACAGTCTTTTGGTTGATGATGCCATTGTCATGTGCTGTCGATAGAATATTGAGTAAGACTTCAGTGAACTGTTTGGTGGGGTTTTAGTTGATGGCTTGATATGTGTTTCCATCAGAAAGATGTTCATTCACTTGTCTGCGATAGAAATCCATGTCCATTAGGACCAGAGCTCCTCCGT
This sequence comes from Lissotriton vulgaris, assembly GCF_964263255.1. Lineage (NCBI taxonomy): Eukaryota > Metazoa > Chordata > Amphibia > Caudata > Salamandridae > Lissotriton > Lissotriton vulgaris. The sequence goes on along the minus strand of NC_141689.1, from coordinate 1,025,814,188 downwards.
TGTCAGCGGATTGATAGGTAACCCCAGCATTCTTGGCTAGATTGTTCAATGTTGAGTATTCTTTGTTGGTCAAATTAGTATGCCTTGTGTTGCGTTTATAATTGAAACCTGAAATGTCATTTCTCACTAGGTTTTCAAAAATGTCAAATGACTTGTGGCTAATGGGTGCAATGAAAGTACTCTTGCTGCGCAGGCCTTTGAGTTGATCAACTTGATCACTGTCTGTATCCGGGACGATGTTTTCAAAATAGTGCCTGATAAGTAGGTTGCACATGAATGTGAATAAGCTTATTTCTAATTCAAGCTCGTTGGTATGGCTGGTAGGGACAAACGAAGTACCTTTTTGTAGAACCGATTTCTCTTGCTCTGTGAGTACATGTGACGAAATGTTGACTACTAGATTAATTTCTTCTTCGGCTGCTTTGCTTTCTTGTTGGCTGTGGTGCTCCTGGTATCTCGTTCCGTTTCCTTTTCCTTTTCCTTGTCTTTTCCTTTGGCTCCTCCGGGGTATTCTCTTTCTCCTGAACCTTCTTCTAAAAAAGGAACCGCAGTGGAAGTGGATGTGCTGAGTGTGGAATCTCTGCTCGTGGAAGGTTGTTGAGAACCAGTTTTTTTAAAGTTGGTGCGTACATCTTCCTCAGAAGAAGATGTCTCTGTTTCTGTATTGGTCTTGTATGGTTTATTCTGACGTCGTTTGGCATAAACCTAGCCCAGGAGTATACTTCCCCTAATTTGTAGTCAATAGTATCCCTTCTATATTTGCGTATCTTACGCTCATTGATTTCATGTGTGTGTTTGTCCAGTTGTGCAGTAATGTCCTCCTGGATCTTGGGCCATTCATCCTTGGTTAACATGTCAGATAAATCCTTTTTACATTGTTCTATGTCCTTGTTTAAATCCTCTAGAGCTCTTGATAGCTCGTCTACAATTAAAAGTCCTAAATCCAGCAAACACTTATTTAAGATGTCGTACCATCTATACACGAATTTGGAGCTGTTCTTGCAACGTAGCGGTTTCAGCGGGATTCGGAGACCCCTGGGAATTCGTTGAGCTTGATGATAGCGTATTAAAGTACTGGCATGAAGCCTTTGGCTAATTTCTTTCTTTGTAAGGTATAGTAGTTGTTTTATGCAACTCTCCTTGCTTCTTGTCAAAGTGGGATGTGCAGACACTTCAGGGATCAAAGCATATATTTTATCGATGTCATCTACCTTTTTTATAGTAAAAGTCGCCACTCCCTTATTATTCCACCAGAGAGGTACTTTATCCAAACCTACTGATCGCTGCAGGGTTCTCTTGTTACCCCTCCACATATGTTGGTCACAAAGATTCTAAAAGAAGATCACATCTTATCGTTCAACAAAATATTGGGTGCTTTGATTAAATCTATAAATAAGGGGGACATATATAGCAGTTCAGTTCCTAATACACTGCGATGACGGGGAGGCCTACGTAGTCCTGTTTAAATCAATAAATGTTAAAATAAACAAATATAAAAACCATCAGGTAAATATACTCAGTGGAAACGAACGGACATGTCTGGAGTGGGGGGATGGAAGGCATGGACTGTCCCCATCCTAGATAAAGAAGGGTTGCATTGCAGAAGTAACTGGAACATTATCCCTCTTTCCAACAGCAAAAGAATTAGAAGCAACTGGAGCGTTAAGAAGCCCAGGAATGATCTTATCATTCTTTGTTTTAACCATTCTGAACCAACCCAGAGACATTTAGAGGTGGGTAAGTGACTGTATTCTTCCTGTCTTTACCCGACAGAAAGGGAATAATATTAAACAGGAGGAGTGAAAGTGGGAATGTGTACATAGAGAGATATAGTTATAGGTGGCATATATGGATGGGGTTTAGTTCAGGAGGACCCCATGGACAGTCATGTTCTGTAACACTAGCCTTAGTGATTTAGTGTTTTCAATGTTGATAATCTCTTAATATATGTTGTATGATGTATTGTGTTCAAGACCCCTATGGCTCCACTTTTAAAACTGATGTGCAAAATGAAAAGAGTATATGAATTGAAAGAAATGTATTTATAAAATATGGTTCATGTGTTTAATGGATGCATATGTGAAATATATGAGTTTATGTATATCTTACCTTGACCGATGATGGTGTGAACAGGATATATAAAATGATGGGGGAGATGGGGAGCAATGTACCTATAGAATTGCACTTTGGACAGATATATGTGAATAATTAATATATTGCTTGTATGTTTTGTGATTAGGACATTATCGGGGGTTGTTTTTGTCCTGAAGAAGGTGGCCAACAATAATACAAGTGCCACCTAAACGCGTCAACGCATTCATTGATGTTACATCCAAGGAATTGCCCCGGTGGTTTAATATACGAATTTATTTATAGACTCCCGTATCAGATCGTTATAAATTTGAAATGGAGTAATACATTTTTGATGTTTTATGATTACACTGTGTCTTTTGTGGTTCTCTCATTTTTAAATGTTTTTAAATTGATTCTTTTAGATTTCCTGATGAAAGGACATTCATAAGACTTTCCCATGAGGCACAGGGTCAAGACTGATTTGCATATAGCTGGGTCTGAACTGGGTTGCAAAGTGATCTAAAGAACAATGAGGGATTCAACCCAGAGCTGTGACTGGGGGTGAGTGTCAGAAAAGTTTCATTGCTCCGTCCATCATGTCTTTGTGTTTGCTTTGTCCACCCTAAGTTGGCAGGGTATGCCCAGACAAGGGTCCCTTGCTCACTTTGCCACTGAATTTAGGCTAGCCTGGCTGATGAGGGGGTTTTATCCTCAAACCATTCTCAGGATGCTTGTTTCTGACCCAGGGAAGATCTGGCTTAGCAGTTCAGGCTGGACTGTTCCTATGAGACACAGGATAAAGACTGATTTTCACGGGTCTTAACTGGGGTGATGAGGTGAGAACAATGATGGATTCAACCCAAATCTGTGACTGGGGATGAGTGTCTGAAAAGTTTCATCGCTCTGACAATCATCTCTTTGTGTTTGCATTCATAAGACCTTGACATAAATGTTTGTATTTAGTACAACCCGTGTGTGTGTCTCCAGGTGGAGATTAGCGGCATCTGTTTCAGTGTGTGGTGCACCTCCAAAGTATAAGGAACTCAACAAAGGATGTATTAGCCTGATGAAGATAGATCATTCCTTTTACTTTCGTATACTATTTCATCACTGGTTTTGTTTATTCGGTTCAGCTGGTGAACTGATTATTGGATTAAAGTTTTCTCTGTAACTTAATTCTTGTAGGTGTGGTTTGCGCAAGTGTATAAGCTAGTCCAGCTGAGACGAGCATCTGTTTCTCACATTGCTACATGAGATTTCTGTGGAGCAGGTAATATTTAGTTTGACTTCCTTCATTTGTGGAAACATAGCTATTACTGTTGGATTAGAGGCTAGTAGAGTGCCTAGGGGAATGCAGTGGATTTCCCCTGCTTGGCACATCTCTCGTTAATTATTTCTGAGAATAGTGCTGACTGCTGAGACTTTGCAAAAGGTGCGAAGGGTGTGATGATGTATGAGGCAAAGTACGTGACAAATAGTTGCCTAGTTGTAATGTTATTGTGCCTTGCGGATATTATGTGAGATGGTATACCGGAAAATGAGGCAGCTCTGAATTTTAGAAAGATATATATTGTATGTATTTAACTTTCAAATGTATATATATTTAATCTTGAATTTGGAGAGTCCATCAACAAATGTATTAATTTTAACAAGAAATTATTTTGGTAGTTTGACAACATGTTTTGCAACTTTATAAATTGTAATTTGCCGCTTCAGTATCAATATTCAGTGAAGTTAAAGACCAACGCTCTAATATAAAGGATGCACTGGCCTTTTGAAATGTGCTTCATAAATTCAATCTAGTTTTAACCACTTCAAACCTGGAAAATGTGTATGTATGAGGATGATTGCAAATATGATCATTATTGACTGACTCAAGTTTAGCAGCCATCTCAGACCAAGCTGCATAATACATGAAAAAGTATTAATTTAGCCATTCATGCTCATTATTTAACCAAAAATCGATTAAACAAATGTAACTGATGAATTTGACATCTTCACCTATTAATGACTTTTCGGCTAACACCATTTTGATCTTTAAGGTCAAGATTGCAATAACAAAAGGAATCCTACATGTCCCAGAATCCACAAGTGCTGCTGGCTAAGTATCCAATATTGACTCACAACATTAAGCCACTTTGGAAAAGTAATGGAAGCTAGCATTTGAGTAATTTCTGAAATATGCATCTTAGGGTTATAAACCTATGATGCCCTTTCTAGAGGTGGGTAGGAGGCTAAGGGATTGGAAAAGGCATGGCAAAATGTTATTTTTTTTTTTTAATTTATTCAAAGTTTTCACCCCATTTTACAGTATTTTCCAGTACAGCACAAAAAGAATTCAAAACATGAAATCATATTCACTCGAGTATTTTCCACATAATATCAACAAATTTGATGTAAATCATAACATTAACATTGAGTGCTTTCTATCTACTCCTTTCTTCTCCTAATCCGGCCATGGGTATCCTTCCACAGTTCTGACTATTTTTCCACAGATCTAATGGTTGCCAGATTCTTTCACCTAATGTTCTCGCCCTCCTACCCTTCCTTTCATAGCTTTCTCCAAATTATACGTGGAGATCAACCTTGCTATCCACATTTGAAATGTAGGGGGAACCCTATCGAGCCATGCCCTTGCAATTCCAATTCGGTACACCGCCGCTACCATAAACAAAAATTCTATATGGTGGTCCTCTGTCCCTCCCAACACTCCTAGGATTATTATATCATCCGTCAATTTACTCTTAACTCCCAGTGAGTTCTCCAGAAAATTCTCAATTGCCCCTTTTAGTGTATGTAATTGCGGGCATTGGGCGAACATATGGACAATGTCCGCCTCTCTTGAATCACATCGTGGACAAGTGATTCCTGTGTCTCCACCCCACTGTGCAATTCTGGCTGGCGTGTGATATAGGGAGTACAGTATTTTATAATGTTGTGATTGTAAAGTCGCAGAGCATAGAACTGAATGCCCTAAATCCAAAGATGTCTGTAGATCCTCCAAGGACGCGCCCACCTTTTCCACCCATTTGGTAGTGAATTTATCTCTATCATCAGTTTTTAATATATACAATTCTGAATACAGCTGTCGAATTGTACAGCGGTTCGTCCTCTCAATACAATCCATAATTCTACTATGCTCAAACCCTATTAATCCACCTCTTTTATTTGCGAGATAACTTCTTATCTGTAAGTATTTAAAAAAGTTGTTTCCCATTATCCCATATTTCGTTTGTAAGTCCTTAAATTGTCTAATAACCCCCTCCGTGTCCAGTAAATCCCCTATCTTCTTGATCCCCTTATTATTCCAATCCTTCATAATTGCGTCCCTGAATATATCACCTGGCAGTGAATGATTATTATACAGGCGCTTATAGTAATTATATCGGCCAATGCCAAGCTTTTTCGCCACCACCTTCCAGACATTGTATGCTGCTCGTAGAGTCTTAAACGTAGTATGTTTGAAGTAGTTGTAATCGACTGTTTTCAACAGGCCATTCTCGGCTTCCTCTCCAACTAATGCTCTATATACATTCGTGTAGCCTAATCTGCCCTCTTGATTCTCATTTCCCCCGCCACCTAATAACCCCTGTGTATACTTCAACACCGCTGCCCAATAATAGAGCCTAAAATCCGGGGCCCCCCATCCCCCCTTCGCCCTCGGAAGTACCATGTGTTGATACGCTCTTCTAGTCTTCCCTTGGACCCAGATCAGTCTATTAAGTATTAATTCCAGTTTCCTGAACCATGACTGATCGAAGAACAATGGGATCACTCTAAAAAAGTACAGAAATTTCGGAAAAGTGATCATCTTAATGACGTTTATCCTACCCATTAATGTCAAATGTAAATTGTGAATCCTTTCGGTATTTCTTTTTACTTTATCTAATAGTGGGTTCATATTAAGTCCTACTAGATTATCTAAATCAGTGGTCACATTTACCCCTAGATATGTGGCTTCGGGTACTATTCTAGTATCTTAGTGTATTGTGTGCTTATTCTGCACAATCTGGGTTTTGCCTTTATTAATCGAGTAGCCTGCAATAAGCTGTCCCTGGCTTTGGTGTTATGATAGCCACATCATCTGCATATGCGAATAGCTTATACTCCCTCCCATGCAGAGTAACCGGGTAGATATTAATATTGCTTGCTAGTTTTCTTAAAAATGGATCCAGATATAAAGCAAACAACAAGGGCGAGGCTGGGCAGCCCTGTCTGGTCCCTCGTCTGATCTGGACTGCCTTTGTGTAATTTCTGTTTATTCTTACCCTTGCTGTTGGCTGTTCGTAAAGAGCCTGGATTGCCTTGATGTAGCCCTCACCTATCCCAAACCACTTCATAACCCTCCACAAGTAGTCCCAGGAGACCCTGTCGAAAACATGTAAGGCCATACACAACATGGCGCTACACAATGCCTTAGTGGATGTATGGGCAGAAAAGAACCCAATAGGGACAGGGAGTACGTTTTACTCAGCTCCCCACAAGATGGTAGCTAGACTAGACTATTTTTTTATATCAAGATCAATAATAAGTGAATCTAAATTAGAAAGGTTGCCCAGGGTAGTTTCGGACCATAACCCACTAGTGTTAAATCTGCCACTGGTCACTAGGAGGGCGGGTAAAAATAGCACATGGACATTCGAGAGAGGTCTGTTGAGGGAGCCTGGATATATAAGGCATATGCATGAATGGATTCCCCAATTCTGGGAGGTTAACAGGAATACAGCCTTGATTAATATGACTTGGGACGTATTCAAGGCCGGCGTTAGGGGGGAAACATTAAGTTATACACTACAAAGAACTAAGAAAGAGAAGATCAGGATGGGTGATAGGCAGAGGGAATTGGGGACTCTAGAAGAGAGATTAATTATGGCTATATCTAAACGAGAATCATTAGAGGGAATACTACTGGAAATATAATTGAATAAAGCAGAGGCAGGGGTAAGCCTGGCACAGAAAGCGGCAGGGAATTATCTGGCAAAGAAAGAAACGTGCTATGAATTTAATGAAAGAGTTGGACACCTCCTAGCAATACGCACCCGACAAAACTTATCAGCAGGGGATATAAAGGAAGGATCACTGAAATAATATAGACTGCCAAAATATCGACCTGCAAAAATATCGTTGACAAAATATCGACAGACAAAATATCGACTTTCTATCTACAAACAGGTAAGTACAAAAATATCGAGTACAAAATATCGTTAACAATAATATAGATGTAAAAAATATCGACTTTATTAAAAACAGTGTTAAATTAAATTAATATTAAATTTTAATGACTAAAATATACTTAAAAATACTTAAATTAAATTATAATAATTAAATAATAAATGAAAATAATAAAAAAAAAATTACAATCTTATTTGTTGACCCTGAACCCTAAAATATACCCCTTTACCCAAAAACCCAAAACTGACCCTGAACCCTAAAAATACCCCTTTACCCAAAAACTAAAAACTGACCCTGAACCCTAAAAATGCCCCTTTACCCAAAAACTGAAAACTGACCCTGAACCCTAAAAATGCCCCTTTACCCAAAAACTGAAAACTGACCCTGAACCCTAAAAATGCCCCTTTACCCAAAAACTGAAAACTGACCTTGAACCCTAAAAATGCCCCTTTACCCAAAAAACTGAAAACTGACCCTGAACCCTATAAATGCCCCTTTACCCAAAAACTGAAAACTGACCCTGAACCCTAAAAATGCCCCTTTACCCAAAAACTAAAAACTGACCCTGAACCCTAAAAATACTCCTTTACCCAAAAACTGAAAACTGACCGTGAACCCTAAAAATGCCCCTTTACCCAAAAACTGAAAACTGACCCTGAACCCTAAAAATGCCCCTTTACCCAAAAACTAAAAACTGACCCTGAACCCTAAAAATACTCCTTTACCCAAAATGTATCAATATTATTTAATTACCAATTAATTATTAATTAACAATAACAATAAAGTAAATATATTAGCACATTAGCTGTAATTATTTTATTAATTAATATTATTTTTCCCAATTAATTACTTAACAATAACACAAAATTATATATATTAAAATGTACTCTTATTAATGTAATTAACTAATTACAATTAATCAATTACCAATTAATTACTAATTCAAAATATGTACACAATTATATTAATTAATTAACTAATTATTATTAATTATCAATTAATTATTAATTATAAATATTTACAAACATATATTAATTAATTAATTATTATTAAATTACTTCCCACCCTATTCCCCTATAAACCCACAACCCGCTACAGAATTACATAACGCAATTATTAAAAAAACAAATTCCATTTAATAAAATATTTTATTACATTAATACACACTTTTCACACATATTATTACATAAAAATACACTATAAAATATTATATATTATTAAAAATTCGATATTTTTGCTATCTATATTTTAAACAGTCGATATTACTTCACTTACCTGAAAAACGATATTTTTGTAGTCGATATTATGTCCAGTCGATATTTTGTCCAGTCTATATTTAAAACTCGATATTATGTCCAGTCGATATTTTGGAGTCGATATTTTGTCTGTTCACCATAAAGGAAATTAGAGATAGCCTAGGAAATGTGGTTAATACACCAGACGAGATACAAGAGGTTTTTAGGAGCTTTTATGGCAACCTATATGAATCAAACCTAAGTAATATAGATGAGAAGATTACAGAGTACTTGGCAGGGATACAGAAATTAGACCTTCCATTAACACTACAAGAAGTAAGGGAGGCTGTGAATAAACTACCAGCGGGAAAAGCCACAGGACCAGACCAAATACCGGCTGAATTTTACAAGACTTTTTGGGACCTACTGGGGGGAGATATGTTAGAGATCTTTAGACAGGCACAGTTAGGCAGATCGGTACCACATTCTTGGGCAGGCGCTGATATTATAGTGATTTTAAAGAAGGATAAGCCAGCACTAGAGCCGGGTCCTACAGGCCAATTACTCTCTTAAACGCAGACACAATTTTTTTTTCAAAATCATTAGCTCAAAGACTAAGCAAGGTTATTGAGGGGTTAGTTATCACTTCACAACATGGCTTCATTCCTGGGAAAGGCATGACTCAGCACACTAGGCAAATGATTACTATCCTGGATGCCGCGGACGTGTCACGAGACCCTGTCGCGGCCATATTTCTCAATGCTGAGAAGGCTTTCGACAGGGTCTCCTGGGACTACTTGTGGAGTGTTATGAAGTGGTTTGGGATAGGTGAGGGCTACATCAAGGCAATCAAGGCATGCCAAAATGTTTCTTCTCCAAGACAGTCTTGCCTGGTGGTTCTATGTTTTAGTGAAATGGCATAGGACCAGGTGTTCTGAGATTTCGTCCCTTAAGTAATTTCATATGCGACCTGACTAATCACAAGTGTAGAGATCCTTCTCTTCCAGGGCGATTCCTTCAAGTTAACTGGTTGGCTTGTGGTCTTAAGCACTGGATGTAGGGTCTGAGGGGCTTGCTGTAGAACCCCCAAAGTGAATGAGTAATTAAGATGCCTGTAAATTTTGTTTTAATCTTGTCACATTTGCTAAGCGTTCAAAGACCGAGGTCAAATGTCAGGCTATGAGCTTTATTATGACTTTGGCTGTGTGGCAGTGGGCCGCCACACCAGCACCCCACTGTCACACCACCAAACCATAATGCAACTGCCCACCGGATTCTGACTGGAATCCAGGTTGGGTTGTCCTGGGGCAGCTGTCCCACGGCAGTGGATTGCTAAGGCTTATGAATGAGCCTTATTTAGGCACCGTAACTAGAACAACATTTAAAGTTCCTCCAGGGCAGGGACTGTCAAGTCAATGCCCTGCAGGAACTGGGGTTGCATGCAGACAGGGGGCACAGCATGTGCCCCCTTCATGCATCCCCTGGCGCAGCAGCACCAGGGCCCTACAGGGTCCCCTTTCTTTCCTCATACCATGCTTTTCATGGTGGACTCACCGCCATTAAAACTGTGGCGGTGAGGAAACTCCTAAAATGCTGGTGGTGCTGCAGCGGCACCACCAGCATATTAGAGGCCTCAGACCACTGCAAGACCGCAAGGGATTGCGGATCTCTGGTGACCGTAGAGGCCCCATGGCAGTCTGACTGCCCAACTTGTTATAGGGAGGTCAGATTCTGACTGGAATCCAGGTTGGGGGGTCCTGGGGCAGCTGGCCCACGGCAGCGGATTGCTAAGGCTCATGAATGAGCCTTATTTAGGCGCCGCAACTGGAACAACATTAAAAGTTCCTGTAGGGCAGCGACTGTCAAGTCCATGCCCTGAACGAACTGGGGTTGCATGCAGACAGGGGGGCACAGCATATGCCCCCTTCATGGATCCCCTGGCGCAGAAGCACCAAGGGACCCTGTGGGGCCCCCTTTCTTTCCCCACTATCATGCTTTTCATGGCGGGCTCCCCGCCATGAAAAACTGTGGCGGTGAGGAAACTCCTAATAAGCTTGGTGGTGCTGCAGTGGCCACACCAGCATATTCGGTGCCTCAGACCACTGCAAGACCACAAGGGATTGCGGATCTCTGGTGACAGCAGAGGCCCCATGGCGGTCTGACTGCCCAACTTGTTATAGGGAGGTCAGACCACTGGTGCGGCAGTACCGCATCTGTGGGTTTGGCGTTCCACCGGAACGCCAAACTAAAAATAAGGCCCTATGTCTTCTGACAAATTGCTGGTAATTCTTTTAACAGGCAGATTCACATTTACTTTTTTTTCTCCTCAAAGTTGGAGGACTTTTTATTGTGAAGTATCTGACAATCATGTTTGGATACAGAGAGTGTGAGGGGGAAAGCCTATAGAATGTCAGTTACATTCTAACACAACATTTAAATACTTGTAAGTCAACAGTACACATATTTTAAAACACATCAGCAGTTAGGAAGGCAGAAAATGAAGGGTTTATTTTGTAATTCTGAAGTGGAATGGAAATAAAGATTGTCACTGGATCTAATCAAATCAAAACACTTCACTTCGTGATGGGCAAATGATACATCTTTGATGCACTCCGATTTTCACACATTACCATTTGTGCACTCTATAGTTTTATCAGTGACCCTGCACATTTGTGCAAATTTAATAGCCATTTTGAGGGAAAATGTGCTTTTTATAAATGAAACTGTGCGCTACCACACCTTACTTTACTAATATATTTGCAACAGTGTGCTCATACATGCATCACCAACTGCAGACCTCACCTATACCACTCTCCTGCTGAATGATTGTGGATCATTTGTTGCACTTTTTCTTTGTGCGACACTTGCATTGTTTACAATCTCTATGACTTCAGTGATGTATCATTGATGGTAGCAACCCCACTCCATTCTGAAAGTTGTTCCAGTACCACTGCTTGTTTATAGGTACATTTGCTCCCCACATCACCCCCAGCGAGAAGATGCGGCCTATTTGAGCAGCATCCTTGACCAGCTGGCACAGTCATTAAAAATAACTACATATGTGAGCAGCATTAAGCGCTATCAGCCATACATGCTTTTGTAAGATGCATTCATGATTTGCTATTGCAGAGAAATGTTTTTTTTAACATGGAGTTGTAAAGGGCAACTTAGTAAATATTCTAGTGCACTACAGTAGACCCATGAGGACTGGAGTATTTTATAAGTTACTCTTCACAACTCCCTGCCAAAAGTACACCTTTTACCCAATTCAACATGAAAATGCTGTTTCAAAATGCACTATTTGGTGCCCCAAAACTCCACACCCCAGAAGCACTCCGAGATAGGCAATTTTGGTTATACCATATGGGGCCTTGATCCTCTCCGTCTGTCTCAGATTTCAGCAGCTGCCACTGAAGACAAGGTATGGAAATGAACATACTGTTTTATGAAAATATGAACTAATCGGACAGTAACATATAGGAATGTTTTTGGGCTGAAGTCACTTTGATCACATGCTGAACCTCCAGCAGAGTTGTATTACTGGAGGGGGAAGGCATATGGTTTTGGACAGCTAGGGTTGGTGAAAGACCTGGGTAGTCAACCCCCATTTTGCAAGGCTTCGGAAAGCCAAGTGGAGACTGGCCTCCTTTTTTTTGGTTAGCTATCCAACACATATGTGTGGATTTTAGTTGGACCTCCTGTAGTGTTTTCAGACTGAGTACTTACTGAGCACAGGTCTGTGGACCCAGAGAGAGCTCCATCAAGGGACCAAGAGTCTTCATGGTTCACAAAGCCCAGATGAGGACCAACAAGCCCCCATGAGCCCTTGCTACAGGTTTATGGCTGTGCCCCAAGGTTTTTCAATTTTAGAGGCTCACTGAGCGCCCACAAACCATGCCTCAGTGTCTGTAATGCCCAGGGCAATGATTTTATTTTGAACTTCAAGGCTCTCTGAGGGGCTCCCATGCCTGATCCTTAGGGTTATGGTATGCCCCCATCACCCCTTCCGTCACTATCATTTTATTCAGAATGCAGTGAATGAGCCTTGTGTCCTGTAATGGCAACTTCATAAACATGTTCTCTGTTGTGTCTAGCCAATTATAGAGCTTTGGGTCCGTGGACCCGGCTTTGGATGTGAAATGGGAGAAAAAGCTCCTGCTCCCAATTAGATTATTTTTTTATTTAGCGACTGAGTTAGAATTCAGTGCACAGGTAATTCCATCTCAAACATGATGGGATATTTTGTCCGCTGTATTACAAGTGCATTATATCCAATCACACTTGTAAATACGGCAAACACATTTGTGACAGAGGAACCCGTCTGCCAAACTCCAAATCAGATCCTTAGTGAACAGATGATTCCTGAACTCTGGACAAATTTTGTGCCTTTATTTTCCCCTTTGACAGATCTGGATGAAACCCAAAATCGAACAAACTTATTGTTATGAAAATGTTATGCAGATTTGGCAAGCTATGGTAAACGAGTACAGAGTAAAGGACTAGCTTGTGGCACACTAATGGTCCGATTGACTTTGGCGATGCTGTGCCTGGTCCCCCACACCATCAACGCTGAGGTTGGGGCGCTTGCCAGATAAGGAGTTTCTTCCTGTCTGACGGGCTTTTTCTTGGCCCTCCCACAGCGGTGCCTCTAAAAACGGGCGCTATAGGAAAACAGTCCCTGTATGGTAGGGACTGAAAAGTCTAAGCTGTGCAGGAACTGGTGTACATGCACACAGGTGTGTACATGTTGTGCCCCCCCCGGTGTGCATCCACGTGGTGCAGAGAACCCTCCAGGGTTTTCACAGAAGAGGAACTACCATGAAGACCCTGGTGGAGAAGAAACTCTGAGTATGCTTAGCGAGACAGCAGCAGTCCGACTAAGCATATGGACGCCTCTTCACTGCCGCAAAACCACCAGGGAACAGCGGTACCATGGTGGCTGCGGAGGGGCTGTGGCAGTCCAACCACCCGACTCCAAATCGGGCTGTTGGGAAACCACCACTGCCAATTCCCCACAAGTCTAATGGTCCATCTAGTGGGCCTAAATGTGTCCTAGGGGATCATGTAAATCTAAAATTTTGCCCCACTGTTTTGACCATCTACGTTACATCTGTAGGAAAAAACCTTAGCAGCAGCTTTAGTGGAGGTGTTGTTTTCACTTTATTGATCTTAGGGAGTGAGAAAAAAACCTATGATTGGTATCCTCTGCCTCAAACTTCAACATGTTACTAAGCACTATGAAGCCTTAATCGGGTCAAGCACTTTTATAAGGACTGATTGTATGTCGGATCATTGTGGAGTATTTCTGTTCCTCAGGTACCCTTTATCAATCAAAAAAAAATGTGGGATGCTAATAGGGCACCCAGGCCTAGCTTTCATAAGGTGCTTATCTCAATGGATCTATGAAAAGAGGTAGGGAACTCATGAGGGTGACACATATATTGCATGAGGGTGACATATTGCATTAAGTATATTTGTAGAATACAAAAACGAGGTGACTTTTGACACGAAAACACGAGGTGTCAATATTACCCAACTCAATGTTGTGATGAGAGCCTTGCACAAATATATTGCATTAAGTATATGTACAGAATACAAAAACTGAGGTGTCTCTTGAAATGAAAGCACAAGGTGTCAATAGTACCCAACTCAATGTTGTGATGTGATGTGATCCATGCACATAATGTCAGGGCAACAACAACATTATAAAATTGTAGGGCTGATTCACAGAATTTTTTTAATATAAAAAGTAGTGCTGTAGAGTTCTTACATGTCTAAGTGAATCTGCCCGAAACATCCAGCTCCCTATTAGTAAAAATGCAAAAATGGCACATTTCTTTCAATGTGTACTGTCGCTATTTGAACATTCCCATTTTATTTCCTGTTAATCCTGACATCCTTAGGGTGGTCCCCACCCTCAATCTTTTAGCTTCCACCTCCATTTTTTCTGACCTCGTTTTTGCTGGTCTTAGAACTTTGAGTAGTTTACTACTGCTAACCATTGTTAAAGTGCATGTATTCTCTCCCTAAAACATGGTAAGATGTGTTCATCCCCAATTGGTATATATAATTTACATATACGTCCCTAGTAAACTGCACTACATGTATCCAGGGCCTGTAAATTAAATGTGACTACCGGCTGTTGTGGGTGTTTGGATTGCCACGGCTGATCACGGTTCGCAGCTTCCACACACGCTGAAGAGAAAACTGAGAGTGTGGACTGGAGTTGGGCTGTTGTTTGGAAGCAGGCGCTGCGGTGCCACGGCGCGGTAAACTGAAGTCCCACAAAAGCCCAAGAAATGGTTAAAGACCCTGGTAAGGACCCCCCAGTGGAACGTGGTAAGGACCCCCCAGTGGAGAGGAGCCAGCAAACGGCAGTAGACCAGGGGGACAAACGGTAAGGTGCCGGTCCAGGGGCGGACACAAGGGATTCCTGGTTTTGATTTTGACCTAACTGACTGGGGAGGCTGCATTGAGCCGAACTGTGTTCCTTTTTTTAAACTGCGTGACGAGGAGTGAAAGAGGTGGGGAGAGGACGTGAGGACGTTGGTGGCAAGTTCCCCAAAACGACGAGTACCGCAACGCTAACACCCGGGCTTGGTCTTTAACCCTCAGGGTGCATCGCCCCTTCATCACCTGGTGCGAGCTAGGGAGACGTGCTGACAACTTGCTTAAAAACCACTCCACCCCTCCCGCGGCGTGGGTCGCGGCCCAGGACAGAGCAGGGACGGCCTGTTTGTGCCTGCCCGTGGTTGTGAGTGACTAAACTGGGCAACCCCCCCAAGGACACGGGTATTCTCACTGTATTTGCATTTGAAAATGCTTGGGTAGTTGGGCATAATTGGGTGATTGCCCATTAAATCGATCTGGGAAGTTTTGAATAATAACCAATTATTGTATATTAACCCGGTTTGTAACTACGGCTCGGTCGAGCCTAACACCTAGCCATCACCCCCGTGCCCCCCAAAGAGGATGGTCAACATGGTGCGTACCAGGTCCTCTAAAAATGGTAAAACTACCCCTCCCCCAGGCCCTTGACTCCAGGCCAAGCAAAAGGGCATCTCTACCCCCTTGTCCTTTCAACCCACAGCAAAAGATAAGATGCTGCAAAAAGCCATTGGTGCAGTGTCATGTGAAATCGAGCACGCCGAAAGGCGTTTATCAATTACACCGCAAATTGACTCCTCTCCTACTCCTCAAGAGACAGAGGTCAAACACCATAACAAACTCCCCTAGAGACTCCCTAATTTTGCATGCAGAGGAGATCCCCTGCGGACAGCAGCCAAACATAGATGTTTTGCATTCAACCCCAGTTAAGGGGAATACATCTACTAAGGTTGCAAGGGGGGTTCCACTGAGGAAAACTAAACGTAAGGGGGCAAAACTAGGCAAAAACCAGCTGGTAACGAACAATGACAACTGTCCGGAACCAGGGGAAGACATAGAGTGAGTATTGCGACAGGAGGCACCCCCTAGATGGGTGTCAACTGATTTCAGACATGCAATCATATTTTGACCAACTCATTAACTCACAGATGAAAACCATCCTGAGTAGGCTAGACAAAGTAGTTACCCTTTTGAAAACGAGGGGGGGATTAAGGATAGCACCCCACACCCTCCGTCTACTGTAAAAAATCCGGGATCTGAGATTACACTTGCAAATCATCCCCAAATTCAAACCAACCCACTACCTCCAGGCCAATCAGTCTTGCTGATTGGTCCAGCCCTGCCATCAAATCCCCAGTATGGCCAAACAACTAGTGTTCCCCCTAGAACCCTATCTGGCTCAGTGGAGGTGAACACTGCGCCGGCAATTACTACCCCACAGGGATTAAACTCCATGCAGCCCCTCCCTGAGTCCCAGTCTATGGGCCCTTATAGAGGGATTGCCTCAAAGGAGAGCAATTGTAAATTACCTTGTATCAACTTGCCGCCTGAGGCTCCCCCTATGTTGTCATATTAGCAGGGGTACCCGAGTTGAAGCCAGACCACACTGAATCTTTTGTGGAATTAAAGAATAAAGTTACGCTCTGGCTGAATAGGAATAGACCACTCCAGGGGAATGATCAGGGGGAAATATTGTTTGTTCGAAGGGTATGTTGGCTTGGGATCAGGCGCAAGGATATTCCAGGGGACTGCGTGGTCATTAACCTCAGGGACAGGAGATTGGTCTATCACATTCTTAGGTGGGGCCCTACAAATCAATCTAGCCCCAATAAGGTACTATCCTTGGGTTATATTTATTCAAAGGGCAAATCAACTCATAGCAGAGACTCTGGCCCACAGAGGTACAATGTTAGCCCATTTGGTGGGCCAAGTCCTTATCTTACAACTCCAGCCCATTTCTTCGACAACCATGAGACAATACACCTGAGGAATAGGTTTGACCCCCTATCAGCGTTAGGTGAGCTAGACTGACTAGAGACTAACCAACCTTCTTGCGTGAGGCCCCAACATGAGGAAGCCTGTCCTATTAAAGATCTCTGGCCCACGTCTTTTCCCTTGTACCCAGCCCCCAGTGTGCTTATCGGTATTGAAGAAGATTCCATAGGGAACAGTGGGCTGTGTAGGGATGAGAATTCCCTGGCTTGTTCAAGCTTAAATGAAGGGGTTCCAACTAGGGAATCCACCTCCATGCACTCGCCCGCTCATTGGGAGGGTGGTTCATCTCCACCGCCCTCAGCCCTCCCAAATCAGCACATTTTCACTATGGTCTCCTGGAATTTAGGAGGCCTCTCTTCAAGACTTGGCTCTGCCAATTGGGCAGAGTTTATTGAGACCTGCGACACCTGGCTCTTTCAGGAGACCTGGGCATTAGTGCCTATCTTCTTCCCAGGGTTTCTCAATTACTCTAAACTCCCTGGAATTAGGGGCAGATCATCACGAGGTTTGTCTGTTTGGGTCAGACAGGACATGGGCTGGACAGTACAGGAAGTTACCCATGAGAGCCCAGACATGTTGGTCCTAAAGCTGAGAAGAAAGGGAATGTTAGATCTCTTCCTGATCAATGTTTATGCTAGAGGGGTTCCAGGCATCAAAATCTCACCAGCAATGCTAGACCTAGAAATTTTATTAGGAACACTAGGTACCTCAAGCAATGTCACCATAGCGGGAGACTTCAACAGTACTTTTGAGCCTCTAGACAGCGATGATGCCGACTTAGGCTGGGAGGAGGACTCTAAGTGGGATATCCCCCAGCTTTCAATTCCGCCAATTAAGAAATGGACGGACGCAGTCTTACATCTTAAGGGCCTTTGCTTAGCCAAAAGCCTCAGGGCCGTAAATGGGAGGACTTCTTCGGACAGGGTGGCTAGAAATACTTTTAGTTCGGGTCCTAGAAGCAGTCGTATCGATTACATCATCTTAAGTATGCCTCTTTGGCTTACTCTGATAGACATGGAGGTTCTCACAAGATGCGAAAGTGACCATGACCCCTTAGTCCTGAAGCTCAAACACCAGTCCATGACCACACCCTCTCACTGCCCCACCAAAACTAGTACAGGGGAACTTGTTCTCTCCAACAACATGCGAAGAGTTTGATGGCAGAACATAAACAATAACGTAAAGACCAGTGACCTATTAAAATCATTGGTTGGTGACGCTCTGCTCTTTCTCCATGCCTGTGATTCCCAGGACCACATAAATAATGTGATCACAGGGCTACATGAATCTTTAGTTGGGGACTTAAAATCACATTTCACAAAATCTCGCACACAGACCAAGGGATCCCAACCCCGAAGTACCTCCTGGTATAACGGCACCTGTAGGAAGGCTTATAAGATCCTGGCTAGAGCCATTAAGACACGCGACGGACCAGCCATCAGACTGGCCCGACGCCTATACAGAGAGCACCAACAGCTAGCTTGAACTGCCTGCGAGGACCAATACTGGTTGGACCTTCTGGAAGCAAGTAAAGCGAGGGATAAGTCGAAATTCTGGCATACTCTAAAATGCATTAGCGGTCAGATATCAACATTGATCTAGGTAATTGATTGAGTGACCTGACCGTGATCAAGTTTTCCTAACTCTCACAGTCAGGTCTGACATGATTCGATATACCGGAAAGGCTTAGGAGGGGCTTCCGTACACTGAACGAGAGAGCTATGAGACGCGATCGGGCTCCACAGAAGAGAGGTAAACTTAATGAACAAACCAATAACGAAATGGTCCCTTGACTAACGAGTCTGTGGGAAGTGCGCTTTTTATTATCCTTGACGCGTTCCCTTCTTTATCTAAACAGGCATCGTCCTCTTCAAAAATATACTGCAATTAATTGGACCCACGAACCGGATGGATGATAATAAGGCTATCCGTGAAAATTTCGTTTGACCTCAGGTAGCAAACTTGTATACATCTTTAAAGATTGTTAAAATGCTAACTAAAAATATATATTTTGGCACTTTCTAATATGATGTATTTGGGAACCTTACTATTTCAATAGGTATTATCTTGAGACAACTTTAATAGTGCAATAGGTTGCACATTGCTCACCGCAATTCTTTGACCACTACATGTGGTAAGTACTTAGTCTAAACATGGTGCAAAGTCACACATGTTGGTAAGATCGCACAACTCACGGCTTGCCCCATTAACTGTTATCTCGCCCTCTACCTTTTTTCCTTTCTCTGCTTCTACAACAGTACCCGGCTGGATTACCTGTAAGTGAGTTTTTCATTTTCACCATGCATGGGTGAATACGTTATACCATTTAGGTATTTTTTGGTCCCTTGTCTAAATATAAAATTGTTTTTTAATATAAAGCCGTCATACATTATATTCACTTCCCCTTCGTACTTTTAAATTTTAGATGTTCTTCATTGTCCTGTCCTGACGAGACCACACCCTAAAGGGTCGAAACGCCGTCGACACAACAAGGAATTGAACCTTGAAACAAAGTGTCTACGATTGTGTAGAATCACTTTAACACCTTCGACACTCATGACGAGCTCAGCTCGTCATGCAGTGTACTGCTGGTACACTGATGACGAGCTGAGCTTGTCATGAAACCATCATTTTGGATAATCCCCAGCACAGCAGGGGAAAATGCCTAGCATCGATGTGGTTAACAATTAATTATTTTTTCCTTGGTCTTTTTCCTTTTTATATATCCATTCAGAAACCACTGTGCCTTTATTTAACCTATGTTTTGTGTATTGTTATTTTGGTTTCACTGATACACTTGGGACACTGTGCACCTTTATGTACCGTTTATGTTTATGTATGCACTGAACTGTATGACATATTTCAACAGAGTTTACACAATGAAGTAAAAACATGATAGAAATGTACATAATTGTCTGTACATTTTTTTTTGCCCTCTTTTTCAATCCTCGGTGCTAATGTTTATCACTATTAAGCTATATATTTAATTCATATCACTTTGATTATACCACTGGAATCATTGTTTTTTGATATAATACTCTAAAATGGGACACAGGTAATATCCCTGCTGCCCCTGAAAATAATGTTCCCCCAGAGGTGTGGGTCTCCTACTTTGACAGCCAATTCAGAGGCCACCCTAGTGATTCTACTGTTCCAACATAACTAACCATAGAGCCCAGTGTTTCATTCACAAAAACTGAAGTTTTAAACGTTTTGAAACGCATCCCCCGTGGGAAAGCGCCGGGTCCTTTCACCTCGGATTCTGACACTTGGGCCTCCTACATATTGTTCTTGGCCAATGCTGTGTCTAGCGGAGCATCTCCCCCAAAAACATGGGCAGGAGCGGAGATAATCCCAATATTTAAAAAAGGGGATCGCTCCCTCCCCAACAACTATAGGCCCGTCAGCCTGATCGACAGTATCCAGAAAGTGGTGGCAAGGCTGGTCCTGAGCAGACTTCAATCTTGGGACAACACCATCATGACACCCCTAATTAAGATGAGTAGATATGCAGCTGATTTTCAGTATCGGTAACCCCCAGGAAAAACCTGGTGGTAAGGGGCATTGAAAGTTGCTCTATTGCCCCCTCACCATGAGAGGAAACTCCCATGGCGAGGAGAGCATTTTTTTGGTTGTAATTTAAAAAAAAATCCTGCTTTGTAATTTTCTCTTTGAAAATAAAATAATATTGTGAGTTTGCCGTAAGGCTCGTTTATGTTGGCGGAGCTGTTCGTCGAACCACCGTGAGAGTAGTTGTGTCCAATGGGCTTTTCGAATAATAAATCAGATCCTTAGTCAGACCTGAAATTCCACCACACTGAATTTTAAGTGTGCAACCATTAATTTATGAGAACAAATTCCATTTTTTGAACCTCAGAACTAAATAAACACTTGGTCATGATCGTATTTGCACATCAAAGAGTTACTTAGGTGTGCAAACACCTTTGTAAGTTGGGAAAAGACAAACGTGTCTGTCGATGAGACATACACATTATCTAACAGTCACATTGTAAAAAGGGAATTTCTTGCAAAATTTGCTTACACATTAAATAAATAGCATTAGGTATATGTGCAGAATACACTAACCCCGGTGTCTTTTGGCAAGAAAACACGATTTGTCAATATTACCCAACTCAATGCCGCTCATTTTATTGACATCCAAGTGATGAAAGACTATTTCACTGATACTGAAATGTAAGGTCATGGCTGTAGGATACAGAAATGTCTCCTTCAAACAATAAACTCACAGAGCTATAGGTTTTGCCATTGAACGCAAGGTATTGAGGGCTTCGTCATACAGGTTAAATGTTTAACTTTTAACTCAAGGAGTCTCCATTGAGGGCTATTAAACGGCACCAGTTAGCAGTAGAGCAGTAAATAGTGTACAAAGTGCTGCTCATAGAAGCGGAGAGAAAGAGAATCCGAATGGACACGAACAGGTAGGGCGAGGCAAGAGCCAAACTGAAAAACTGGGAAAGAAAAAACTGTTTATGAGGCAGTAATATCCAGCTGAAGCGCTCAAAAGCTCAAAGTACAAATTATGGTATGTCCAGCAGCAAATAACCTGTTTTGACACCACAAGCAGGTTCAGTACATGAGATAAAGCTAGACAACCTTCCAATATTGACTCTAGTGATCCATCAGAGAAGACATCTGCTGAGGCACTCCTTACGTGACCACAATATCCTTTTATGCCAGGTAATGGGGGGCATCTCTGATTGAATCCCATACTCTTGTTAACTGTCGAGATCTGTCTCTATTTCTTCCATCTAACTCCCCCTGTCTTTCTCCCATCCCATTCTCTCTTTTATTTAAACTATCAGTTCCTCCCAGTCAATATCTGTTTTATCTCACTCTATTTCTATCTTATGTTTTCTCTCACTTTCTTTCACTTTATTCCTATTTCTTTCCCTCTTGCCGGAGTGCGAGTAGGGTTTTAAATCTCTGTATGCATAGTAACACCAGTTACTGCATTCATCAGAATGTCACCTCCACCCACCCACAATTTTCCTCAGGTGCATTTCAGTAGGTCAGTCTCTTGAACCTTCTGCATGCAGAATTTGGTGCCCAGTACGGAATTCAGCATGCTATCCCATATTGCCTGTGGAAAACTCGAAATATAAGGTATTTATCTCACGTGGTAAATACTTCCCTCTCGTCTACTTCCCATCTGATGGTCTGTTACTGTTCTCTCTTTCCCTATGTCTCTGCCTATCTTGTCTGTCTGTGTCGTTCTCTGCATAACTTTTATCTCATTTTACCTTTCTATTTATACTTCTGTTAATGTAACTCTGTCTTTCTCTTGTTCAATCTAGTTTAGACACATACATAGAAAACATGGCAGTAAAATGTTTTTTTAAAGTATAAATAGTTACGTCAATCCTGAATATATATTGAATTTGTCGTTAAAAATGCTGCAATATTAAGTCTACTTGGAGGTGGATATTAACTGCTTTACTGCTGTTTTTCGACAGAATCTAACCAACTTTAGAAAACATATTTAAAATGTGGCAAGTTTACTGCTTATGACAAATAAAGACAGGAAAACAATATAAAAAGTGAAAAAGGAATTCAATAGACATTTCATGCCCGTCAACATTTCATTGTTAGTTTTATCAGGGGTCTGTAAAATATTTGGACGAACTTTGGAACAGTAAAAATGTACCGCTTTCCCAGCCTCTATTGTGCAATTAGTGTTGATTCGCTGAACAGTAAAAAAAAATACACATCTGAGTTGATGATAGTGAGAGGTGTGAGGTGTGGCGTAGCAGCCAGAGTCTGGAGCGCGGGCCTCACTGTTAGATCCCGGCGACAGCGGCAGCGCAGCTCAGCATCATGTGACTCTGGGCAATAGCTCACTTAACCTCCCCGACTGAATGATTAAATCTGGTGAGAGACCAGGCAATGTATTTACCTTAAAGATAATTACATTTATGAAAATATTTTGCATAAACCTGTGTGCAGAGCCTGACAAAAATGTTGGGTTCTCCTGGCGCTCTAGCAGCGAGCCTCAACAATCAAGTTTCACTGCTGAGAAAATTCAGGGCAGGGGCATGTGAAACCAGCAGAACTGGGCGGAGTGGCCAAAGTTTTTCATCTGCTTACTGTGGTTTAAAAATAGGAATGCGTTTACCCGTAAGTGTGACCTTAGAAATCAGGGGAGACAACCATTGCCAAAGCCAGAAGGTCTGCCTAATTTGTAAGTAAAAACACTTCTTCATTTATAGATTAGCAAGTGTGTGTGCGCTGGTGTGGATAAGTGGAAAAAAAGCCAATGGTTGTACGGATGAGTAAATACACGGGTTGACAATATCATTAAAAAATATATAATACCAATATTATACCAATGAGAGCGGTACACAATCCCAGGGTACCATTATGCCAAAAACGTCCACAATATAAAAACACCATCATAATTAAGCCTGGGCGTAGTTCGCGTAGCCGCACTCCGCGGAGCTACGCGAAGATGCACTTGCACTCCGCGAACTACGCATAGCTCCGCGAGCATGCGTAGTAGCTTGCTTGACCCGTTCGCGAGCCATTTTTCGTCTTCGGGAGCGCCGTGGAACTCTGGAACCTGCTCGACACCACATCTCCAGACGTCGCCTTCCTCACGGAAACATGGATGAACGCCTCCTCAGCGCCCGACATCGCCGTCGCCATCCCGGACGGATACAAGATCACCCGGAGAGACCGCATCAACGAGACAGGAGGAGGCATCGCCATCGTCCACAAGAACACCATCCGCATCACGACCAACTCAGACGACACCCTCACAGCCGCTTAACATCTTCACTTCCAGATACACACCGACCCCAAGACCACACTCAGAGGCACCCTCATCTACAGACCCCCAGGACCTCGCACACAATTCAGCGAAGACATCGCAGACTTCATCAGCCCGCACGCCCTTGCCTCCGCTGACTACATCCTCCTAGGGGACCTCAAGTTCCACCTGGAGAACAACAACGACAACACCACCACCACCCTGCTGGACAACCTCGCCAACCTCGGACTCATGCAACTGGTGAACACCCCCACCCACTACGCCGGACACACGCTTGACCCAGTCTTCTCCTCCAGCAAGTACATCTCCTTCAGCCACTCCACCGGACTCCACTGGACAGACCACAGCTGCGTCCACTTCAGCTTAAGAAAGACCACGACTCACCACCACCCGCAACAGGTTCCCCGCAGGAACTGGAACAAGATCACCACTGACCAACTCACCACTTCACCACCGGAAGAACCCAGAGAGTCCGCCTCCCCCCGTACAGATCCAAGGCCACCGAAGTCATATGCGACGTACCACAAGGATCATCACTCAGCCCCACCCTCTTCAACGTCTACATGAGCCCCCTCGCTGCCATCGCACGCCAACACAACCTCAACATCATCTCCTACGCCGACGACACCCAGCTGATCCTCTCCCTCACCAACGACCCAGGAACCGCCAGAACCAACCTACACGAAGGGATGAAAGACGTAGTCGAGTGGATGAGGAACAGCCGCCTGAAACTGAACTCAGACAAGACGGAAGTCCTCATCCTTGGATCATCACCCTCCGCCAGGGACGACTCCTGGTGGCCCCCTGCCCTGGGCAGCGCACCCAAACCAACAGACCACGCACGCAACCTGGGCTTCATCCTGGACTCCTCCGTCTCGATGACCAGACAAGTCAACGCCGCCTCATCATCATGCTTCAACATCCTACGCATGCTCCGAAAGATCTTTCGATGGCTCGCCACCGAAACCAGGAAGACGGTCACACAGGCACTCGTCACCAGCCGACTGGACTACGGAAACACCCTCTATACCGGAACCACAGCCAAACTCCAGAAAAGACTCTAACACATCCAGAACGCCTCCGCACGACTCATCTTGGACATCCCCTGACACAGCCACATCTCCGTACACCTGAGAGACCTTCACTGGCTCCCCGTCAGCAAGAGAATCACGTTCCAACTCCTCACCCACGCACACAAGGCCCTCCACGACCTGGGCCCCAGGTACCTCAACAACCGCCTGACCTTCTACACTCCCACCCGCCAGCTACAATCGACCAGCCACGCCCTCGCCGCCGTGCCATGCATCCGAAGATCCACCATGGGAGGAAGATCCTTCTCCTACCTGGCAGCCAAGACTTGGAACTCCCTCCCCATCCACCTCCGCCTGACCCAAGACCACCTCTGCTTCAGGAAGCAACTCAAGACATGGCTGTTCGAGCAGTAGCGGACCCCCCTCCCCCAAGTGCCTTGAGACCCTCTGGGTGAGTATCGTGCTATAAAAATATCCTGATTGATTGATTGATTGATTGCCTGCATACTCGGGATGTGTAGCGTAAGCATGGGCGAATTTTGCGAATCTCGCGTTCGCGAATTTTGCGGATTTGCGAACTCGCAATCCGCAAAATCCGCGAATTCTCGCGAATTTGCGGATTTTTTTTTTTTTTGTGTTTGCGCGGGTTTCTGCCAGTTCGCGAGGGTTTTGTACAATGTCGCAAATTGCGAACTTACCTGTCGGGTCGCAAGTTTCGCGAACTTGTTGTTTCTACGTGTCCAGCCTGTTTGGGACACTCTTCTTCATCACTGCCACTCTCTGTCACCACTGCCACTCTCTGACTACTCATGCCACCCTCTGGCCCACCCATGCCACCCTCTGTTTCATCACAGCACCCTCTGGTTGTCCAGTCAGTGTACATTATTGTGGCAACGCAAGCACACCTTCCCTGCCTCAAGTGACCTGAATTAATTTGGGGCTGATTAATGTGTCACAGAATATTTTTTTAGCTGGCACCTGCTTCCTTAGTGCTTCCTGATTAGTGATCTTTTGCACTTGCTAAGTGCTTTCATTGTTGCAAAATTAGTTACAACACCTGCCCTGCCCCAACTGACAATAATGAATTAGGGGCTGATTAATGGATTTGAACTTCCAGCCTGGCTCCTGCTTGTCTCCCTTAGCTGTAATTCAGGACCTTTGTGGCATATGTGTAACTATTCTGAGGTTCAGAGCAGGGTCACATAATAGTTTCAACTGGCAACTGAACTCTGGAGGGGCCCCTCAGGAAGCACTACAGGAAATGGCTACTAATGATGAGCCTGAACTTTTGAACCTGGTAAGTAGTTTCAGTTTTGCAAAGATCGTATTTCTGCAATTTTGCACTTATTCGCTGGGCGCGAACTCACGCGAACAGTGCGAACAGTGCGAGCAAAATCCGCTGCTCGCGGATTTGCGGATTTTGCGGGAGATTCGCAAATCTCGCGGATTGCGAATTTACCGAAAATCCGCAAAATCCGCGAGCGAAACGGATTTTCCGCCCATGCTTAGTGTAGCGCGCGAAGTTACCCATGAGGTTTGTCCCGCCCGCTCGCGTCCCCTTATTTCCGGTCACTACTAACGTGTTCGCGAGTTATTCTGTGCCAGATTGCAGCTTCTGCGTGTTCGGCAACTCGATCTTACCGACAAGCATCCTCGCGCACGCGAAAATGCTATTGAGCGCGCGAGAACTACGCTACGCAGCAGTTTGCGGAGTATTCGACAACTTCGCGTTCTCCGCGGAGCGCGGAGTTGCCGAAACTCCGCAAACTCCGCGAACGGAGCGTAGTTCTTCGCCCAGGGTTAATCATAATAACAAGGCATGCGATATACCAGATAGAGACAGAATTTTGTTAACCTTGCCCACAATGTTTAAAAAACACCATTATTCCTGTGCAAAAATTGCATCACAGTGGGTACCATTGTGTTAAGAATGGCCCTAAAATGCCAAGTATTACCACCATAAAATATTTTCAGATATGCTCCATTAGTCAGTATCCCTTTGTGCATGGACTTATTTGTGCATCGCTCATTAATCCAACTTGCATATTTAGATTTGCCCATTTACTAATTAACCCTCAGTGAATGTTCACGTTTACACAATCACCCAGTTACCAAAAAATATCTGCTGTGAGAATGTCAGAAGGCAGCACACTTTGAGTAGTGGTGGATGAGAGCTTACGAGGAGAGGTAAGTCCTTAAAGGCAACTCACTAAAACCAATGGTGAGATCTTCCTGAAAAGACAATTTACAGCAGGAGGGAGACACTGGCACTGAGCAGTAGCGGCTGCTACCTGATGGAGGTTAGTTGGCCACCACCTCTCCTCCGCCATCTTCGATCTTCCTTCTTCCTGTCTCCAGTCCCGGCCGGAGGCAGGAAGCACCCATGCACACAGGCTCCCCTGAGCCAATTACAACACTGCAATGCACCGTTGTGATTGGTCTGAGTGCTGTGGTTCGGCACTAGGACAGGAACAGGGAGCCTGTGCATGTTCCTCACTAGGCTGTGTAATGCAGCCTGGTGGGGAACACTCAAAGTGCGCATGACTGTTTGGCTGACCCAAAAGGTCAAATAGTCATTCACACTTAGGGAGTGCAAACCACTCCTCTCCCTGCTCTGGCAAGCTTAGTTCCACCAATAACTGCAATAGGAAAACTAAAATGAAAATAACAATACATTATTATTTTATTTTTCTTTTTGAGTAGTGGGGCAACTTCGGAGGAGCCACCACTGGCGCACCGTTTTAGGGTGTTGGTAGTGAGGGTCTGGTCCTATAGTACCCGAGCTGAGCCTTCTCATTCTTCTCATGGGTCTTCAGTATGACAGGCCCTTCCAGATCTGGTGCAAAGGTATTAACTATCACCCAGACAAGTGTCCCAGAGAGACTCACTGACTTGTCTAAATGATTCTTCCTTTCGAGCTGCCTCAGTCACAGCCCAGTTCACCCATCTGGGACAAAAGGTGTCAGGAATTAGCACCTCACTTATATAAACATGCCATACTTGTTTTTCAGTTGCTGCCATACCATACTGACAATAGCTGTTCTGTATTCTTTTTCATGGGAAGAACTTAAGGAAACAAATGTTTTGTAAGATAATTAAAACAACATTGCACACTTGCACCACAGATACTGCTTTGGGGTGGAGGAGAAGATCTTTGAGACTGGGATGCCTTGGGCACATCAGTTGCCAGATTTATAAAGGTTGTGCATCACCCTTGTGCAACGCAAGGGGGCACATGGGTGATGCAAAACCTGAGTGAGATTTATCAATCTAGGCAGGGATACCTTGTGTGGCCCTGCTTGGCTTGATAAATCTAGAGTAGCTCACGGCAGCGCAAATCGCTGCCCAGTGTTACTCTGCAGCAGGGAGGTGTTCCATGGTGGGATCGTGGGTGTGCCCGCACATCCACCCATGGATTTTGGTGCATTTGCAGATTTACCATTAGTGGCAGACCTGGGAATGCGTCAAAATGAAAAGGTAAATAAATTCCTAGGCAAACAACAATGTAACTAATATATCAACATAATCATATAACTAATATTATAAAAAACTCAGTGTAACGACCATGAAAGACACGTATACATCAATCTTGATTATCAAATAAACAAACAATAACAGTTTCAAATCAATGTTATGAATAAGGACATCTGAAAGATGGCCACCTTCCTTTTTTATAAAATGAGGTTTAAAAAGTGAATTACTACATCAATAATATATCTACTTTTCAAAATATAGCAATACAATACAATACAAAAATGTGTATTTATACCAACAATACCCAGTGGCAAGAGGTAAATCTTCAACACGCGTTGCGGCGCACTTGCGCCTTCGTCAAGAATGCCACAATTTACCTAAAAACAATAATAAATGGAAGTTACACTGAGGTATATATTTTTACACAACAGATCAACTGTATGCCTTCACTGTGGGGCTTAATCAGCAAATGCAAAGATGCAAAAATGTATCAAAGTCAAGGTGCTGAAATTGAAAGTAGCAGGACATAAGAAAAGGGAACTTTTTTAACAGATTATGAAAAGATATCAAAGCAAAAGAAGAGCTGGGAAGAGAAGTCTAGATAGTCCCACTTTCCAACTTAGTCACACCTAGTAGAAATAAGACTAATAATGCTTACAGAATAGGCTTAACGACTGCCTTTCCATTTGATGTGAGGCAAATCGTAGGCTTTGTGGATTATAATTCAGTCGACAGATTCTATCTGTAACAACCCATAAAATTCAAATGAGCATTTTAATGATATGTTTAATGTCTATATAGTAATTTTATTAGGAGATACAGTAGTTACTGTTAATCTCCAAATTGTAGATGTAACGTGATCCTCTAGGCCACACTGTTTCAGGGTATGGGTCTTTTAATATAGAAATCTAAGGGATAAAACCAGTTCTATTACAAAACTTTTTTTAGTTAATAGAATCCAAAAGAGAAGAAATTAATTTAAACAATAATTCCAGCTATTACCTGGAATATTTCCGATAAGATTGATAATAATCCAGTAACAAGCTAATTCAGTGTACGGACCACCTTTTAATTCAATTTCCTTGTCATTATTGTTGCAATGCTATCATGTTCGTCAAACAATGATAGTCTCTAGACAGCTGAAAATTACAGGGTTATCGATTAGATCTTCTAAAGTGACTCTAAAATACTTGCCACAACTGATATCTATTCGGTACTGACCGTAACCCTTGGTGTGCTTACCAAATATAAAAATCGTGTCACACTGGCAACGACCGTCCAAAGTAAATGTGAACGCCTCTTTATCCCCAAAACGATTCAACGACAAAAGAGGGAAACTGACTTAAAATTATTTTATACCTTCTTATCTACACTATCGATGTGATCTATTCCTACGTCACTTAGGCTTACCTATTTTATACCACGTTGGGGAATTTTCTTCCAAACTGGTCTTGAGCGATACTTAAATATGCATTCTCCTATTTAACAATGTGTCAAAATGCTACACCTCCCCAGGATAGGCATAACAAGAAGAAATATCTGTATTTCTCCCCATTTTTCATCTTTCTGCATTCTGTAGCACACATAGAAAGAAAGAAATGCCTCCACATATTGTTTTTGTGCAGGAAGGTGGTCCCTCCTGCACAAAAACAATACTGCCTCCAATGCAGGCACCCTTGCACCACGGCACAAGGGTGCCTGTATTGGTGTTAGGCAGCCAAAAGTTAGCCAGAGCTAGGATAGGACAGGAATGTGCAGTATCTTGGTAAATACCTTGTGAGGTGGCTTGTTGTGTTGAGCTGCATGAAAGAATAATGAATCTGAGCCCAGGTTTTTAAGGTTTCCTCAGACCGTGACACCTTCTGACTTAGATAAGCAGAAAAAGACAATTGTTGAATAATTGGGGAGCTGCTCTCTGGCTGAAAACGAGTATGCATAGCAGCTGCATATTACGCTCTGGTCAGGGCACTCTGCGGGTTTGCATGTAATGTTTTGCATGCCATATGTATTACCCTGTGTTAGGCACAACTGACTTAATGGTTATCAGTACAGTCTTATCACTGAGAACTTTCTGTTATCCCCACCCCCTCATGGAGAGATGTGCTCAACCCTGTCCCAGGGATGGACATTACAAGCAAGCTTAAACAACAGAGCAAGGAGCTGACCTGGAGGGGCGCCAGGTGAAGGCAGCAAGACTCTGTATCAGCACCTCATGTGTGACACTTATGAATCGGCCCTGGCTTTGAAGCCAACAACACTTTGCATGCTGGAAATTTTGAACACTTAATTACAATGTTGGGAACAAGCTACAATTGCCAAATCATAACCTTCATTTCTAGTAAAATCCTGGACTGATTGAATGTCTCGCACATGACAAGGGGACATGGGGCGCCATGACTTCAGGGGGTATATTTACAGCAGAATGAAGAAGCACAGCGTTAAGCATACATTGATAACACCACATTTCTCCATTCTGAAAACGCATGGATGTGCCATATTCACAAGAATGCAGCACACCCCTGTGTTTCCCCGGGATGTATGACGTTACAACGCATACTTTTACTCCGCATACCATTACAACGCGGTATTTACAATGCATACCGTTACAACGCATAGCGCTTTGGGGTGCTGGATAGTGGTAAGTATAATTTACTATTCTAACTCCAGTCCCCGTGGACCCTAGGGAAGGTGTTGGATAGTAAATTAAACTTACCTCTTATCCTAGAGCGCCCCCCAGCGCAATGCGTTGTAATGGTATGCGTTGTAATGCCTGCGTTGTAGTGGTAGTGCGTTGTAAAAATTGCGTTGTAACAGGTGCATACCGTTTCCCCGGGCTCTGAGTTCAGCTGCCAAGGGTCAAGCAGGCAGCTTTTGTACCATAGTGCAAGGGTGTTTGAGTAATCTTTAAATGCTGGTTTGTAACTTCTATGCAGCACACATAGAAGTTGCAAAACAGCATTTTTTGAAAAAGGATTGTTTATGTGCATGAAGGGGGACCTTCCTGCATATAAACAATCATAGGTAATTTGCTCTTTCGATGTGTGCTGCACAAGGCAGCACACATGGAAAAGCCAAAAACGAGGAGAAATAAAGACTTTCTCCTCTTTACGTCTGTTTAATACCAGGTTTTCCCTGTTCTTAATTTTGGCGCTGCCTCCTATTTATGCTGCTCTTGAAAATGCTTTGTGGACTTATCCAAAACATAAATGACACTTTTTTCAAGGAATGTCTGAAGGAGGCTGATCCAATCCAGCCTGTGTTTGATGAATGGCTGACCCAAAACCCTTAAGTGCATATTTTATTTTTGTTTATCACATGTGCTGCGGAAGACAGCTAAATTTGACTCTAGCTAGACCCAAAAAAAAGTAGATGTCTTTTCAATAATAGGAGTGCACCTCAGTTATGAATGAATGAAGACAGGAATGAATGAGACCATTTATAAAGCACAAAAGCTACAACAGAAAGAAGTGTCCCAGTGCAAGGGAGGAATAACGAATTACAAGGTCTAACTTGTCAGGGGGGAAAACAAAAGCCTGAAAGAAAAAACAACATCATCCCAAAAATTAGCAGGTGTTGATAAACGGGTGGGTCTTAAGTAGTTTTCTGTCAATGTTGAAGTTTACTTGGGGTCAGAGGGTGAACAGCACGCGAAGGTTGATACCAAGCAAACAATAAAGACATATGTTGCCTGACCTTTGTTGTAAATTGTTTAAGGGAGGCAGAAAAAGATTTTAAAGTTCAATCTTTTTACAACCTGTGGTGCTAACACAAATGAAACTAAATGGCTGAATTGTTCATTAGCTTTGGAAGCAATACTGTTCCTGCATTTTGGAGAATCTG
Organism: Lissotriton vulgaris; assembly: GCF_964263255.1. Taxonomy (NCBI): domain Eukaryota; kingdom Metazoa; phylum Chordata; class Amphibia; order Caudata; family Salamandridae; genus Lissotriton; species Lissotriton vulgaris. The sequence continues at coordinate 1,025,782,194 of NC_141689.1, read as the reverse complement.
GAATCTTTGCAAAATATATTTTGGTGTACTAACCAACAAGGAATTGCAATAATCAATTCAGGGCAAAATGAGAATTCGCATCAGATCTTTCCTTGATGGCGATGATAGAAAAGGGGGTGTATTTTTCTGGTGATATTCACAAGAGGAAAACAGGATATGCAGAATTAATGTGTTCCTCAAATGACAAGTTGTGTCAATAATGACACACAAATATTTTGTATGAGGAGGGGGGGAGGCAGAACTCCAAAGGACTCTGGCCAACAGTCAGTAGAATGTCTTTATGTAGTTCAAATATAACCATAAATAATACACAAAAGTTAAAATACATAAAAACAATACATAGATGTACAACAAAGCAAACTACACATAATTATAGGCATTACAAATATACCAATCAAAAATTAAATATATGCACAGACATGATACAAATGTGGTGGGCAAGAAGCATGAGCATGCTCCTAATAGAGTTCTCCTATATTTTACAAAGAGCAGAATGCAATTAACCACCACAACATTTCTGGTTCACTCAGTCTGAGATTAATCAAGCTTAAAACCTGGAATTCAATACTGCGGAAGCGGAACCGGAAGCGGAAGCAAGCAGAACTGGCGGAGCCGGAGCAGAGTGTGTGAGTGTAAGCAGGTTCGGCGGCAAGAGGCGAGCTGTTTGCAGCCAGTGGCGGCGATTGGTGAACAAGGGGGCTGCGGATTGTACTGTCCCAGCGCATCTCGGGACCGTGAAGAACACCAGGTATCTGCCAGCCGCTTCGCACTGGGAACCCAACCCGTTCCACGCCACACTAAGCTATCCCGCTCTGCCGCCCTGCTTTGCCTTGTCTCCCCCCGCTTTCCCTCCACCCCTGCTCGCCGCACCTGTTCCACATCTGGCCTGCCCTGCCTCTGCCCTGCTCCTTCCCATGAGACATTAAGGCGCAGTCGGGGACCTGAGCATAGAAGCCGCAGCACCACCCGTTCTCGCGGAAGAGGCCGGCGGTAGGCCGGTGCGGCTTGCAAGCCGGTGGGGCTGCCTACTGTCATCTGCCCGCTGCCTCAGCTGCTCTAATTCAAGCAAACCGCAGAGGCCCTAGCATTGTACCAGCCCGGCATTAGTATTTATTACTCCTTACACACCGCACCCCTCCCTATCCCCTTTGCCCCCTTTGCTCCCGCATAGGCAGGGGTGGGCAAGGGAACGGTTACACCGGGCAGCGGGAGCAGCCCGAAATAGAGTGGAGTCTGGGTCCCACCCACTGGGGCAAACGTGTAATAAACAAGAGGGAAGGCAAAACTTTTGACCCCACAAGGAAGATAAAGGGCCACACAAGGATGTGGCCATAAGCAAAAGAAAGGGGGGTATGAGGCACCATGGCTAGACATCTTGGGACCAACAACGCCCACCGGTAACAAATATAGCAAACTTGGCGAATACATGGTGCTACAACTCAGCATCTTGGGTTACACAATTCTTAATGGTCGCTTCCCCATAGTTAGTCCAACAAATTGGACAAGAACAAATGCTCGTACTCATTCCTGTGTAGATGACACCATTTGCAACAAGGAAATGCTCCCTCTGATTGAGAATTACACCATAGCTGCATGAGGAGACAGTGATCACCGACCCCAAGTGATCACTTTGTCATTCCACGTAGCGCGGCACGCTAACAACAAGAGGAATTCACACAGAGCACCTCAAAAGGTTAAAATGGCCAGATCCTATTATACCAACAATAATGATTAAATGCAGAGCGCAGCAAGGTTTAAGGAGCGTAGACGAAATCCTGCCCACTACATCTTTGGAACTATTCTCTTGGGAACTGCTCAAAAACGTCCTGTGAACCACACGAAAAAACAAAAAAGGTAATTCAACAAAAAAAAACTGCTGAAATTAAGAAATTAAAATCATTGCCCAATTCTGCGCGTAGGCACCCAGAACATTACTTACTTATTGCTTACAAGCAGCCTCAAAAAGCATTTCGACAAGCAAAATCCTTAGAGAATAATAAACGTTCCCAGCAGTTCTGGCTAAAATTGATACACACAAGTAAAAACCACAACCCAAAATCTTTTTGGTAGCTTGTTAATTCGAAAACACACAATCAAGGAGGAAAAAGTAGTGCGAACATCCCTGAAATTGAATGGGTATCCTTTCTAATGACCCACTTCGAAAAACCAGAAAAGAAAGAAGGTCCACCGGCCAAACCTCCAACTTTAACCCCTCAGATTAACTTACGCCAATTGCTAGGTACAATATATGTTGGGACACCTGAGCAACCCGCAGAATTGAACACAAGTACGCAATTGGTAACCAACACCAAATCGCTGTTCAGAGCAGGATTTCTGACTTTTCAGAATTTTGTTTTAGGCAGTGTTCTGAAATCCAGGTCGCCATCACAGAGAGGCAGTTGTTTAGTTTTGCCCTGGTATCTTTGTGCCTATCTTCAATGGCTATTGTCAGTTGAGTGTCATCCATGTATAAGCAAATGCAGAAACCCCATTTCATGCTGACTTTTACCAGAGATGATACATGGGCATTAAAGAGCGTAGGGCTAAAGGAGGCTCCCCGCGAGACACCACAACTGAGAATTTTTGGTCTTGAGGAAAATGCGCCCATTTGTAGTTTGCATTCGGTTATTCAGGAAAGAACTGAACCATTGAAGGACTTTTACGGGTATCCCTTTCTCATGAAGGTTTTTCAACAGAAGATGGTCAGAGACTGTATCGAACGCTGCTGACAGGTCCAACAGGATCAAGGCTACTGCCTTTCCCTGGTCCAATATCGATCTTATATTCTCTAGGAAGGCCAAGAGGGTTGCCTCTGTACTATTGGTGGCCCTGAAGCCGGTTTGAGAGGCGTCCAATAATTCATTGGTCTCAAGATAGTTAGACAATTGTCTGTTGACCAGCTTTTCCAGTACTTTGGAGAGATAGGGGAGTTGGCAGATCGGCCGATAATTGGCTGGGTTGTGTACATCTGTGCCTACCTTCTTCAACAATGGAGTCACTATGACCTGTTTCCAGATCGCTGGGAAAACTGCAGTCTCCAGAGATTGGTTGAATAACAGCATGACATGTGGGCATAGTGTGGGTATGATCTGAGCAAAAATGAAGTGTGGGCAAGGATCAAGAGGGGATCCTGATTTAACTTCCCCCATTACCTTAGCGACCTCTTCCTCTGTAAAGGGGGAGAATCTACCCAGACGTACGGGGGCACCAGGATGAGGGTCCAGGTGTTCCCAGTTAGTAGGGTCTACAGAGGTATTGATGCTGTATGACAAGCATATTGTGCTGATTTTATCAGGGAAAAATGTGCTAATCATGTCACAGCATTCTACATTGTTCACTTATTGTCCTCTGCTTTGTGTGACCTTGAAACTTGTAATCATCATATGTAGGGGTTCTACCTATTTACAAATAAAATTGCACTATTAGTGGTTAGCTAGCAGCTTTTTTACAATGTCTAAAGTTTTGCCCCATCGCTTTAGTCGATGCTAAAACTAGAACGGATCACCACGGCTCTTAGCTGTTTTTTAACAAAAAGGACCCCTGGTCTAGATGAAGTTAACACCATGAACAAATAGAGACTATAAGGTTTTAAATAATTATTTATTGTTGAACTTCACACCCTTTTAGTACTTAGAATTTGTTTGCAAATTTATCAACATATTAAATGGCCGCATTTAGGCAGCTTCTAAAAAAGCATGAGGAAATAATGTAAGCAAAGACATAGGAGCCTAGTTAATGTTTCTTTACTATCTTATATGTAAATATTTTAGCAATTGTCCGATATCTGTTTTTATTGATGCATGCCCATCATTGTAATGATGTTTACTAATCAAACAACAAAGTATTCAACCTTGAATCAAAAAACACTTTCTAAAAGGGCTAACAAATTTACAAAAAGACAATAAATGCATCTAGGACTGAGGTGTGCATGTGACTCATGCACACCTCAGTCCTAGATGCATTTGTTGTCTTATTGTAAATTTTAAACAGGGGACACAGGGGAAGCTTGGAAAATGTATGTCCTGTCTCAAGAGAAGCAGGCAGGAAATGTTTGGTCTTTAACCTAAAATGTGTGGGGAGATATCTGTGCTGAGCATTAGTGTACTAGTTAAGGTAAGGTTCCATACATGCATGGAGAAGTATCAATTGGTGTTCGACTTGGCCCTTTTTGCAGGGTCATCCCTGAACTTTTTGCCTTCCTCCTGTATTTTGTCTGACCTGTTTTGTTGGTTTTGTTACTCTGGGCACTTTACCACAGCTGATCAGTGCTAAAGTGCATATGCTCTTCCTATTATAAATTGATATATGGATAAGAGATTCCATGATTGGCTGGTTTGGTTTACCTGTCAGACCCTAGTACCGTGCACGAGGAGTGCCCAGAGCTGGTAATCCAAATGCTGCTAGTGGGCTTGCAGCACTGGTTGTGCGACCCACAGAAGAAGCCTGTAAAAGTGTGTCTAAGGCCTGCCATTGCAGAGCCTGTGTGCAGTCTGGTACTGCCATGCTGACTGGGCAAGTGCACCCAATTGCCAGTCCCTAAACCTTCCCTTTTCTTCATATCAGACACTGGTATGGTAGGCCCATGGGCAGGGTGCATTGTAAGTTTAAGGTAGGACGTGCCCTGGTGTGTTTGGCATGTCCTAATAGTGAATTACAGCCATTTTCGTTTTTCGCTATTGCAAGGCTACCTGTTCTCCATAGGCCAGAATGGGCAGTTAGATTATTACATCTTATAATCCTAGCTGACTCGGGGAACATGGTAGAAATTCGAGTTTAGTATGCCTGAACTCAGAATTATAAAATGCATCTTTTAGTGAAGTTGATTTTAACATTCTGTGTTTGAAAATACCACTTTTAGAAAGTAGGTATTTTCTTGTCTAACTATCCAAGCCTGCCTCGGCTAGGTTGTGTATTCCTTGTCTGGAGTTTGAGTGACAGGGCTGGGGGATTCCAGGAGACAGAGTGAGTCAGCCCAGTGGTGAATAGAGAGATCTAGATGGGAGGGAGGAGTTGCACCTGGGACCTGAATAGGGATGTGCCTTCCCTCCACAATGCTGGCTCCCCCTCATGTGGTGTGTCTGATGTCTCTGCCCTGCACTGTGAAAGGAGAGAAGGAGTCATGACAACAGAGTACTCCAGGACTGTGCCTTTCCTCCACAATGCTGGCTCCACCTCCTGTGGGGCATCTGATGTTTCTGCCCTGCACTGTGAAAGGAAAAAAGAAGTCATGTAAACAGAGTGCTCCAGAACTGGTTTGGACTAGGCAAAGGCCCCTCTGCCTCAGAGGACAAAGGATTTTGGGGTATAAGTATTGGGACCCTGATTCCAAGAATTTAGATCACTTTTGGACAAGAAGAATAAACCTTTGCTGAGGAGAGGAACCTGGAGAAACTGAGGAGAGACTATCCCTAAGCTGAAGTGCTGCTTGGGGGATTGGCCTGCACTGGTTGCCTGACTGCCAAAGAAAGAAGAAAGACCTTTGTGTGCTTTATTTCAACTTGGGAAGGCTCTCCAAGGGCTTGAGAGAATAGCTTGCCTCCTGCTGAAGTCTCAGGGACAACATACTTCAACCCCCAGCTCCACAGAGTTCTTTGGAAGTTCCTTCTGCTGTTTTTGGCCTTCTGTGGGACTGCATGCCGCAAGGAGCTGGAAGCGCGACTCAAGAGGGAGAAGCATGTCACAGCCGCTGCCGTCGCATCGTGGATGTCGCTGCTGTAGCTGACGCATTGCATCGCATCTCAAGAAAGGTCCTGCAACCCTGAAGAAGCGTGTCGCATCACAGCCATTGCATCGTGGATGTTGCAGCTGTAGCTGTCGCATTGCACAGTATCAAGAGAAGTGGCTCGCACCGAGGCAGAAGGATGTCGCCATCACAGCCGCTGCAGTCGCATCTTTGACTAAGGATGTAGCCGCTGTAGCTGTCGCATTGCACCACATCAAGAAAAGCGCCTCGCATCCACGGAGAAGCGTGCCGCCGTCAGAGCTGTTGTTGTCACATCACTGACCAAGGGTGTCGCCACTGCAGTTGTTGCATCGAGCGGAAGCGTCTTGCATCGTCGGAGAAGAGTGTTGCCGCCACAGCCGCTGTCGTCGCATCACTGAACAAGGGTGTCGCAGCTGCAGCTGACGCATCGAGCCAAGACTTCTCGCAACATCTGAGAAGCGTGCCGCATCAGGAAGAACTTGACATCTTTATTTCTTTGCACCAGATCTTTGCCGCATCTACATCTCTGCAATACTTTCGTTGTGGAAGTGTGACGCATCATAAGGTACATTGACTCAAAGTGTCGCATTTTAAGAACTAAAGAGAACTAAGCTAAAACTACAATTTTAAGTACAGTATTGTGGATTTTTGTTGTTTGTGGTCTTGTGTTAAATCTATATAAAGAATACTTATTTTTAATATACAACTTGTGTGGTGTCCATCTGTACTGTTGTCACTTGATTACTGTTTGCTTTCACAAATGCTTTACACACTGCCTCTGAGATAAGCCTGTCTGCTCATGCCAAGCTACCAAGGGGGTGAGCAGGGGTTATTTTAGGAGTGTACCCCCTTACCCTGACTAGAGGCAAGGGTCCCTATTTGTCACAAGTACCTACCTATGCCAACTAGAGACCCTCAAATCTAACAATTGATAAATAGCCAACCACAATAGATTATAAGAGTTCAGTAAGATCTCAATGTCTAGTACATTTGGAATAAAAGTGAGCCTTGACAATAATTTGACTAGAATGAAAAATCTCATCAGGTAAATGTATAATTCAGATAAGTTCAAATGCTTTTTTTTTTTACTTAGGTAGGTTAGTCACAGGATCTCTACTACCAAGTCTAATTTCAAACAATCTGACTGAACCTTCCAGTTAAAGCTGGTTTCCTGATTCTTTCAGGCTGACATCAATATAATTAGGGGGTGCAATTTAATACAATCACCCCCCAATTTAGTGTGACATAGGTTAGTGTACTAGATTTAACTGTCAACAGTCTCAGCTGAAAGGCAGCACTCTTAGTATTCTGAATGTTTTACGTATCCTGTGTAGCGTCTTCCCAGCTGGGTACCTGCCAATGACCACGCTTCACATGGAGCTTAGTAGCATACTTCTTTATTCAGATGCGTGTAACTGCGGACTCAACATTCTAAAAGAAGCTTTCATGGCATTGCGTTCTGACACCTACGTCACAGCTCTATGAAGTCTGTTAGGAGCCAAAAGGGTTCCCTTATAAAATGTAGCAAGACATTACATCCCCCCCTCTGTTAAATTACAAGTATACCTTTTTACAAGTCAACAAATATATATATATATATATGTATATATATATATATATATATACCTTAAAAAACCTTTGAAATTCACTAAAAAAACTATAGGTTTTAGGGGTGTTATAGTTAGCTGGACATTTCACTCATACAAAACCATTGAAATTGCTCCTATATAGTTAGTTGTACTAACACACAGTTTAGTCACTATCCACTATTGAGTGAGACATTATAAATTGGTCAAGTAAACAGTCAATTACACTGCTACTAAATACTCCATCCAAATATTTATTTATATATATCCACTCATTCTTCAATGCAAATTGCTATATATATAATGCATATTTAAATAACGAAGCACACCACATTCACTGGATGATGTCATCAGTGATGTCATCAGCGATGTCATTTGAGATGTCATCAGTGATGTCACTGACCATGTCATGAATGATCTAATATGTGACATCATCAGCAGTGGATTGTGGGTGCGCGAAATATAGTTAGTACAACTAACTATATAGGAGCAATTTCAATGGTTTTGTATGAGTGAAATGTCCAGCTAACTAAAACACCCCTAAAACGTATAGTTTTTTGAGTGAATTTCAAAGGTTTTTTAAAAGCTAATTCCTAACTATATAAGGCCTGAAACCTATGGTTTTTTCAGTGAATTTCAAATGTCATTTGAGATGTCATCAGTGATGTCATCAGTGATGTCACTGACCATGTCATGAATGATGTAATATGTGACATGATCAGAAGTGGATTACGCGTGCGCGATATATAGTTAGTGCAACTAACTATATATGCGAATTTCAATGGTTTTGTGTGAGTAAAATAAGGTTTTGTAAATGCTAATTCCTAACTATATATGGTCTATAACCTATGGTTTTTTCAGTGAATATATATATACATACATATATAAACATATATAATCTGCATATCCATATAAATACAAACATAAATGCATGCATACATATACATATATGCATACATATGCATGTTATTTACATGAAAGTTTGAAAAACACTATTAAAAGCAAAGCTAAAAAGCCACCTCATTACAAACAGAATGGCTTTAACTTAAACGAGGGCGCGATCTATTGCATTTTCAATGCTTGTTTACTTTGGTTCCATCAAGAAGGCATTCAGATGTGTCACACATTTGCCATACATTCTGAATGTTAGCACTCTAGTTGCTCATTATATCACTGTAGTAAAGCTACTGCTCACCAGGGAAGTCTGCTGCTGGTATTCAAAGTGCATGTTTCAGCCTGCATGTCAGAATGTTTTTAATGAAATAGAAGAGGATTTGAGAAGTCACTCAAAAGGTGCCCTAATTTTTCTTTCTGAAGCACTAATCATACTTTCTATGGCAAAATGAACCCCCTCATTTTGTTCCTTTTTAACTTAAATGTTTTCAGACTTACCACATCATTCCAATCAAGATGGCTTCTGGTGTGCCATACTTTTGTCATAAGTAAGCCTGTTAGCGCTCTAGTTGTTCTTTAGAACACTCTGGGACATTCTGTCTTTGGGCTATACTTGGGCTGCATCTGGGTGCTATTTGGGCTACATTTGGGCTCTTTTGTCTCTGGTGGCCATCTTGGGAGACTGCATGTCAGAATTTTTTAATGAAATAGAAGAGGATTAAAAATTTGCTAACATTCGTGCCAAGAATTTTCAATTCTATTAAGGACAGGAGGCGAGGATTATGCTTTCTCATTTCTTTACTGTCAACAAACAGCAGCCAATAAAAACACAAAAAACTACATATCCCATGAGCACCTGAACGACCATAGAGATGATACAGTATAAAAGGTGCCATAGAGGACAACACTTCCTCTTTCTTTGTCTAGAACAGTTCAACCAAAAGGATAAAGTCTCAAAACCAAGGATCCATGAAGCAGGTCACGAAGAGTAGACCAAGGAATCCGAACGAGGAACTGAAGCCGAAGATCTTCTGTGCGAAGCACCATCCTCAGGCAACGAGAACACGAATCCAGAAACTCATTTAGGATCTGAACCTGAAAGGTAAAACAGAGCCGTAATAACCCAAACCTATAAAGGCGTAAAAGCATTAAGAACCAGAAGTAGGGTGGGAAAAAACAATGCAGCGAAACATTAGTAACATATCTGAATAGAAACGCATATAAGCAAATGGTACTGTGCAATCAAAATAGCAATTACATAACAAGGGTGGGATAATCCTTGCCTCCTGTCCTTAATAGAATTGAACATTCTTGGCACTAATGTTAGCAAATTTTTAATTCTATGGCAGGACGGAGGCTCCGATTATGCTTGTTCAAAGCTTAGGCACCACAACAGAAGCAACATCCACAATAGGTTTGAAATAAAACGTTTTAAATACTGATTCCGAAGACCAATCAGCGGCCTTCATGATATCCTGGAGGCCTACCCCCAAGGAAAAAGCTTTAGAAACCATGGATCCCCGAGCAGAATGAGCCCCAAAGACAGAGACGTCAATGCCTGCCTCCAACATGAGCTAACGCACCCAACGCGCCAAAGTGGCCGCAGTGACAGGCTTAAAAGGCTTCTGTAAAGCAATAAGCAGTTGACCCTGTAAATCATGTCGAAAAGGTGCAGTACTTACCTCGTAATCCTTGATGCATTGAACCACACAAAGCTGTGGATTGTGTGGAAAAGAAGGATAAGATACAGAAGACGTGTTACATTTAGTACGGCGAGAAATGGCAAAGGAAACACCCTTCGGAGAGAACGTGCGCCCAGCAAGGTCTAAAGCCCGAACATCAGAGACGCGTTTGCAGGACAACAGGCATAGCAACATAGTCAACTTGGCAGACAATTGCTTGCGAGAGAGCAAAGCATTAGAAGGCCAAGAATTCAAGAAGTGCAAAACCACTGAGACATCCCACAAAGTGACATACTTAGGAAGAAGGAGGTTTTACCATCCGAATGCCTCTGAGCAATTTTGGAAACCAAAGGATGCACCCCAATAGGTTTATTATCAACAGGAACATGGCCAGCTGAAATCGCTGAACGAAAGTTATTTATCGTTCTGTATGCCAAACCAGAAGAAGCAAGAAATGCAAGAAAATTCAGAACTAAAGCGACATCCGCAGAAGAGGGATCCACTGACCGTTGTGTACACCAATCACACCATAGTTTCCAAGCTGACGCATAACGTTTGGGTGTGTTGGGGGCCCAAGCTTCACCGATAAATCAGGCAGCGTCCGAAGAAAGGCCTGAGATGTGGCAGCGTCCCCTGAAATCCGCAGCGCCACAAGACGGAGATGACCCGAAAGAATGAGGGGGTGAGGTTCCAGCAGAGGGTCCAGCAACAGGTTCCACATGCAGGGGAGAAGGAGCGGCGGGGAGCAGCTCATCTCCAGGAGCACTGGAAACCACGACTGAGCTCTCCAAAGAGGAGGGATGAGAATGAGCTCCGAAAGAAAGGGCCTCGCGCGGGCCAGAACTCATGAAGGGAGGAAAGGCATAGCACAGGAGAGGAGGCCCAGATTGGTGAAACGCATCCGTGGCCAGAGCTCCGGATCCGGACGCCAACTGTAAAACAGTGGAAGCTGTTTGTTCAGGCGAGAGGCAAAGAGATCCATGTGACACTGTCCCCAAATCCGGGACAAAGTCCGAAACACCCGAGGGTGAAGTCGCCAATCGCTGTAATCCCGCAGATGGCGAGAGTTCCAATCCGCTATTCGATTGTCGCAACCTGGAAGGTACTCGGCAATAACTGTGATCTGACGACGCAGACAAAGATACCAAAAGTCCTTTGCAATCTCCGCTAGGAGTTTGGACTTGGTGCCCCCGAGCTTGTTGACATACCTCACTGCTGAGATATTGTCCATGCGGAGGAGAATGCAACAGTTCGACGCCTGAGGAGAAAGACAACGGATTGCGAAAGAGCCCGCAAGGAGCTCCAAGCAATTGATGTGAAGGGATAACTCCTCCTGGGACCAACGTCCCCCGGTTGTCAGGGAACCGCACCGGGCTCCCCAACCCCAAAGACTCGCATCCGACTCGATTACCACATCCGGAGTCTTCCCGAACAGCGCTCGACCGTTCCAAGACTCCATGTGGTCCACCCACCACAACATCTCCCAGCGAACATCCTCCGAAAGAGGAATGATGTCGGAGTAACGAAGGCCCTTCTGAAGATGCCTGATCCTGAGGCGCTGAAGAGCGCTATAGTGTAAAGGACCCGGGAAGATGGCTTGGATTGAAGAGGACAACAGACCCACAATCCGAGCCACCGACCGCAACAAGACCATTTGTTTGGACAACACCATGCGCAACTCCCGTTTGATCGCTCTGATCTTCTGCCCGGGAAGAAGGAGCTGGCAGGCCACCGAATTGATGCGGAACCCGAGAAAGTCCATCGTCTGCGAGGGCTGAAAGTCCGATTTCAAAGGATTCACAAGAAATCCTAGAGATTGTAAGAGTTCTATGGACCACTGTAAATGAAGGTGCAAAAGAAGCGGGCATTGAGCCATCAAAAGAATGTCGTCGAGGTAGACAATCAAGCGGACCCCACGGGCTCGCAAAGATTCCACCACCGGACGCAGCAGCTTCGTGAAGCACCATGGAGCGGAGGAGAGACAGAAGGGGAGGACAGTGTACTCGAACCACTTCCCCAGCCATTGAAACTGGAGGAAGCGACGATGAGGAGCATAGATCGGAACAGAGAGGTAAGTGTCCTTCAGGTCGAGACGGACCATCCAGTCCCCCTCCTGAAGCAGATCTCGAAGAAGATGGATACCCTCCATCTTGAAATGACGGTACACCACTCCGCCGTTGAAGTCCTTCAGATTGAGGACCAAACGGGAACCTCCTCCCTTTTTCTCCACCAGAAAAACGTTGCTGGTGAAGCCGTCAGGATGACAGGAAGAAGGAATGATGGCCCCTTTCGCCAGTAGAGATTCGATTTCCTCTGAGATGAATGCCTGATCTTGTTGGAAAAAAACATGGGGAAGCAGAAGTCGGTGTTGGAGAGGGCGCTCGTAAAACTCGAGTTTGTAGCCTTGTACCGTCTCCAACACCCAAGCATCGCTTGAGATTAGCTGCCAATTGTGGAGAAAATACTTCAATCTGCCCCCCAAAACAACGTCAGAAGCCAGAATCAAGCTCACCTGAGTTGGAGGAATCCTGACGTCCTCCTTGGGCACCTCTGTAATCGCCCTTGTTGTACTGGCCTCACCCTTTGCGCGAGGGGTAAAACTTGGATTTGCCAGAACCGTAGCTGTCTTGTCCGCCGCCTCTTTGGGACTGACCACCACGTTGGTTGGGTAGATTGCCTCCCCAGCCGGACGAACGTCCCCTTCGTCCGGCCCGTCCGAAAACCGGGCGGAAAGCCCGACGCAGATTGGACTGCGCTCTATCGAGGCCACTGAATGTAGCTACAAAGTTAGTAAGTTCTCTGAGAAATGGATGCCCAAAAAGCAAACCCTGCGCCATGGAACCTGATTCAGAAGGGGCGAGATCTGTCAATTTTGGATCTAACGTCATGAGAATGGAACGACGGCGCTCACATGACAGGGCACAGTTGGCATTGCCCAGCATCCAGATGGCCCTCTGAGACCATCTCAACAGTTTGTCAGGGTCTATAAGAGCGTCAGAATCCTTTGCGCGATATGCCAGGTCCAAAATCTTGGTCAGGGGACCCAAAAGGTCCAACATCTTGTCCTGACAGGACCTCCAGGACCTGTCCAGACCCTTTTTCGGATCTTTGGAATATTTCTTCATGTAGGTCACCATAGTCGGGTCCACGTCTGGCGTATCCGCCAGTTTGTCTGAAAGATCTGGACGGGGACACTCCGAACGTAAGCGAGCACGAACATCCTTGTCAAAAGGACGACGAATGTGCATCTGCTCATAATCAGCCACCTCAGGGGAGGGAAGCCATGCAGAAGAATTTGGATGTACGATATCTGCAGGGTCAAAGGTCAACACCTGAGGATTGGAAGGGGCACCCACGAAGTGCTCCTTGCGAGCCTTCTTCTTGGGCGGCGGAGCCACAGGGTCAGAAGAGGGATCAGTGGCGGAAGAATCGGTAGTCGAGGGAGAATCCTGTGGCGCCATCACAGGCGTGGAAGATTTCTTAGAAGCCCAGGAAGAGGACAGAGTCTTCGCCAATTTAGGAAAATCCGCCATGTGAGCATTTTTGGGAGACTTCTTTGAACGTCCTGATGTAGGCAACCAGCCTTGTTGAGTGGCATACTCAGACAAATGCCTTTTAAGAGGGGCAATAGCATGGAATAATGCTTGACCTACATATTCAGCATCCACAGAGCCTGCGGGCACTTCCTCATCATAATAATAATCTTCATCCTCATTAGAGTCACCCATTATGTCCTTCAAAATGGTAATATGCCCACTGGAGGAGAAGTAACAGATATTGACAACCCAAAGGGCAATGCAGGGGGAATGTACACCCCAAAGCAAGCCAAGAAATGCAGGAACCAGCCTGTCAAAATTTAAAGTGTGGAGGGAGGGCTTGCTGAAACACTCTAGGCAAAGCCTATGCAAACATTTTACAGCCCCTGTCTTTTTATAAACAGGGGTGTGAGGGGCTGAGACCTGGCAAGTGGGCGTAGGCTGAAAAGTCGATTGAAAATCTCCTCAGGAGAATGCTTGTAATGCGCTTAGGAAGGCTGCCGCCGGAGAAATGTAAACACTGGCAATGCGCATGCGCAGAGACAAGCGTGCCGGTCTTTGAAAGAGAGACGCGCGACAGAATGCGCGCCTCTCTATGCCCCCGTCTCCCGCTCAACAAAAAGACACAGCAGGCACGGGGAGCGCGAGCCGAAAACCGGGGGGTGAAGCACACGCCCCCGCAGGAACGCCGCAGAGAAAGCGACGAAAACCGAACAACCACAAGGTAGAATTCAAAAGCGAAATGCACGTGAAAATGAAACCAGCACTAAAGCCACGTAACATATATGAAGCGCGCAAACCACAAGAGCAACAGCGGTAATTGTAATATCAACAATGCAAGCACAATGACATAGATATAAGAAAAGTGCACTTAACTGGCTGCGAAGCAGCAAAGAAAGAGGAAGTGTTGTCGTCTATGGCACCTTTTATACTGTATCATCTCTATGGTCATTCAGGTGCTCATGGGATATGTAGTTTTTGTGTTCTTTACTGTGTTTTTATTGGCTGCTGTTTGTTGACAGTAAAGAAATGAGAAAGCATAATCGGAGCCTTCGTCCTGCCATAGAATTTGAGAAGTCACTCAAAATGTGCCCTAATTTTTCTTTCTGAAGCACTAATCATACTTTCTATGGCAAAATGAACCTCCTCATTTTGTTCCTTTTTAAATTAAATGTTTTCAGACTTACCACTTCATTCCAATCAAGATGGCTTCTGTTGTGCCATACTTTTGTCATAAGTAAGACTGTTAGCTCTCTAGTTGTTCTTTAGAACACTCTGGGACATTCTGTCATTGGGCTATACTTGGGCTACATCTGGGTGATATTTGGGCTACATTTGGGCTCTTATGTCTCTGGTGGCCATCTTGGGAGACTGCTTGTCAGAATTTTTTAATGAAATAGAAGAGGATTTGAGAAGTCATTCAAAATGTGCCCTAATGTTTCTTTCTTTGTAGAACAACAACGGTCCCATGCATAGGAAATGTATGTGAAACAATGAATATAGACAAAATCACTTCTATATTTGAAGGGACATGTCCAGCCAGACAGAGGTCTTCAATTTTTTACTCAATTGAAAGTTTTATACAAAAGGAATACCTTCAACAAATCACCAGTGTGGGGCACAAGCCTGTACCCGAACACAGATCAGTACAGAAGGTTGACAGAAGACAAAACAGGGCTTGTTAAGGCAAGAGCAGCGATTTCTGTAAAAATTTGAGTGTACAGAAATATCAGGCAAGCACCATTACATATACATACCATATAAATCAAGTTTTTGTATAAGGTGCACAACAGGTCGACGGCGTTTCAGTCCCACTGCTTAATCATGGGGACCATCATCAGGACATTTAATAAATGCCTTAAGGTTGTAAGCCTCTAATGCCGGGGTAGATAATCCCGGTAGGATTCGTGCAGCGAGCGCGATGGAGAAATGCCTAGTGAAGGCAGCCCAGGATCGGGCGCAATTCTGAATCACCGCGTTACAATTGTGTAAATCCGTGGTGCCAGGAGTTACCGGGTCAGTCGGTAGTGGAGTCTGCTTCCTGGCTTTGTATAAAACTTTCAGTTGAGTAAAAAATTGAAGACCTCTGTCCGGCTGGACATGTCGCTTCAAATATAGAAGTGATTTCGTCTATATTCATTGTTTCACATACATTTCCTATGCATGGGACCGTTGTTGTTCTACAAAGTATGCTCCCCGAGGTCCTATGCTGATTGACTTGGGGTCCCTTGTTGTCCTTAACCTAATTTTTCTTTCTGAAACACTAATCATACTTTCTATGGCAAAATGAACCCCCTCATTTTGTTCCTTTTTAAATTAAATGTTTTAAGAGTTACCACTTCATTCCAATCAAGATGGCTTCTGGTGTGCCATACTTTTGTCATAGGTAAGACTGTTAGCGCTCTAGTTGTTCTTTAGAACACTCTGGGACATTCTGTCATTGGGTTATACTTGGGCTACATCTGGGTGCTATTTGGGCTACATTTGGGCTCTTTTGTCTCTGAAGGCTATCTTGGAAGACTGCATGTCAGAATTTTTTAATGAAATAGAAGAGGATTTGAGAAGTCACTCAAAATGTGCCTTAATTTTTCTTTCTGAAGCACTAATCATACTTTCTATGGCAAAATGAACCCCCTCATTTTGTTCCTTTTTAAATTAAATGTTTTCAGACTTACCACTTCATTCCAATCAAGATGGCTTCTGGTGTGCCATACTTTTGTCATAATAAGACTGATAGCGCCCTAGTTGTTCTTTAGAACACTCTGGGACATTCTGTCATTGGTCTATACTTGGGCTACATCTGGGTGATATTTGGCCTACATTTGGGCTCTTTTGTCTCTGGTTGCCATCTTGGGAGACTGCATGTCAGAATTATTTAACGAAATAGAAGAGGATTTGAGTAGTCACTCAAAATGTGCCCTAATTTTTCTTTCTGCAGCACTAATCATACTTTCTATGGCAAAATATACCCCCTCATTTTGTTCCTTTTTAAATTAAATGTTTTAAGAGTTACCACTTTATTCCAATCAAGAGGGCTTCAGGTGTGCCATACCTTTGTAATAAGTAGGACTTTTAGCGCTCTAGTTGTTCTTTAGAACACTCTGGGAAGCTGCAGTAGAACACAAAGGATTCAACTGACAGTCTCTGTCCTTGTTGGATGTACATGTTTTACTGAGAATGTCAGACTTCATTCTCACATGACTGAGAAAGATAATGTGAATTTACAGAAAACATGCTTTCAGTTTAGCTTATAGATCCCCTTCCAAACCACTGTGGGAAAAGCATGAGATAATAGTTTTCTTTCAAACATGATTCATGATATCCCAGCAGAAGGCTTTTTCACATGGTAAAATCACCTTAGAACACACCACAATTCCTAAAATGAGTATGGTACCATCAACAAATGATTTATAATGTAACTAAAGTCCTAAAACCTTCTATTAACTGCAATGCTTTTTAATGAGGTGCTATCATGTATATTGGTCCCAAGATGGCTGCCAACACTTCTTGGATGAAGTGCTGACAGCCAATCAGATCTCACGATGAGATGTGTGGTTAGGCTCCGCCCAGATATATATGTGTTTTTGAAGTTAATTTTCATAAAACCCACTGGAGCAATTTTCACCAAATATAGAAAAGGCACTTCTGCGTACCAGTCCCTACAATTTTGCAAAGTTTGGTGTAATTCCATTCAGCCGTTCGGGCTGTAGCCTTGTCTATTCGTCCTATGGAAATTAACATGGGGAAAACACGTCTTGGGACCCCCCTTTTTTCTCGGCCCCCCGCATGACGAATCCCCCCGAATCTTCCAGGGAAGAAGCGGAGCGGAGCTGGCCTAAATTTTGGAAAATTACACGTAAATTCCTCACCCGGTGCCAAAGTTATTCCCAATAGAATGTTGCGGATTTCCTCTTCTTGGCACTTTATTATTCTGCCTGATCTGGTTACTATTACCTGGGAGCTGTCATCTTCACTGTCAGAGATTTTTTAAGACAGTGCAGAAGTAACTGCAGTCACTGGGTGCTTAGGTTTAGCCTTTTCTTCACCATCTTGATCAGAAGACAGATTACCAAATGCTGAAAATGAGAATAGTCTCTGCTATCAGGCTTACCAGGGCGGATGTATGACGTTACAACGCATGCTTTTACCACGCATGCTGTTACAACGCAAGTATTACAACGCAAACCTTTACAACGCATTACACTTGGGGATGCTGGATAGTGAATAGTTTAATTTACTATTCCAACTCCAGTCCCCGTGGACACTAGGGAAGGTGTTGGATAGTAAATTAAAACTATTCCCTACCCTAGAGCGCCCCCCAGTGTAATGCATTGTAAAGGTTTTCGTTGTAATACTTGCGTTGTAACAGCAATGCGTGGTAAAAGTTTCGTTGTAAAGGATGTTTCCCTACCAGGGCACTGGACAGTCACCATATGTCCTTTGGTGGACACAGCTTGGAAAGATGCAGCATCATATGGAGAATCAGATTTTATCCTTCACAGTTGGTTGGCAATCACTAGATCTCCTGTTTTAAACTCAATCTTCTCTGCATATTGCTTCTTGTTAGCAAAGGCTTTTATCTTTTCTTTATGAACCAAGTCCTTCATTTGAGTTGTCTTATCGTCACCTTCTCTTTTTTCTGTCCAATGAGGTAACTTGGTTGTCATTGCTCTCCCAAACATCAAAGTCACAGGACTTTCGCTCGTGGTTGAGTGAGGAGTTGAATGATTGGGTCGTATGGGGGAATGCTACCCAGTCTGCAAACAGGGCCTCTCAAGAGTTGCACGCTATACTGCTTTCTTTAGCGTACTCAAAATGTGCTCAACAAGACCGTTGGCCTGCGGCCCCAAAGGTGTAATTCTCTGATTCTTTACGTTCAGATGCTCCAGGAAAATCCTTGAATTCTTGATTGTTGAACAGTGTGCCATTATTAGACTTCAAAATGGCTGGAACACCCCATGTTGCAAAAATTCTGTCAAGAATTTCAATGGCTTGCTCATGAGTTGTGGATGAGAGATTATCTATTAATGGAAATCAAGAGTACTCATCCACAATTACCATCAGATGATGTCCATTGCGGAGTGGACCAAAAGAAATTGATGGCCTTTCTCTCATATGCTTGCTTAGGGAGTTCTGATGTGGTAAGAGTATGTTGAGCAATGTTCGTAGAGAGGCACTTACATAGATGACAGGCATTGAGTTATTTTTCAACTCCCTCATCTAAATATAGAAACTAAACTCAATCTTGGAGACCTCTCTTGGTGGCAACTATGCCATGATGCCCTTCATGAGCCACATCAATAATTTTCTGTCTTAAACTATCCGGATAAAGGATCTCGACCCTTGCGGTATAATTCCTTCCTGAGTGATAGACAGTTCATTTTTAATGTTTTTGTACTTTAAGTATTCACTATCACTAGTGAGAGGTCGAATGTTTCAGTTCCATGACTGATATGTAATTAAATCTGTGAACTTCAGCATGTCACTATCATGGGTTGTGGCAGGGATGATCTTGGCTAACGTTATGGCAGCTGGAATGTTTAACTTCACTATTAAATTAATGTAGGGTATATCTGTCTTGGATAGAGTACCTTGACCTTGTATAGGAACCCTGGAAAAGTAGTCAGCAGGGTTTTTATCTTTCCCTCGACAATATACAATGTTGTAATCATAGTTTTGTGATAGGAGTCCCCATCGTTCAATGAGAGGAGGCATCTTGACTTTTGGATTACTAAAAATAGTCAATAAAGCTTGATGATCAGTCAACAGTGTAAAAAGGTTTTCGAGACAGAAATACATGGAAGTGTTCACAAGCCCATACCACGGCCAAACCTTGTTTATCAAGTTCAGAGTAAGCACGTTCTATTTGGGACAAACTTCTACTGGCATTTACCACAATATGCCTTCAAGCATGGGGTAGTCTGCTGTGCCAGGATAGCGCCTAACCCAACAGGGCTAGCATTGACAACAATCTCGGTAAGAAGCTTGGGATTGAACTAGGCCATTTCAGTAGTAGTTTCAGTGGCATGTTTGGTTTTCTTGAAACTTCTCACACATTCTTGTGACCACTTGAATTACACATTTTTCTTCATTAACTCTTATAAGGGAGCACATCTTGGTGGGATCAGCATTTGACAGCGATTGTACTTTAGCAGGATCAGGTGTCATGCCAGCATCAGAAAAGATATGGCCAAAGAACTTTAACTTGGACTTGTGGAACTCATACTTGTCTTCATTCAAAGTCAGGCCTGCATCAGTCAGTAAGCAGCAAACTTTGATGAGAACCTTATCATACTCCTTTTGTGTGGCTCTGAAAATCAATTTGTCATTGCTGTAGTTGAATGCATTCATAACCGGCTCTATGACACATCGAATGATGTCTTGGAAAGGTTCTGCAGCCAATGATACATCAAAACTGAGGGCCTGATTTAGATCTCGATGGACAGGCTACTTCGTCACATCGGTAATGAATATCCCGTCCACCGAAATATAAATCCCATTATATCCTTTGGGATTTATATTAGGCGGACGGGATATCTGTTTCCGTTGTGACTGAGAAACCCATCCACTGAGATCTAAATTAGGTCCTAAGTCTTTTCTATTGAAACAGACTCACATACGTAGAAAAGTTTGTAATATAACTTCAATCTTCTTCGAGTTTCAACTGATTATAACCTTTATTTAAATTAAGGATAGAGAAAACCTTTGCACCATTTAATTGCATTATCATGCCAGCAATATGTGGCCTGGATGACGTTCTCGTTCAATTGCCTTGTTTGCTTGGTGTTTATCAACGTATATGTGTATAGCTCCTCCAGTGTCCTTTTTGGGCACTATTACTATGGAAGAAACCTATGTTGTCGGACAAGTTGAATGCTCAATAATGTCATGCTTAATTAATGATTCTAGTTCTTTCTCAACTTTCTCAATGAAAAGCAACTCACCTATGTCTCTGAGCAACAGGTCGGACATCTTCATTAATGTGTAACACTTGCTGCTGTACCATGAAGCACATGGATGGGTGTTTGTACCGTCGTTTTCTGGTGTTTCAATGTCGCTACAAAGGAACCTTGACTTTTTATAGGCGTCGATGCAGATGAGGGGCATAAGTCGAGGCACTAGAGACAATTCATGGTATTTCTCTTCAAGCATTATGTTTATCAATGTGCCACTGTCAATGATAAAAGGTATCTAGCAGTCATTTATTTTTAATGTCATTTTAAGCCAATATTGGCATGACTTTGGTGCATGTCACCTTTTCCTTGACTGACATTTTTCCATTCTGACATGCAGACATTTCTCTGAGGTAAACATTGATATGGTTCAACTGTCTTCCTCACTTTCACTGAATACAGAGGTGAATTAATTGTTTGACGATAATTTAGATGACAATCGACTTCGTTCAATCTCAATTTGCCTCAATTGATGTCGCCGCTTGGTCATGTAGGGGTGCACCAAACATGGCCTCTGGAATGTTCTGGTGGCCATTTTGTCTTTGCGCCATGATACACTTGCTTTTTGCTTCACTTTACAAACCATCACACAATGGTTCTCTTTACCACAGTTTTCACATATCTGTCCCATTGCAGGACATTTACCTTCGTGTAGAAATGGAAATAAACATCTACAACATAATTTATTTTTGCATGTAGAGAGCACTTTTTGCATGTAGAGAGTCCTTCATACTTTTGCTTTGGCTTACTTTTTATAATCATGACTGATTCACTTTGAGCACCTATGGCCTCCATCTTAACAGCTTGTCTAAATGCACACTCCTCAGTTCGGGTGCCATCAACTCTTGCTCCAGACTAAGAGTTTCTCTCAGCATTCGTCTTCTGAATGAATCTGACTAGCATCCATCAAAAACTCTAAGTGAGATAGCTTCCTCATCATTAAATTCCCTGAGGAGCCACAGGGGAACATGGTGGCTAGTAGGTGAGCTGGCTGTGAACTCCTCTCCTTGGCGCTATCTTAAGTTGGAGCATTTTCTTTACCCAAATATGGAACTTGCCGTGTGGGTAAATGCAGCATTTATTTCCTTATTTTTGGGTTTCAGGAGGAGTTTCCTGTGTGCCGCTTGTCAGGGAATGATTGAGGTATCTCAAAAAGCTTTGGGCAGCTGAGACGACCAGGTGGGGCAGGATCCTGGTTGCGTGCGGCTCAAGGTCTGAGTAGAGACCGCAGAGCCACAGAGCCCTTGCACTGCAGGGCTTCCAGGGATCTCAAGGCATCGTCAGCATGGCAGCTGCACTTGAGGTATCAATCAATCAATAAATTCTTTATTTGGTTTAAGCATTTTAAAACATAAAAGTACATGATAAAAATAGAATAACATGTATGATAAAAACAGCACAATATGCATTATACACTTTAAAAACTGATCCACCATTATCATAAAAAAGAATAAATGTAATAAAAATTCAGTTTGAAGAATACAGATATATACTCATAGACAAGCTAAAAATCTAATGCAGACATTGACTTACGTGCCAACACTGAGACTTTCAGAAACAAGATGACACAATTAATAATGGCCTCATCATCCAATCGAAGTAGTGCATCATTAGATTCTCTGAAATTAGGAAAATTTCGCTTCTTGATCAAAGGGAGAAGGATAGTTTTAATGTATATAAGATAGAAACTACTAAAAAAAATAAAAAGTACAGCATTGATTGCCTTGATTTCCCATCACACGGGCAGGGACAGTTGTCTAAGTTAGCTTGAAGGTCTAATGGGAAGTTCAGTAAGTATTTTATACTGCCTTCTCTAAAACGGAAGAGTAAACTGAGCTCCAAATACCTCGTATTGCCAATCAAGTAACTTTGAGGTGAGCCAATCCGTCCATGAGTCCTACTTAGATAGCCCGATACTCTTGGTTTTGATAACTCCCTCTTTATTCTCTCTTCCTGCGCCTGTTGGTACCAACACACCTGCAGCTGTTTCTTAGTGATAGAAAAATGTTCCTCAGGATTTTCAAATAGTTGGTTGAGACCAATCATGCGCAGACAGGATTCGATGTACTTTATCCAAATAATTGTTTTACCATTGTTGCATGCATGGCAATCTTTTATGATATCTTTTGTAAGTGCTCCCTCTGTATTTGCCAAATGGCATACCAAAAAATCAGGGGGCAGGCACTGATATAATCTTCAACAAAGGGGAAATCTAGCTTGTTCTGGCAGATAAAACTATAGCTAGAGATCGGTGGTCTCAGCATCTTTGTGCAGAATCTATTTTCCTCTAATTGCACTGAGAGACTACTCTCAGTCCACCAGACCTTAGCCCTATAAGTCTCAGATGGCAGACACTGTGATCTATAAATCTGCAGTAAGGGAATTAAAACATTCCCTTTCTTAGTGTGAGCACTCAGGGTAAAACACAGTTGTTTTTTTTTTTTTAAAAGAATTTTTATATAGCGCAAACCAGACCCGATACATCGGGTATCAGAGTGCTTTACATGAGCACCAGTTTTGTTACAGAGGACACAATCATTTTTGTTAGACACGGGGAGATTAAGTGATTTGCCCAGAATCACAGGATGTTGAGCGTGGTTGCTGAGACTCGAGACCAGTTCCCCAGTTTCGTGGTCGACCCCTTTAATCCTAAGGCTACATCCTTCAACAAGGAAGAATTCGAGAGCAGAATGCAATGTGAAGGAGTATCCTATGAACTGGTTACAACAAAATAAGGGGAAACCCCATGAAACCAATGAATCTACAATGCCAGTAAGGAAATTTCAAAGGAGGAACCAGGACCATCAAAAGAAAAGAGTCCCAATGGGGGTAGAGCAGGTAAGAAACAGTAGTTGTGCAAACAGATACTCATCAAGGAACGGAGGCATTCATTTTGAGGCTGCTACTATAGAAGGGGCTGGAGCAGAAATTCAATATAAACAAAATCTATAGTATCTCCCACTGTTTGTGTTATTACTAGTGACCCTCCAAGGAGTAAGTATAATTCTAGGTTTTTACCAGGACTACCCTTGATTAGCACAAGTAATAAGGTAAACTAAGGATCTCAGCTTAAAGCTGGGGGGAAGGTTACCCCTCACTGAGATCCTGCTTTAAAGTGCAAGCTAGGACAGGGGAGAGAAGCAATATAACCTATCATGACACCTCGGACACGTCAATGAATAGTAATAATATGGACCAGCAACACTGACTGAAGAGAAGGAGTGGTTCGAACAAATAGGTTTAACATACTATCGCATGAAGCTACTGGAGACAAGAGAGAGCGCAAAGTAGTTGTATTAGCTCAGGTTGCTCCTCTCAGTACGGAAGGACAGGACACTTGCAGACTGCTGTAGAACATCTCAGCATGGAGTCACTCATAGTTAAATTGTAGAAATTAAATGAAAATTTGCCATCTAGGAACAATAACAAGATAATCGACCTCACTGAGAAATGATCCAATATGGAAGTTTCCATAGAAAATTTAAATAAGCAGTTTGAAACAACCCATAGAGGGATTCAGTTACTAAAAACAGGAGCAATAGGAATAATTTGAGGGTTTTTAATATTCTGAAAAAAATTGGAAGGTGAATATTTGAAAGGTTTTGCATGTAAGCTAATCAATGAGTGTATTCGCTATGTAGCATTAGAAGTTTTGGAAGCTGATATACAGAGGATACACCGAGACCCCTTTAGAAACAATCCATGGAAGAAAAATACATGAAAATATGAATCAACTTCAAAACTTACACCTTATAAGAGCGGATTTTGTCGGAAGTAAGTTCAAAATCTTTCCATGTTAGATTTGACATTGCTAGAGTGACCCAAGACAGGCAATTGGAATTAGGAAAGTACATAAATGAACTCAGATCCCTAGGGGCTGCAGCTCAGTTGAAGTTTCCTGTGACGCTCAGTTGAAGTTTCCTGTGACACTCAGGATAATGCAGGATAATAAAATGCACAATATAAAAGACCCAGCAGCGGATGAGAACTTACTACAACATATAAAAGGCAAGCGTTAGTAGGTGTCGGGGAGGGTATGCCCACAGGTATCTGAAGATACCCAATGGAAAATATGGAGGGTTCCCCAGGAAGAATGGGAAGGGACAGAAAGCAGTGTACAAGAATTTTAAGAATTTGTAGAATATGCCACTGGGTGGGGAGCATGTGGGAAAAAAAGGTTTCCTCATTTGAGACAAAGGTTGCAAAGTAATCAAAAAAGTCATCAGGCAAAGGGCTCAACTAACAAGATGACAGAAAAAGTTACTCTCAGGATTCTCACCTCAAACTTTAACGGGCTCCGGGTACATGATAGGAGGAGGAGAATTTTGGAATATCTAAAGCAATCAGATAATGAGATTATTATATTGCAGGAAATGCACCTATTGCAGGGTGAATAGGAAAATATTTTAAAGAGACATTAATGGATCTGCCACTTTGCATGCACAAATTAAAGTTGTAATGTAAAGGGAGTTGCCACTCTGATAAAAAGTTCGGCACAAGCTAAGGTGGTAAACTATAGTCAGACCCTAAGGGGAGATGGCTGGAACTTAACGTTAAAATACGGGGAACTAGGTACGTCCTTATAGGATACTGTGGTCCAAATACCAATGACCCAGGACCTATTGGTGAACTACAAAGCCAACTAGTAGAGGTGGGAACTAACATTGTGATAGGAGATTTTAATTTATTGCTAAATCCATCTTTAGATAAATCAATGACTAGACCAAAAATCAGCTCCCCAAAGATGAGAGATTGTGTGCAATGAATAATGAATGATATGGGCTTAATAGATATCTGGAGGAAGAGGACAGGCCATAAAAAAGGGTTTACACAAAATAAAAAGTAGGGCCATTCCCAAATTGATATTTTCTTAATAAGCACAGGGCTAAAGCAAATAGTAAAGGTGGTGGAACATCAACCAGAACATCTATCTGACCACTTAGCGGTGAAGCTAGTACTCATATTAAATGAAGAGCAAGCCCCCACAAGATGGACTGTGGATAAAACACTGCTAAATGACTAAAATATAGTAAGCCAACTGAAGTAGGACACAATAGAATTTCTTGAAAAAAACAAAGGCTCTGCTTCCATGCACATAATATGGGACACATACAATGCATTTGTTCAGGAGAAAATGATCAGTTATGTGAAACAGGAAAGATAGAAGCGTAAGATTAAATTGGATGAGTTGGAATCAAAGATTGAGGAGTGGCAAAGAAGATTGAATATCTACCATACAGCAGAAAAACAAGTAGACCGTGGAATAAGGAAAAGTCCAGAGAGGAGTTGGTAGAATATTTGGATGGACTCAAGAGGAAAAAGTAGGAGGTTAGTAAATTAGTCAATTATGATTGTGGGACACTTCTGGCACAGACGATAAGGGTAGATAGTGCAAACAAAACAGATTCAAGAAATTAGAAACAAAGAGAGGGGTGAGTGCTATGTATGGTAAGTTCAATGACAATATACATCTTTCTTTCTTATTCTGTCAGTCTGCACTTCTTCCTGTATCAGTACGTAAACATCTTTTGCTGTATTGCTCCGTATAATGTACAACTTTATCTTGCATGGCAGCGTAGAACCTTTATTTATGTTTTGACCAGCAGGTTCTCTACCATCAGGGTGTAAATTCTTTGCAACGCTTCCATTTTTTTAATTTGCTTTACTGTGGCTGGTGCTGCACTTCAACTCCATGTATATGAAGCCTCAATTCCGATCAACCACTTTATCTTGCATGGCAGCGTAGAACCTTTATTTATGTTTTGACCAGCAGGTTCTCTACCATCAGGGTGTAAATTCTTTTCAACGCTTCCATTTTTTTAATTTGCTTTACTGTGGCTGGTGCTGCACTTTAACTCCACGTATATGAAGCGTCAATTCCGATCATCCACAGCGACACACGTGGCATGCACATGCAGTTTGGTTGGACCACAGTAAACTCTCTGGGAGAGCACGATCGTTCTTCAGGTTACTTATCCCCTATCTCGTCACCATTTGTAATGTCTTCCTGACATGGGTGTCTGCCAATAACCACACCACACACAGAGCTTATTATTACATGTCTTTATTCTGCTGTGTGGAACTGCAAACTCAACATTCTAAAACAAGCTTTCATGGCAT
This sequence comes from Lissotriton vulgaris, assembly GCF_964263255.1. Classification (NCBI taxonomy): domain Eukaryota; kingdom Metazoa; phylum Chordata; class Amphibia; order Caudata; family Salamandridae; genus Lissotriton; species Lissotriton vulgaris. The sequence continues at coordinate 1,025,755,719 of NC_141689.1, read as the reverse complement.
TGTGCTCTGACACCTACATCACAGCTTTGTTAAGATAACCCTGGTGACCCTTTTTCAGTTGAATAATAGAGAAGATTATATATTTCGCCATAAAAAGACTACAGTTTTACTTCAGAGGCGGAGTCCAAGTGGAGCCTAGCGGAGCCAGGGAGGTACCTTCGTTATTTCTCCAAGTTGTCCTAGAGGTGCTTGGAACATTCAATCAATGAGTCAAGAGTCGACGGAGATCCACGATGCCCCCGAAGCAGAGTAAACCCATGAAGGACTGTGCAGTGGCTATGGCATCTATGGGGATGCAGGTAGCATCTCTGGCTCAGAAAACTTTGGCCGGGCAGAGGATTAATGACGTCACTGCTCCTGCAGCAGAGAGACGCGGCGCAGAAGGATTGGCAGACGGGAATATGAAAGTGAAAGAACAGTGGTCTAGTGTCGACATGCTAAGAGAGAAGCAGCCTCTGATCCTGGAAATCTTTGCTGAACGATCTGGGGCAGCCAGGAAGAATAAAATCGTGTCATGCAGAGGCTCCAGTCACAGACCGCTTGGAAGTAGGAATAAGGGCTACTGGCTCCACAGTGACACAGACTGTGAGTACAGCCTTACTCTTACTGTCTCCCCAGGGCGGTGCAAGATCCAACAAGGATGGCTTAACGCTGAAGGAAGGTGTAGTAGATGATGAGATCACGTGACACGCAGAGTCAACCACTGGAATTGGAAAACTTATTGGTCCCAGAAAGCACATCTTTGGGGCAGAAAGAAAATATGGAGCAGAGCCTAGGGTGGCAGGAGCTGAGAGGTAGGGGCACCCCAGAAGGTGTGGAAAAATGTTACTCACTAACAGGTGAGTCAGATCTTTCAGGGGCTGGTGAAGCCCATATGGATGAGGATTTGACTCCTGGCACTTCCGGGGAGAGCCTTGGCTGTACCTGTGTCAAGCCAGTTACACAAAACTGGGCAGCCTTGCAAAAGAGGAAAAAGTTAGGTCTGGCGAACTTGGGTATGAATCTGATCAGAGTATTGCCAGTCAGCAGAGATGGGACTATTCCGCCACAAGGTCCATTCAGGAGGAGGGGGGGGTGATAAGAGGCATTCTGCAGGAGGGACTGCCAATGAATCCCGATGTCTAAATGGCACCCTCAATGGAGCTAATATATTCCACACTAAAACAGATGCAAGGGGAAGCCCGTATGGAGAACAAGAGCGCACACCTTGCTACAAAAAAGCTTCCAGGGGCAATGCAAAAGGTTAACAAGATTTGCTCCTGAAATTTCAGAGCATACAGCAGCGGTGGAAGAAAGGACTGTATTACTGGAGGCAGAAGCCGAGTCATGGGGAAGCAGATTTCTTCTCAAGAAGCTCGTATGACAGACATGATGTGGAAGCTGGAAACTTTTGAAAACTCTCAAACCAGGGACAATCTTAGATTTCTTGGTGTTGCGGAAAATGCAGAGGAGAGTGATATTCGGTCTGAAGGGGTTTTCCCTGAGCTTGCCCATTTGGCCCAGTTGAATTGGAAATCGGAAATTTTCCTCTTATGCTAAAGAAAAACTGGCAACCCGTGCAGAATGAGAAGCCTAGATCCATTCTACTTTTCTTTGGGGACTTCCTTTTGTGCCAGGCAATTTTTGAGACGGCACAACCGGAGGCTAATTGCACATTCGATTGACATACTTTTTTTGTTCTGCTGGACTTTTGCCATGTGACTGTGGAAAGAAGGTGGCCAAGTGCTGCATTTTTTTGTGCCCTTTCAGGGGCTTGGCTATGAAGTCTACCTGTTGAGCCCTGCCTGCCTAAAAGTTATTTTTAAAGGAAGTTCCTGGGTATTCACTTCTGAAATTAAAGCCCAGGAATTTCTGAAGGAGATCTCGAGTTCAGGGGGGAAATGCTTAAATTAGGAATGTATTGTTGGCATGGATAGGGTAAACAAGATCCCACATGGGATGTAAAACTAGTGGTATTTGAAAATTATGCTGGGGTCTAAGAAGCCTAAAGGGTAGGGCACAGAAGCCGGTCTAATTTTGCTCAGGATGTATATATTAATTAAAGTCTGGGTCACTAGAGTGATGGTGGTAGATAGAATGGGGCCGGGTGGTGTGATAGCATGAGGCATCAAAAGGGTCATTTGTGAACTATTTGCTTAAGGCACATGGAGGGCGGGGCCAGGAAATTTGGGGAAGTGGTCAGGGGCTTAGGGAGGTGGTGGTTTGTGGAGGGGAGGGTGGCATTCCAAGCATTCCAGGCAAGGGGGATGGTTATGGCCCAGTGGCTGGATAAACATTGGAGGGTAACAATTAAGGCATAGATGAGCAAGTTACAATTTGCTACAATAAACTTTTTGGGCTAAATAACCCCCTGAAAAAATGAAGGGTCTATGACAACATCCAAATTTCTGAAAGCAGATAATGTATGTCTGCAGGAGACGCACATTGAGGCAAGCAGACAGGAGGTATTACAGTTTCCGGGCTATCAACTTGTTAGTAACACCACACAAGGGATGAGCACTTGCGGGGTAGCCATTGTGGCTCGCAATAGGGAGGTTTAGGTTTCCACGTTGCAGGGAAGACAAATTTGGCCAATGGGCCATTGTGGAATGTTGAATAGATAATACATTGTTTAAACTATGCTTTGTATATGGGCCAGTGGAACAACGACCCCACTGCATTTGATTGGCTTAATAATGAACTGGCCAGGTGGCCGCTCCCTCTTATTGTTTGCTATGATTTTAATATTAACATCAAAGGGGGTGGAATCTAGGACAAGTGGCAAGCTGTACCAAGGCCACAAACCAAGGGTTTTTAGATCCCTGATGCATCTGGGGGGATGGCTCATTGTTTATCTGATGTATGGGCCGAGAAGGAAACACATAATCCTGGATTTACGTTTTTCTCCACCCGCAACTGGTAAATGTTAGGTTGGATTATGTTTTTTATTTCTAATGGACTAGTACAGGCAAGTCAGATATATAAATATCCCAGGGTTATGTCTGATCATAACTCATTGGTACTGGAGGTGGAGGTGGTTCTGGTCATTTGAAAGGGCTTCATTGTATGATGAGGAATATGTCAATCATATGAAAATGATCCCGGTGTTTATAGCGGAGAATATAGGGAACACTCGGTTAAGTCCTGCCTGGGACGCTCTTAAGGCAGGAATCCAGGGGGGGGAATTAAGATATAGCTGGACCCAACAGAAGAGGGAGAAAGAACTACTGCAAGACTTGTATGAGGCTTTAATAACTGCAGAAAAACAGCTGATTGAGGCCATTTCCAGTTGTAAAGAAATTGAAAAGGCTCAATTGAGCGTTGCGTTTGCCAAATCTGAGATAGTTGATATTTCTGCCAAAGAGGCTGTGGATAAATACGCGCCTGGAAGAACACGGTATATACATTTAATGAAAGGATGGGGCATTTGTTGGGATCCTCAAAGTGGGTTGGTCTCCGACCTGGCTGTAATACCCTCAGAACTTCTATCAGCATCTGTATACTGAGGAGGGTGGTATGGAGGTCAATATATTAATGAGTACTTAGAGAATTATGCATGAGGGATTAACTGTAGAAGATCGAGGGCTGTTGGATCGACCAATCATGGGTGAGGAGGTTACCACGGCCATTTTATCGGTACCGGCAGGGAAAGCGATAGGGACGGATGTGTTCCCACTGGAATTTTATAAGATCTTTGCCTCCTGCTCAGAAACTCTTATGATGGAAATATTTCTACAGGCACAAGCAAGGGGTGATGCACCATAGACTCGGGCATCGGCTAATATAATAGTATTTCCCAAAGAGGGAAACCCGTGCAGGATCTAGGGTCCTATTGGGTAATTACTTTGGTCAATAGTGATGTAAAAATGTATTCCAACATTTTGGCTATGAGTTTAGCGGGGGTAATGAGGAAGATAGTCTCCCCAGTCCAACATGGGTTTATCCCTGGCCTCAGCACAATTGATCATATAAGCCGTGTTATTTCATTATTTGATGCATCTAAGGTATCCGGAGACCATATGGCACTAACTTTACTAGATGCAGAGAAGGCATTTGATAGGGTCACCTGGCATTATCTGTGGACAGTTATGGAGAAAAAAGGCTTGGGTCTCAAGACAAATCCAGTGGCCAGGATTTCAGTGATGGGTGGTAAGTCTAAGTGGTGGTCATTGAATGCGGCACGTGACAGGGTTGCCCATGCTCTCTTTTGTTGTTTGCCCTTTAAATAGACCCGCTGATTAGGAAAATAAAGGGGAATACTTCAATCTTACCAATATGTAGTCAGGGATGGGAGACAAAGATTTTAGAATATGCAGACTACTTAGCAATTGTTACCCCGGAACCTGAGGGTGCTGTAAAAGAAATTGAGACAGAGGCTATGAAGTTTGGACATCTTTCGGGGTATCTACTAAATCAAAATAAAACGCAATTTGTTGTTAATAGTAAAATTCAACCGAATGATAGGCAGCGGTGTCAAATGTGGTCTATCTCAGTGTGAATGTTACTCCAGATACTGGGAAAATTGTTGAGAATAATTTGAGCCTGCTGGTTCGGAGAACTAAGCTTGACTTTGGGAGAGTGAATAATCTTAGGCTTACATTGATTGGGGGGAGTAATATTGTGAAATGCTGTTTTTACCTAAAACACTGTATTTCTTCAGGGCTGTTCCCTTGGAGGTTGAGGGCCACTGGTTTAAGGTGTTGGATCAGATGGTTTTTCGGTTCTTGTGAGCCTATTCATGCCCCAGAAGAGCTCTGAAGTTTTTATCACTTCCCAAGGAACATGGGGGATGACCTGTGCCAAATTTCCATTTGTATTATTCGGCCTCTGCCCTACAGCAGATGGTGTTTTTGTTGCATGGGGAAGGGGGAAGTCGGCCTGGGGAGGGCGAATCTCCATCCATTTATGAGATATTATTAGGAGGTGAGACTAGGGGATTTCTCAAGTGTCAACTATATTTTGGATATTTTAAAAGAATCAAACTTAAAACGCTGATTTGTGCGTATAGAATCTGGACGAAGGTCCAGAAGAAATTTGGGATAGGTTGTTCGAATTTCTACACCCCTCTGAATATTTATCCACTGCTACTAGATATTTTTAGGGATGCATATGTTAAGCGCTGGAAAGAACGTGGCCCGTCTATTCTTGATGACTTTGTGGGGGAGGCTGGTATTTATTTGTTTGATGAGATAAAAAGTAATGGAGCATAGGAAATGTTGTAATACTTACAGATAAGAGATTTCCTGAGGAAAAAAGGGGCAGGGTGCAGTGTTTTTTTTAGGGTTGATGTTATGGATTCACTTGTCAAGGCTAAGTCCTCAGTGCGGAAACTTTATAAGATGTTGACTTGTAGGATGGGAGATGACATTGATAGGCACACTAGAAGGTGGCAGGAGTCGCTACAAGTATAAACGGGGAATGTGAAGACTCTTTATGCCTGGCCCACTCTAGTTTACTATGGGCCAACCTGCAAGTACAGCATTTTGAAACATGGTTTAACCTTTATATCACCTCATTAAAGTTAGCGAAATGGGGAGGAGTTGCAGGAATGCACTGTCCTTGATGTGGTTGGTATGGGGTAGACCTCATACACTTGTTTGCTACTTGTCCTAGTCTATGTGGCCTAAAAAGGGATATTAGTAGAATGTTACAGACAAGGTTGGGGTTGCAGATATCAATTACTCCCCAATTAATTTGTAAGGGGTGTGTGAGAGTGAGCTACTACTGCAGGCACAGGCTTTTATGCTTATACCAATTACCATATAAAGGCTCTGTTTAGCCACAGATTGGTTGGACCATGTTCTGCCTTCAAGTCATCAGTGGCTGGCTAGACTCTTAGCTATGTACCATATAGAAACAGGAGTGTATGCTCGGAAAGTCCACTGCTAAGAAAAGAGGACTGAAAGCATGGGCACCTTTGAAGACTTGGATTAGGGCCATGGCAGGGGAGGAACAGGAGAAGGGGTAGTCGTGAGTTCTGTGGGTACTGAAGGTGGAGGGCTCACAAGGTTTGGTGGAATATACTGTGTCAGATTACGGGGGGTAGCCTTTGATGAATGTGGGTTCTTTTTTAGTTGAGTATGTGTTTGTGTTGTTTCTTTTTCTTCCTTTGTTTTTTCTTGACTTTCTGTGTTATATATATATATATATATATATATATATATATATATATATATATATATATATATATATATATATATATATATATATATATATATATATATATATATATATATATATATATATATATCTGCAATACCTCGCAGCAGCTACGCTTTCCATCAGCGAAATACGAGGCAAGGACCACCTTTTCTTCAGAATACTTTATTTAGCCAACAGACAGATTGCCATGACGCGTTTTGGCCATCCCAGCGGCCTTGGTCACATGGCGTTGTAAAGTGCTTAACCCTTTTTAAAGTGCAAAGTGCAGTCACATGTCTTTATGATGGGCATAGAGGAAATACTATTTGTACAAATACATATATTTTCATAATAGTAGTATCATTACTAACTGTGTGAATACATAAAGAAAACCTTGTGTTATTTTTCAGACATTATAACTAACCATGTCTCTGATGTATTTTGGAAAAAGATTAGTGTAATGCAATCAAATACCTGCATAAATGCTGGTTCCAACATCCAAAACACAACTTAATTATTGTAGCCTCATCCATCTGACATTGCATATCTAAAATTCAAATACTGGTGCTCACCAAAAGTGTACTAAATCATAACAACAAAATTATATAAATTTCTATTATTACATAATAATAGATAAAATCAAAAAATAATCAACAGTATCATAAAACCATACAGAAGACGTGCTCAACTGTGAAATATTGTCCAGTCACCGAGTATAATTAATCAAAAGTATTTACAGATGATTAACAATTTCTCATTGTACATATAACTATGTTCATTATTGCACATCCATTTATTACCACGGGATTGACTTATAATATAAAGTGACCTTGTGCTTTAGTGCAATATATTCAAAGTGACTGGTGCATTGAGATATCAAGGACTAGATGGTGGGGGGGAGAAAGTTACCGGGATATATACGGGGAGGACATAATTTCATAAATATCAATAAAAATTATTAATCATTTAGATCAAGACTCACTTTGAAATATCAAATCCATACAGTACTAGATGAAATAAACAATTCATTAGAATTCACTAAAATGGCGCACAACTGGTTGCGTCATTAAAATGAATTACATCAACACCATAAAATCAGACTATGAAAAAGGAAATCGGTGACATAACTAAAATCAGCTATCATAAAAAACACTAGGATAAAACTACCCCAGTATCTAAAAGACGGCTAAAATCAATCATATCATAAATATACATCACAATTATAAATATCCTTTCGATTAAAAAAAGGCAATATATATTACACAGTATAAATACAAAAATGTGCAAATTGTGCAATGTATAATCCAACTCCTCTTTCCAATCCGAATAAAGTGCTGTTTAATGTAGGTCTGTAATCTATATGGCTTGCTTTGGTGTGCCTGTTTACAATTTATAGATATGTGTGGAGGTCCTCCATGGTATTGAGGCCACCAGGCCATTTGGAATTAAACTCAAGAATATATTTAGTTTCCAGCCTGCGCATACATGCCTCTCTATCACCCCCTCTTTTAGTTATCGGGACCGATTCAATAGCATAATATTTTAGGCACTGAGGTCTACTATTATGACATGCCTCAAAGTGCCTAGCAACCGGGTAACTTTGATCTTTGTTGGTGATAGCGCGTAGGTGCTGCAAGATCCTCTTATGGATCTGCAGTTTGCTACTTCCTATATACTTGAGTTTACAGTCACATTCCAATATGTACACACAATACTCTGTTCTGCAGGTAAGATGTTGTTTTATTTCCCTAGTAATCTTTGGAATTACAGTAGTGTATTTCTTGGTGTTCATATATATATATTCACTGAAAAAAACATAGGTTTCAGACCAGTTATAGTTAGGAATTAGCATTTAAAAAACCTATTAAATTCACTGAAAAAACCATAGGTTTCACACCAGTTATAGTTAGCTGGAAATTTTACTGACATAAAACCATTGAAATTCCCACGTTATAGTTAGTTGGACTCACTATAACTTGCGCGCCTGCAATGCACTGCAGATGACGTCACATATTACATCACTCATGACATGGCCAGTGACATCACTCATGACATCACTGATGACACCATCCTTCAAATACTGGTGTCAATCCGAGAGCCAATCAGCTTTCCGTGCGCAAGTCGCGTGGCGCGCCCGGTGCGCTCCCCGGTGCGTGTACCGGGGCGCGGCCAGAGATATATAAATTTTTTTTGTAACCTAAATTACTCAAAAACCACTGGAGCACATTTCTTGAGACATAGCAAAGGCACATCGGGCTACCAGTCCCTACAATTTTGCCAAGTTTGATGGAAATCCATTCAGCCGTTCGGGCTAAAAGTGAGGTCGACCGCCCTATGGAAATTAACATGGGGAAAATACGTTTGGGACCCCCCTTTTATCTCGGCCCCCGCTTGACAAATCCCCCCCAAACTTCCAGGGTAGGAGCGGGTAGAATGTTGAGATTTTGCATTGAAAATAATCCTAACTATAACTACCTACCGGCGACCGCCAGTAGGTAATATATATATATATATATATATATATATATATATATATATATATATATATATATATATATATATATATATATATATATATATATATATTATATATATATATATATATATATATATATATATAACCTACTGGCGGTCGCCAGTAGGTAGTTATAGTTAGGACCTAGTTTCCATAGGAAATCCGCAACATGCTATTTGGAATAACTTTTGCGCCGGTCGACGAATACATGCAAAATTCTCCAAGAAAATGGCCTGCTCTGCTCCGCTCCTTCCCTGAAAGTTTGGGGGTGATTCGTGAAGCAGGGCTGAGAAAAAAGGGGGTCCCAAAACGTGTTTTCCCCGTGCAATTTTCCATAGGGACCTTTAGCCAGGGCTACAGCCCGAACGGCTGAACGGAATTACACCAAATTAGGCAAAAAGGGAGAGTTCGGTTCGCAGATTACCCTTTTTTTTAAATGGTGTAAATCAGTTCAGTAGTTCCTGAGAAAATCAAAAGTAAAATCATAGATATATCTATAGATGAAGTACCGTCCTCTGTACTGTACTCTGTACCTTCCCGAGCACGAGCTTCATGCTGATTGGTTGTCAACACTCCAAACCAGGAAGTGTTGGCAGCCATCTTGTGCCTCGGTAGGACCGAGGCACAAGAAAGCAGTGAAACAAACGTGCAAAGCATGCAAAGGGGGCAGGGTAGAAACACTCTGACCCCCTAGGCCTGCTCAGGGGGTCCCACAAGGACCCCAAGGCCACATCAATCGTGGGGTACTCTGTACTGTACTCTTTAATGTACTCTGTACTTTCCCGAGCGCATACTGGAGGTTTCTGGTGGGCTAGTTGGCCCCCAGGGACCTCCAGCGGACCTTAGCGCCATGAAACCTTTTTGGTATACGTGCGCTTTATAAAGTTTCCTAACTTCAACTTCAACTTCAACTTTAACTGGTGGGCAGTTGGTGCCCAGGGTCCCCCAGTATGCAAGGGGAGTTAGTTCCTCTTCTGCAAATGTGCCATGGGGCTGCGTTACAGAGAGGTGTAAAAAGGGGCATGGCCTCATTACAACTCTCTGCAATGCAGCCCCCTGGCACATACTGGAGGCTCCTGGTGGGCTAGTTGGCCCCCATGGACCCCCAGTATGCAAGGGGACTTAATCTCCCAATTTAGAACGCACTACGAGGTGTGTTTGCACAGTGGTGAAGGTAGGGGCGGGGCTTGAGGTGATATGTGTGCAAACATGCCCTGTGGCGCCTTTTACGTTGGGGAATTAATTCCTCTTCAATCCAGAGGTCCCCTAGGGGCCAACTAGTCCAACAGGTACCTCCAGTAAGCGCCACAGAGCTGCGTTGCAGAGTGTTGTAAAAAGGGGACGTGCCCTTTGAACACCTCTCTGCAAAGCAGCTCCCTGGCGCATACTGGAGGTACCTGGTGGTCTAGTTGGCTTACAGGGGACCTCAGGATTGAAGAGGAATTAATTCCCTAAACTAAAACGCGCCACAGGGCGTGTTTGCACACATGTCACCTCAGGCCCCGCCCCCTTCCTTCACTATTGAGCGAAATATTCCTCTTAAATCAGCTGAACTACGAATTCCAATTTACTCACCTGTTATCTGGAGAGACCTCAGTGCTGCATCTTTCAGCTCACTACTATTCCTGAAAATTAAATTTAACTGAACTTACCAGTAACTTGAATTTCTTTCCATAGGATATCATTGCCTGCTATATAAAATATATATAAGTTAAAAAAAATATAAAATAAAAATAAAAAATATTACAATTTCAATCCTTTTAAAAACATATTTTTTCAGTTTATATTAAAAATATGTAATGTAATTTAAAAAATAAAATATCTAAAAATAAATACTTTAAAACAGTGTAGTAAATTAGTATAAAAAATATAACAATTAATACATTTAAAAATTATCATTTACAAAACCTTTGAAATTCTTTGAAAAAACCATAGGTTTCAGCCACGTTATAGTTAGGAATTAGCATTTAAAAAAACCTTAGAAATTCACAGAAAAAACCATAGGTTTCAGCCACGTTATAATTAGGAATTAGTATTTAAAAAACCTTAGAAATTCACTGAAAAAAACATAGGTTTCACACATGTTATAGTTAGCTGGACATTGCACTCATACAAAACCATTAAAATTACCCCGTTATAGTTAGTTCAGCTAACTATAACTCGCGTGCCCGCAATGCACTGCTGATGACGTCACATATTACATCACTCATGACATGGTCAGTGACATCACTGATGACATCACTGATGACATCTCAAATGACATCACTGATGACATCACTGATGACATCATCCTTGTGAAAGAGTGGCAGACCTCCTCTCAGCGTAATATAACCTTTGATACACACATTCAAAAATAGAAACTAAAAATTTCAAAACAATGGAGATACCAATACCAGTTACAACAACCTATTCAGTAATTCCAAAATCTACATACACATCCACTCATTCACCAACAGTTCCATATAGTCAGTCATACATGTACTCACTCATCATATGTACTCATACACCTATACATCCTGTTACACACCGATACTCATCCATGGATTTACTCACACACATACTCACACATGCAAATAAACATCGATTTACTTGCATATACAGCTATACACACACCACTACACTTACATCTACAGAAACTTACACATACTTACTCTCTTAAACAATCACTTATAGAAACACATAATTATTTATACAGGAACTCTTCCAATCTCTCACTCTCACATATACTCACTGATATACATCAATACTCACATATACTAGTGTAAAACATATGTACTTACTTATAAAGACACTATTGAGACAGTCATTCCTCATTAACACACCCATGCACACACTCCTCCACCCATACAGTCCTGCACACATGCTGTCTAAGTATGGGCCAAAAATTAGGTCCGCTCGCGGAATTTGCGGATTTTCTGCAATTTCACGATCCGCAAATCTCGCAAAATCGCGGCAAAATCCGCGAGCGGGACGAATTTTGTTCAGGAAGCACTTACAGGGTTACAGCAGGTGCCCAAGTTGAAGCTAATGTCTATGTAACCATTTACAAAATGGTTACAAAGAAATTAACTTCAACTTGGGCACCTGCTGTAACTCTGTAAGTGCTTCCTGAGCGGCGCCTCGTTGCCTACTTGTAACTATTCTTTGACCCTGCTCTGACACTGGAAGCAGGGTCAGAGAATAGTTACAAGTAGACAACGAGGCTCCTGTCACAAAAATTAAACGTGAACAGGAAGCACTTGCAGATATTGATAAAGCAGGTGCCCGAGTTGAATGTCAAATTCAGTACCTCCTTAATCAGCCCCAAAAGATCATGCGCTTTGTCGAGGCTGGACAGGTGTGCTTTCTCCCCATATCTACAGTCGAAAATTAGCTATGATGCTTGATGGAGGCCTTTGCATCCTTGACTTTCACGGGTGCAATCCCCGTGCAGTTCCTGTGACCAGGAGCTTCTTTCTTCCCATCTGCTGCTCTGATCGGTGCCTGACCTTTTATACACACAAGAGGCATGTGAACTCACAAAGAAGCCCCCCCGTTTGCCCCTCCACACACTAGTGGTGTGCACCGTCTTCCCGCCCTTTACCCACTATGATGGACAGCTCACTCGAGGGACCCCGGCGCCCTTCGGAGCGATGGCAAAGTTAATCAGCCCAAAACAAATGTGCGTTTTGTCGAGGCTGGGCAGGTGTGCTTTCTCCCCATATCTACCGTCGCAAATTAGCTATGATGCTTGATGGAGGCCTTTGCATCCTTGACTTTCACGAGTGCAATCCCTGTGCAGTTCCTGTAACCAGTAGCTTCTTTCACCTCATCTGCTGTTCTGATCTGTGCCTGGCCTTTTATACACACAAGAGGCATGTGAACTCGCAAAGAAGCTCCCCCGTTTGCCCCCCCACACACTAGCGGTGTGCACCGTCTTTCTGCCCTTTACCCACTATGATGGACAGCTCACTCGAGGGACCCCGGCGCCCTTCGGCGCGATGGCAAAGTTAATCAGCCCAAAACAAATGTGCGTTTTGTCGAGGCTGGGCAGGTGTGCTTTCTCCCCATATCTACTGTCGAAAATTAGCTATGATGCTTGATGGAGACCTTTGCATCCTTGACTTTCACGAGTGCAATCCCCGTGCAGTTCCTGTAACCAGTAGCTTCTTTCCCCTCATCTGCTGCTCTGATCTGTGCCTGACCTTTTATACACACAAGAGGCATGTGAAGTCGCAAAGAAGCCCCCCCGGTTGCCCCCCACACACTAGCGGTGTGCACCGTCTTCCCGCCCTTTACACATTACGATGGACAGCTCACTCAAGGGACTCCGGCGCCCTTCAGTGCAATGGCAAAGTTACACACACATGGTCACTGGAGGCAACTTTTCTGGCCCTACGCAGCTGTAGTGCAGGAAAAGCACTATACATTTACCCAACAAGGTAGGACTTACTGATTAGCCAGTAGAAAGTACTCCAGTTAAGTATGGTGCAAATCGCAAAAAAATCCGCGATTTCGCGGGGAAATCCGCGAATTCTCTGATTTTTTTGTGATTTCGCGCGAATTCGCAGACTGCTGATTCGCAAAATTCGCCCATACTTAATGCTGTCTTCAAAAAACTTACAGTGAGTCACTCATTCATGCATCTATACGCTAAGTAATATTCCCCACCGAACCATACAGACACTCATATTGATACTCAAAAAACAAACTAATAACCCTTAAAAATCCCTCATGTAGCTACTCACCAACCCATGCAGCCACTTATACACAAAGTGAGACACTGATACAGATATTTAAATATTTAAACATTACTTGTTAATATATGTATTCACTAAGATACAATTAATAAGTCAGATATATAATCAATTTGACTAAAAAAACATCTATTTAGACACTTATTTACCCATTTATTCTTCCGTCGACCTTTAGATATACATATATAAAAAATATTTATTTTTCAAAAAGACACTCATTCACTGGATGATGTCATCAGTGATGTCATCAGTGATGTCATTTGAGATGTCATCAGTGATGTCATCAGTGATGTCACTGACCATGTCATGCGTGATGTAATATGTGACGTCATCAGCGGTGCATTGCGGGCGCGTGAGTTATAGTTAGCTGAACTAACTATATATATTGTACATTGAAATGTTGACTGAATGAATCACGAAATTTACATTTATGAAATGGCCCTAAATACAGAAGAGAAGGTCGAGACCATTTCATCACATATTTATACAAGACTGTACATGTGCTAGAGGCTTAGTGAAAATATCGTCTCTAGAGTTTCAAAAATAGAAATCTTGTTCTCTAAGAATAGTTCTACTTTAAGCAGAGTATCATGTGCCAAAAAAAAGTAAATATTTTGGGAAAGGGGAAAAAATAATTTTGTTTCAGGAAGAAATAGTTCCAAAGTTTTAGGAGTTCTGTTTATCAAAACTGAAGGCCGAATTCAAAGTTCAGGGAACGCTGTGGGCTCCTCTTTTCAAAAGTTATTCTCGTTGTTAGGAGAGAACATTAGCTCAGATAGGCTGGCAAAGAATTTGTTCACAACAGTAGGTGAAAGTTGGACCATGTCCGAAAAAGTAGAAATTGTGCATATGTGAGATGCATTGCCGTCATCGTTGTCTAGATCAGCAATGGTCACAGAAGGTTGTACCTGTGTGCCGCTTTCATCTCGTACCTCACTGCCAGCCTGTAGCTGTGAGGTCTCAACGAATGCCGTCATCAGAATTGGTAGCCGCTGGGGACAACACGTTGCATAAGCAATTACCGAACCAAGCAAAGTATCAACATCCTTCGGTACTGCTGATGGGAGTGTGAGACAGACGTCTAACACGCATTCTTCTCCGCAGAGCAGGCATCATAGAACAGGTAGGATGCAATCTTGCCAGATTGGTCTGAATGAAAGAAACCAGGTAGTATTCAGATCTCTTAGCCGAGCCAAGCCGAGGACTTTGGTAATCCTATCTCGGTACTGCATCGCAAGGAGCGTTTCTTCCATTGTAACCTGAGTTTTGCCTGTGACTGGACTTGCCATATCGGAGCAGAAGGAACAAAAATAAGATTCCTGCTCCGAGTCCTAAGATGAGAGGCAGGCCGCCAAACACAGAGTGCACGAAATTCGGGAAGATGCTCAGGACTGCTTCAAAGGGTGCTAACAGTCCCGAAAAAATTGTCTTAAATACATGTGCGATGCCACTTGTATCGGACATGTTTAAGACTTGACTTAACATTTCTACGAAATGCACGGGGTAATTTGTTGATAATAATGCATGTATCTCTTTGCACAAGATGACCCTGCATACCTCAACAATAAGTAATACAGTGTAAATGCTCTTATGCATATAGTCACATAAACTCCAATTGTTCTCCCAAGAATATCCAAAGTCAGATTTCTTCTTTAAGCAATTCTTTTATTCACAGTTGAAGATTAAAACCAATAGCCAACGCGTGACCGGACACCTTCAGGGCTTAAATTAAATATTCCTATATGGCACAGCTTCAGAATGGTCTTCACACTTGAGTTTCAAATGTCTTCAATAAATAAGGAGTTCATATATTCATGTATCAAAGATGTGCAAAATGTCCGAATTTTCAATAAGAGTAGAACAGTAAGTAGGTGCCGTCAATAAGATACCGGCGTCTTGTAGTTCGTGCGGTCGTCTGGTATAATGCATGTATCTCTGCTGCCGTCCTTGCGACTTGCAGATCATACATTTCTCTAGGCGAGGTCAAAGGCACAGTTTTTTGCAAAAGAATGGATTTCATTCTGCTTAAAGTATCAATTCGAATAGAAGAGATAATCAATGAAGGCCATATCGTTGCCTCCTTGCCTGGTTTGCTGTTTGGATACAGCAAGTGACCCTGGATGTAACACTAACGAGATAGGCCGTTCCTGGCAACATGCCACAACAGCTGTGGTCACTTAACATAATGTAACTGCTGTTGGAAAGTTGTCTGAAAAAAGGCTCTATTTGTGTGGCTGGGGTGCCATGCAGGTGGCATGAAAGGTCATTTGATGAACCCTCGCAGGCTCCATGCAAGGTAATTCATTGACACAGAAGTGTACCCTTAGTGAGTTTTTACAATTGTTACCACTAAGAAATACCTATTTTTCCCCCCCACTCCAATATCTATGTGTGTAAGGTAAATTCCAGGTTGACTTGATCTACCCTTTACCCAACCTTTCATACAGTCCCGCTGGTATGTGCTTTTGGCAGTATTGAAACTGAAAAGTCGTTATCGGTATTGTAATGGTGCCAAGTATTATCCATTCAATTACAGGTTTTTCGGAGACTGTCAATGGTAATCTTTCTAGTTTTTCAATGCTCAGCACCGTATAGTCTGCCCCTCTTTGTGCCAAAGAGATTTGTTTATCTGTAAGGTTAAAGATAGAAAATAATGATGTTGTGTTGATTAGACGCCATGGCACGTAGCCTGAACGGAGATTTTGTTACGTCCAGCCTAACTGTACAATAGAACGTAATTGGGACTGGCCATGTTGTAACATTAGCATATCCTGTTCTATTATATCAATAGCAAATGATACAATGCTGTCCAATGAATAAATTCTGGAGGACAGATTCGTTAACCCATTGTCTACTATAGATAGGGATTTTTCCAAATTAATACGATCAATTTCTCGTATTTTTTCAGGAGTTTCAATTTGCGTTACTTTCCAAGCTTCGTTGTAAGCAGCATATATACCGGCCTATATGAAACATTTTTGACGCTGTTTGCGAGGTCCCAATAAGAAATCTCGCAAGTCAACGCCTTCTTTAAGTAAGGTCAAGTGTTGTTTAATTTCAGGTAGTGTGGATTTCTGTAGCCATTCGAGGCATAGTTTCCCTACACTGTATGTTGTTATTATCCCTGGATGTTGTCTCTGGGAATATCTTGGGTCTGGCCTGTTCTGTTTGAACCCCTGTGTTTTGTTCAGGAATCTATCTTGACAGTTATTAGTGTCTGTGGGCCAGATCAACCATTTTTTCCAATCAGGATTAGTTCTATTTTGGAGCAAAATATGGGATACGTCTATCTCCTTATCTGTAGTGCTATTACTATCAGGTATGGGTTTTGGTGTAGACGGTTTGTTTAAATCCTTTATCTTGGCTAGGCCAAGACAGTTTGTTTGTTGAATGGTATCATTCAGGAACATTATTTGTTCTGGGATCATGCAGGCTCTGAATAATGATTCTAAACCTTGTACCTGCCAGTCTTTTGTACCCCAGACAGTTTTTGTCTCAATGTTGTTTTTCCAAAATTCAAAACCAAATGTAGACAATTGTGCATAACATTTTGCAGAATAAATCAGTTTAGTATTTGTCAACATGTTTTTCATTCCTGTCTTATTCATAATTTTAAAATAAAACGTTTCTGGATCAGTGTTATTAAAAGTATGGGAATTTCTCATAAAATGTTCTCGAGCTGCCTTTTGGCAGTGTTGGACAATGTTCCCATTGATTATAAGTAAAAACATTTCTAGGATTAGCAGGTTTATGCAAATAGTGGTGCCCATAATGATTAAAGCAATACATTTCTTCATAATCTGATGAACCTTCTAAATAATCATGTTCTGTAAATTTTGCTGACATTTCTAAATCTGACATCATGTTATTAATAGTTTCAAAGTCCCAATCATCAGAGAAAGTGCTCGGTGATACAAAGTCACGTAAAGAAACATTGAACTGGTGTGGATATTGTAAGAGTTCAACCGGGCCATAGATGTCGTAATCAGTAGCGTCCCATGCTACATCACCAGGTATAGGAGTGGCTGTGATGTTTACTGATGATAGTTCTCTTTTTTCAATGTTAGAAGATCTGTGAGGCTTTAGAACCAAGTTGATTTTCTGACTTGCTGTGTCCATTGTGCTCTATTTTCCATCAATCAGTCTTCCCAAGCTTAAAACCAAAATGAGCCAGAGCAGGAGGAAAAGTACACCTAGCACAATCCACAATTCAATCCATGGTGAAATCAGATATGTTTCTCCAAGTTGATGAAAGAGTTCTGTTAGTTTTTCTTTGAAAGTTTTGTTTGCTGGCTTTTCTTCATGTTCACTTGGATCTTCAGAAACGTCATTGAAATTGATGAAGTAGCCAGATGCAGTTCTGTCAATTGTTGGAATTGCTTCAGGATTTTCATTAATCTTTGGATTTGTATAGTCAGAGGCTACATCATTGTAGACCGGCGGTGTTTCTTGATGAACTGTTGCTATTTGGGTTTCAAGAGGCACAAGTTCCATGGCTTTGTTGCATAGTCCTTCTTTTCTCACTGCAGGTTTATCAAAAGTGATTAGTCTCTCAGTTTGAACCTCTTGAATTGTAGCTAGGTTTGGTCTTCTGCTACATCTTGGGAGTCCACTGGGCCTACTACTTATTATTGGCCACATGATTGTGGTTTTACCAGGTCGATTGATACAACTCTGTTCTCCTTTTTAACAGCAAGTGGTGGTAGTACTACTGATCTTGTTCCTTGAATTGCTAAGACAGGTACTGCTTTTCTGTAAGAAGGCCCAAATTCCTTCTTCACCGCAATCTTTTCTCTGACCAGATCCCCAATCTTTGGAATCCAGACAGGTCTTGCTGGGACAGGTGGTTTTTCTTCAGTGGTCGTCGGCTTTTGCTTTGTGTTACTTAGACTTCTTCTTGTTTCATTTAAGTCCTGTAAAACAGCCAAATGATCTTTGATATCAAAGGTTTTTTGTTCCACCACTGAAGTATGATGGTCGAGGTCTTCGATCAACATTCTAGTACCAAACAAAAGTTCATACGGAGTGAATCCACCTAGAGAATGTCTTGGCAGATCATTAAGACTACGTTGGACACTTATTAGATGTTTGACCCACCCATCACCCGAACCTAATACCCTCGCTGTTATAGATTGCTTTATGTCACGTTTTTTTCTCTCTACTACCGCATTACCCTCAGGATGGAAGGGACTAGAGTACCGCAATGCAATGCCCAAGCTGGCCATCGCCTGTTTGTAAGCTCGAGAGCTAAACACAGGACCCTGGTCAGAATGTAGCGTGCCAATTGCGTAAGTGCCGATAAAGACTCGCAAATCTTTTATAACAGTTCTGGCGTCAGCCGAGCGCTGGGGCCACATCCAAATGAATCTCGTGCAGGAATCCACTGCGACCGATTCTGAAATTCAGGAAACCTAGAATTGATTGTAAGTTTTTCAGCATTTTTGGAGCTTGGAGCACTGCACACTTCTCTAAGAAGTTGTCTGCTAGGCTTTTGCCTTCACTTGATAACTCATATCCCAGAAATAGGACAGTGAGGTGGGCAATTCGTGGTTTTTTACAACTGCATTTGTACCCTTCAGATGCGAACCCAAGTATAATGGTGTTCACTCTTTTCAAGTGTGTGTCCAGGTCATCGTCTGTAAGATAGATGTCATCGACATAAGATAATGCCTCATCATCATACATTTGTAGTAACTCTGTTACCCTGGCTGAAAATAATCCTGGGCTATTCTTGAATCCCTAGGGGAGACGGCAAAATTACCTCTGGGCCCCCATACTGGAGAAAGCGGTCAAATACCTGCTTTCTGGTGCAATGTTTTGACAGAAGAAACCATTTGAAATATCTAATGTCATTTTTTATTTTTTGCGCACAATGTCATTCATTAGTGCTGCACTGTGTGAATTTTGTACTGCAAATGTTTTGCAACAAGAGTTTAGGTGTTTGTATTCCAATACTAGACGATATGAGTCATCTGGTTTGGAGACAGGAAACAAAGGATTGTTCATTTGTGAGGTGCATGTTTCAATCACCCCCTGGTATTCAAGTTGATCTAAGATCTCCCTGACTTGTTTTTTAGCTTCTTGCTTAACAGGATACTGCCTCTGTGCAGTAGGTTGATTTTTAACTGGATTTTATGGTGAGGAGAATCCTCATCCCATCCTACATGATTTTTATATAATGCAGGGGCTTGGGCCACTGCCCATTTTCTTGCATATGTGTATATTTTATGAATTGGAATGTGATTTGAGAAGGCAGGCATAATCATTTCTTCGCCATGTGGGCACTCCCTAACAAACTCTGGGGGCCAGTCTTTCTCAGCTAGAAGGATATCATAACCTTTAGATAAATTCTCCCAAAAGAGAGTTCTTATTTTCCTAGTTATGTCCCCTTCTATACGCAGTTTTATTTCATATAATGTGTTGGGTACACTGACTCTGGTGTCTGCAGTTTCCACCTGAATGTATTCATTCGTGTCCACTGTCTCCAGAAGATTCATCAGGATCTTGCGAGCTATGGTCACTTCTGCTGCACTGTCTAGCATTGTCAGGGCCCATTCTCCGTTCTTGAGTTGTGTCCTCAGGATCCTCGGCATGTTTTATTTTAATACTAGCTACCTTCTTTTTGGGAAATTGTGAATTTTTACTTTGATGAGCAGGTTCCTTGTCTTTGGACTTGACGCGCTCTTCTTTATATTCTGACCGTCCTCTTCTTTCCGATTTCTGTGAGGAAGTCTGAAAAGATTGAGAGGGACGTGTATCATTATCTTGATATCTCTCAGGTTTTCTCAAAATATCCCTATTTCTAAGGTTGTATCTTTTTTCAGAGGGCTCCCATTGGGGAGACCTACCCCCCGTTCTGGAGATCTTTCTCTCCTTTGGGGAGACCTTCCTCTGGACTGAAACTGTTTTTCTCTGGGAGCGGTCTGTTTATTACCCTCCCACTTCTTTTTTGGAGTAGTGACATTATTCTTGATAAAGGTTTTTCAGGATGTTCTGTTAGTTGTGGTTTTAGTGGTTTCCCACCCAAACTATCTCTACCTAATTCTTCATAGCACTTTTCAATTATTCTGGCAAGTTCAAAAGGCATGTCTGTTATTTCTGTTTCTTTTAATTTTTGGCGGATCGCCACAGATGTTGCTTCTCCTTTTATGTTGGCTAGTAATATAGCAGAGACTTGCTTAAAGTCTTTCAGTAATTTCATACCTAGATTTAAAGCAGGTTCTGGACCGTATTCATTTTGAATCTGTCTTAGTACGTCTGGTATAACCGCCATAGATGGAACACCATGTGTTTTTGTGTAGATTGAAGCAAAGACTGTTCCCCGAATGTGTCACAGTCCTCCACATGGGGTACGATCCCCATTGGTAAACAGATTGTCAGAATTGTATGTTTTACATGAGGTATACTATCAGGGAATACTGCCTCTATTTGAGTAATCTTTTGAGCTAACCAGAACGGAATTTGTTCCCGTTTTGCGGGTAATTTGCCAATGACTGATTGTATAGTCTGTGGTGTAATTTTATTTGTGTTCCCCTGGTGAGGAGTGTGCTGTGGAATTTTTATTGCTGGTTGGACTGTTAAAGTCCGCATGACATATTGGACCAATTGTCTATGTATTTTAATTAATTGTTTTAGCTGAACTAAAAGTTCTCTGTCTGACATTTCTTCAATGTCAGGATGTGGTGTATAGCTGGCTAGAACCGGCCATGTGGCTCCTGGTCTACCTAGTGGACCGAGCCTGGTAATTTTATTGTGATAGCTGATGCTTCTGGTAAGTTAGTGGAATTTCAACGTGCTCGAAAGAAACGTATTCCGTTGGAGGTTCCTCTGCTTTGTAGTAGTGGAACTCGTGTGTCACAGCATTTGCTACTGGAAAAGTTATCCATGAATAGAATACCTCTGTCTGCCGATATTCATGTGCCTCTATTACAAATATATTTTTACCACCTCTCGATGATACTTTATCGGGGTATTATTGCATCATCTTCATTTTCATTAAACCCTGTAACGTCTAAACCCGGTCGATTCGCATCTACTGCAGCTCCACCGGTTGCGTTGTTGTCGCCGTTATTCGACATTGTTTAATGAAAGTTTGCAGAGCAAGTTTCAAGGAAACAAAGATTAGGTGCACAATATTTTGGAACACTGTATCCTTCAACATTGACTAAACCAAAAACTAATACATAGGATTCTCCTCCTACTAAGTTTTGGGCGGATATTAATCTTTCACCCACTCCAGACGTCTATTGGAGTTTTTACGGGAAAAGGGTCTGTGTGAAAAGCACGACTCTAGTATCTAGCGTTAAATTATCGCCTTACCAAACGTTGAGCGCCATGTAGTGTAGTTCCTATATTCCCAATAGGCTCTGCGCATTGGAATAACATAAACAATAGTTTAGACTTAGGACTTAGGTCGACTAGGTCTCTATTGAATATGTTAGACTTAATTATGAATGCCAGCTAGCTCAGAGGTCACTAGAAACTTTCTCGAATTCACAAGAAGGGATTAGTTTCTGACAACCGCGAAAACATGACAACTTTGCTCCCCCAAGAATAAGGAATATATCTCCAGAGTCGCAGAAACAATAGATAGCTATTTTACTCAGTCACTTGTGCATGCTTAGTTTCACCAGAAGCGCAGAGAAACAGAGAGACAGGCGTTTTCAATAAAAGAGGTTATTTATTCAGCAGTCTTCTTTCTGCAAGAGAAGTGAATTGCTACAATAGCAATACTTGTCATAAAGTAAAGTGCGTACAGTAAAAAGTGTATTATAAAATAATACTGTAAAAGCATGGTATGGTTTCTAAGCCATAAGATACTTAAAATGGATAAAATGCATACAATGATAAAATAATGACTAAACGTACTCAACTGGTACTTCTAAGATACGCCTACCCCGGTGTACCTAACCTAAGCCTAGTACATGGGAAGAAGTACGGGAGAAGCAGTTTAAAGTTAAATAATTTCTGCCAAGAATCTAAACCAAGAATTCTCTAAGTGTCTAATCAGCTCCGTACCTGGTTTAGAATGTAGGAGGTCTTGTATCTCTCTCACAGGACTCGATCTCCCGGCAACCCGCAAGGGTAGCAGGGAAACACTGGAGCTGGATTTCTCTGCAAGAGAAAAGACAGCGTCTATCTCAGTGGGTCAGCGGGAGGGTCGGCTTCCTTCAGCACGTGCTACAGCAGGGCGTCGGGCAAGTAGTCGATCTGCTCCAAACCACCTTGTGTTTTGCTAGGGCAGATGCTGGTATAGTTATACGTGGAAGGTGCCGAGCTTGACGTAAGGTTGGACATAAGACGTCACTAAGAACTCGCAGTTCTTTCAGGACTCCAGGAGTTCTAGGGCAAATCAATACAGAAGCAGGGGGAAGTCCGGACTGCTGGAGTCTTGGTTTCTCTAAGAACACGTTGTGCTTTCTAGGAGTCTATGGGAGTAGCCTTGCCGTATTTGGACTGCATTGGCTATGTCTTAATATGGGTATGATTCTTATGCCTATATAAGGACATGATTTGATATAACCACATAAGGGCATGAATCGGGAATATTAAACTTAAGTCCTAGATTCGTCCACAACAGTAGTGTCCAGGTTTCCTGTCAACATATTAAGTCAAGCCCCAGAATAAAATTCAACCAATCAGAGTTATTAAATTTAGCGCCCAACCCAGCAACATTCCAGGAGACATATTCATAGCTAAAGGTGACCGTTTCCTGTTTATTTTCCTGTTGAGATTACACCTAACTGCATTCAGGCATACATGGGTGGATGAAGGCATTTATGGCTGAACCAGATCACAATTGAGTGCAGGGGTCATAAGGATAGGCGGAAGCAACTGTAGTTCGCCAATATAAATAGATACTGTGCGTTTAAGCAAGGCTAAAGAACAAATTGGGAATGTTGCTCAATCTATAATATGAATCTAGGCCACATTTAGAGTTTACATGACGAGCCTCTTAGTTCACTAATGGCATTGTCAGTGGGGGTGAGCCAATAATGATTCAAAGTTAATGTATAAAAACTATCCTTTTTAATAAATATTTGTCTATGCAGTGATATAATCTGATGCACTAAGGTGAAAAGCTTCCACATGTTAAAGAAACACACTTTTCAGAACTTTGAAGATCCTGTTTCAAATTTTTACATTATGTTTGTTGCACGATATACATGCCAAAAGTTTTCATGGACTCTTAGAGCCAAGCTAGACCCATGGCTCCGCTCGCCCTATTAATTTGTCTGAGCGTCCTACTCTACTTCCAACTCTGGCTTAGTACACTGGGCTGTTAGTATTTTAATAATTGATTTGTAAAAGGCGAGTTTGGAAACATGGAACCCTGCCTACTTGCACCAATTTGAAAACTCAACCATCAAGGCTTCTTGTACCAGAGATGTAGAAGAGTATGTGCAGTGAATATACATTTAAGTGATCACAAAGCAAGGACTGCAACCCTTTCTGTCCCATGTGACCTCAGTCAAGAGTTCTCTGGGAGAACTAACAGGCTCAGTCTGAACAGGCAAAGTCATAGTGTCAGGAAGGTGTTTGGAGGGTGACATTCCAAAAATGCATCCTTAGATTGATAGTTCTGTCTAGGGGCCCTAAGCTGGGTCTGCTATGTCTGTGTTATTTTTCTTTTTGTTCTCATTTCACAAAGGGATTTTAACTTTTTCATTTTTGTGAGCGGATACATAAATATATATAGTAGCTATTTTACCAAAACAATTGTAAATCTGCACCCATATAGGTACGCCTTGAACGAGTGCAAATTTGCTGCTTTTTCAAATTCACAAAAATTCACAAATATTGTCAGTAGTAGGTTTGGAAAGCTGCACCATTCCCAGGCATACAACTGGCAATCAAAACACCTAAAAGGTTGTGGGACGTGTGTTTGCAAATAGTCTAACCACTGCCAATCACTCGAGGTGGCATTCTGGACCATCGTTTTTTCACTCACTGTGCTTCTCTAGACAGAGGCCCATCTAATGCAAACCAGTACTGACCGTGTTAATTATGGAAACAGTCCATCTCAAACCTCAGTTATCTCACCCTCCATCTTGCAGCCCACTGCTTTTTATACGTGGGAACTTTGAGGTTCACACCCCCTGAATCTCACTGACTAAGCTACGCCCTGGCACAGCTCTTAATGTTGACAGACGTAAGATAAGCATGAACTTTCCATCTACACGTTTGTGCCAGTTGTGCAACATTGCAGGCAGAGTTAGATGTTGTAGGCCAGGCAAGGGTGAAAGAGCAGTTAACCTTTGGTTCTCCCCACTCACTCTAAAAAGGATGTGCTGTCAATTGGAAGAAAATCTTCAGTGCAGGGAATTCAACTGCAGATATGAAGCAGTTGAGTAGTTTAGAGACTGACAGGGATCTTGGACTGCATGAAATAAACACATCTCTTAGAGAAAGCTATATCAAAGGGCAGGGTTCTTCGTTTCAGGGATTGATTGCGCTCCGCAATATATCTGATGTTTCTCTTCTCTGACAGTTTCTGTTTGTGATGCTACCAGGAAAGGGGTGACCCTCACAACCCCTCTAAGGATATTGCTTCACACAACATCTACATTTAAGAACAAAGAACAAAACATTTAAGAACAAAACCTGTGCACACACATTCAATTAAACATATATTATGTCCATTTGTAAATTTCTTCTGAAAAAAAGGTAGTTGACGTCTGTTGTTCTTATTTCTTTTTTAATACTCGTACTACACGTGTTTCGTCAAAGTATATTACACTCCGACTCTTCAGGGCTGGAGATAAAACAAAATATATACAATACTGACTATTCTAGCCAGAATATCAGTTACATATACCATCCCTCTGGATGCAATAGTGTACATTACATAATGCTTAGTGATGCAATAGTACATCATCACAAGGAAGAAGATTCCACGAAGGCTTGAGAGTCTTGAGTGAACATGCAAGAAAGACGAAGTATGTGACGTCTATACACTCTTTATCTGTTAGTTATATTTCTTTTTACAACATCACATTTTTGTGAAGTCCTGTATCAAAGATTCAAATATACGTCCCCGATAAGGTGCCACCCATGTGACATGGGAAAAAGTGCGAGAGAAAAGATCATAAAGGATGAGAAAGAATAATAAGAGAGAAAGAGCTACCACCCGTACCCTTGTGTACTACACACCGTTGCAATTCTTGGTGCAGTGTGGATGAGTAATGGGAATATCATTCCCAAAGTATTGGCATGCCAGTACATACCTTCCTTCAATCAGAAGCGAAAGGTTCACTTCCTAAATCAATAAAAAACAAGGGTAGATTCCCAATTACTACCCATTGGGTATACCATGTGGTTTCCCACTTATTGGTTCCATTAATATTCCAAGTTCCAAGTATAATTTCAGTACGACTTATTAAAAGGCTGCTTACCACTAAACCGGTGATAATTCCGACCCGGTTAGGGATTCTGTAGATTGTCCCGTTTCTTATGTAGCCAAGGATTCTCGGTCGCTGCCCAACGAAGAACAAACCCGTGGGAAACAAAGGTGGAGAGAAATGACCTTTAATAGTCACGCCCTCATCTTGATCTATAAATAATATTCACGGGGGTTCCTCATCACCTCCACAGGCTCTAACTATTTTTATCCCGTTATATACCACTATATTATCATAACTCTATCCCCTAATCTGGCCCTACTATACTTTACGCATAACCTGTGGTGCCCATATTTTTGCAATTACATGTGAGCATTTCCCAAGTGACGATCCTACATTTTCCTTCAGCCGTCCCTAAGAAAGCCTGCTTTCACTTAGACTGTCGTCATACAAATTCTCTTAGAGAAAGCTGCTTTGATTCCTGTCACCGCACATGCTATCCATGAATCCCATATCACAAAGGTAGCTCCAGATTTATCAAAGACAGTAGTCAAGTTCTCTGATGTCCCATATACATCATCCCTGATACAGAAAAGAGAAGGGGATAGCAGTGATTACAAGGAAGACAATATTCATCTTTCAACAAAATATACCCCAATCAAATTGTTACACTCCACCTAGATTTCTAATTATCAAACTACCTCACCGTTGTCATAGGTTTTTATCCACTTGAGTGGAGCTAATTGTTTTTTGACTCAAAAATTATATTTCAATCCTGGACACTGCGTGTGAGCTCCTCTTGGTCAGCGAGGAGTTCAGATTGTGAGTGACATTACATTGAAGCCAAATTGTTTAAAGGCGAACACATACGGTATCTCACATGTTAGACTGGGGCCAAGTGCACAGGAGTATATGGGAACGATGTCCCACCAGCAGCTCGCTCAGGAGGGCATCCCTTTGAAGGCCAGCGTGCAAATTGTGGCTGAGTCTTCTCATTTGGCATTAGCAGCATTTTATATTAGCCGGGAATCTCCTAATATGCGAACTTCACACCTATGAAAAATATGCACTTGCATTACTTTTGACGAGTGAATCAGAGTTGAAAATGTACCTTACAAATCTGTTGGATAAGCCTGAAGATTGGTTGTTCTGTTCAGAAGTTAGTGGTAGTGAATAGTAGTATCGAAAATCTTGAAACACTCGATAGGTGGCAGTTCGAAATTTAATGTGGTAAGACGACAAAGGGTGAAAGGGCCCCCTTAGAGAAAGCAAGAAAAAGATTTCTGAGAAGAAATTCGATTTACCTTCCAATAGATTAGCCACAGTTACTTTTCTGCTTGTATGTTTGAGTTGTTCATATAAACAGGCAAGGATCTGGATGTTCCAGAGAAATAGGAGGAATCTGGACCAGTGCAGGCAGACCCAGAGCTCAAGGGGATTCTTCCCGCACTGTGCGCTGGTGGTGGGCCACTAGCCTCAGGGGCTCCTGACTGGGTCTGAAATGTGGGGTTCCCCCTCCATGTACTTTGCATGGCGGCCCCCTGAAGTTTCGTTACGCCACTGAAATGGAAACCATCTTGTCTCTAATTCTGAAGAAGTCTGTCTTCGATCATTCACCAGCACAATTCGCAAAGTTACCAGCATGGTGGCTTACAAAGAATGTATGACGTTACAACGCATGCTTTTACCACGCATGCCTTTACAACGCAGTTTTTACAACGAAAACCTTTACAACGCATAGCGCTTTGGGGTGCTGGATAGTGAAAAGTTTAATTTACTATTCCAACTCCAGTCCCCGTGGACACTAGGGAAGGTGTTGGATAGTAAATTAAAAGTATTCCCTATCCTAGAGCGCCCCCCAGCGCAATGCGTTGTAATGGTTTGCGTTGTAAAAGTTGCGTCGTAAAGGCACTGCGTGGTAAAAGTTGCGTTGTAAAGGATGTTCCCTCTTACAAAAGATGGGATACGTATTAAATCTAAAATTGAAGTTTATAATTGCAACACAGTTTTTATACACTGCAGCAACGAGCTGTGATGTTTTCAGCAGTCCATCCATTTTTAAATCGCCGTTCATGCTAAAGCGGAGAAAAACACTGTTCAAAGAAAGGTCTAGATTTGCAATAATGGGCAGATTTATGAGCCCCTTTGCATTGCTCTTGCACCATGCAACGTGGTGCAAGAGCAACTCAAATTAAAAATGAGGAGTCAAATTTACAAGGAACTGGAATAGGGTAGCATCGCAAATCATTTTACTGTGCTGCCTTATGCCAATTCGAAAGGACAAGAATGCACTGTATTTACAAGATACAGTACATTCCTCTCGTTTTAGCTGGCGCACATTTTGCAGCCATACACCAACACAGGCACCCTTGCTCCATGGTGCAAGGGTGTCAGGGTTGTTGGCATGATTGTTCTTGTGCAGAAAGGGGCACCTTCCTGGTCAAAAACAACCACAAGAGGAGTTTTTCTCTTTCTATGTGTGCTGCACATAGGAAAAAATGAAGAGAAATTTTAACATTTCTCCTTGTTACTGTAGCAGGGATTTCTGCTCATATACAGAACTGTGCATAGAGACTTGGAACCTCAGTGAATTAGGGTGTGCCAAAACTCACCTCAGAATCAAAAATCCCCTACCAGTGTCTCATTGGTACTTACAAAACCCCGATGATTTAGACAACCCAGAA
Source organism: Lissotriton vulgaris (assembly GCF_964263255.1). Classification (NCBI taxonomy): domain Eukaryota; kingdom Metazoa; phylum Chordata; class Amphibia; order Caudata; family Salamandridae; genus Lissotriton; species Lissotriton vulgaris. The sequence goes on along the minus strand of NC_141689.1, from coordinate 1,025,727,323 downwards.
CATGGACAGAACACCTCAGGAAACATGGAACACATGAATACTCTTTCGTTATACTAACATATCAATCCAGAACGAGGAGTCAATGAGGACACATGCGAGTTTGAAATGTTTATTTCTAATGCAGTGTTCTCAAACGCAGTATCTTAGCTAATACAAGCAAACATATTATAAAGATCAAGGTTAACAGCATGGTTACTATTCCATAAAATACAAAGGGTGAAAGCATGTTAAAATGCTAAAGGAAACAGGTCTAAATAGAACCTCAGTTTACCCTCCCTAGCTAGTATATTATATTATATCTACAGAAGGTCTCTTTGGGTTTTACAAAGGCGGGCCGATACCTTTGGGTTCAGCAGGAATGGATCACATCATCTCCTACACCAACACTCTGCATACGGATATTCATCAAGTGTCCGTCTCCTGCCTTTCGCAGTGCATTATTAATCGCGCCTAAACCCAAAGTTGGCCACAGCTGCATCCATTTTAGGTCTACTCTGTGCGCTGATCAATCCAAACAATAAGCGCTGTGTTGAAACCACCTTGAAGGCCTCGGCACTCGCTGTACATACATAGCTTACCAAGCAAAGCTGATATTATAAGCAAACATGTTATTCTCGTGTAAAGCAAAATACCTAACTAGGCGAAAAGCTATATTAACAAAAATGTGTCGTGTGCAGAGGTAGCAGAAAAGGAAAAATGGCGTTTAACCCGTTAACCGCGGCGGTAATTCCACCGGGGTGCGGGCGTTTCCTTGCGCGGGCGGGGCCGCGTCGGCCATTGGCCGACGGCAGCACTAGGGAGGTAGTGCTGCCGTCGGCCAATGGCCGACGGCAGCAAGGAAGGGGTTAAACATCTAACTAGCACATTCTAACTTAACACAGTGCAAAGGTGAAACCAATACACAAGACATTACGCCTGGTCTAGGGAAGCACAAGGTTTGGACACTACCCCAGGTTTACCCGATGTTGTAAATCTAGGGCAGTGTCAAATTAAATGGGTTTGAGTGATAACACCCACAACAACACCCATGGAATACTTCTTTCATGCAGAGTAAGACAAGGCAGCCACTTGCATTGCCTCGCCTTACTCCATATTTACAAGACCATGAAAAGCCATCCAGGGTGGCTTTACGTGGCCTTGTAGTTATGGCTAAGACCTCTCTGCCAACGGAGGTTATGGCTAAGACCTCTCTGCCAATGGAACATCACAGAAAGTGATGCTACGAGATTTATGAAGCCACGTTTGGCCACCTTGCATTGCCCTGAGTAGCTTCATAAATCTCGAGTAATGCAACACTGCACAAATTGCTTCATTGCATTATTCTGCACCATGGAGGTGTTTCTACAGGTGTTGCATGGGTATTTCCACACAACATCCATAGATTTCTATGCATTCCCGGATTTACCAGAAATGGTAGACCGGGGAATACGCCAAAAACCTATGCCTCGCCAGGTGAAGCGTGATGAGCAGAAATATATATTTCTCCTCATTTTTCCTCTTTCTATGTGTGCTGCAGAATGCAGCACACATAGAAAGAGGAATAACACCAGGCGATTGTTTTTGTGCAGGAACGTGCCCCTTCCTGCATAAAAAACAACTCTCCTTACATGCAGGCACCCTCACACTATTTTGCAATGGTGCGAAGGCAGCCAAATGGGTGCCAGCAAAGAGGAAAAGGCAGGAATGTGCACTTTTCTGCCCTTTTCCTGTCAAGCTATGCAGCGCAGCGAGGTGACTTGCTGTGCTGTACTGCATGACTTGGCCATAAATTTGGCCCTAATTGCATACTCTTGCTGTGTGTTATTTTTTGTCTCTATTTGCTCGTCAATGAAAACAAATTCATGTCTTATTTGTGTTTTTTTTGGTATTCAACACTGGCCCTGGTTATGCATTTTTTGTGAAAGATGACACTTTGCATTTTAATAATAGTTTGGAGCTCATTTGACAAGTAGTATGTTTGCATTAGAAGTGTTAACATATATTGTACATTAAGTAGTGTTTTTCACTCTTATAAGTATTATATTTGGAGACTTCTGCTCTGTCGTAAAGCGTAACTGTTGGCCTATTAACACAGGTGTGAGGGCTTGTCTGAACCCAATAAATCTGGTGATGTTAAACTCAATATTTACCAGCCTCATAATGTTCAGAAAGTAGTTCATTTTGTCATGGGTTTAAAGAATGTCACTCACTATCCATGTAATCTCAAAGCTGACTTGAAATATTTCCAATGTGTCATGCTAAAGTCATTGTTATATGGCATCTGACATTCATTAAGCCCTTGTGTGCGCGTGACGACCGTCACGGAGGGCGTGTGCGGAGGACTGCCCCCCGGCCATCTGAGCCCCGCCCACTCATTAAAACCCCAGCACCATGGCAGAATTTTCGCTGCGGTCAAGGGGTTAATATGAAAATTCTGTATCTAGATTTACCCATAAATTAGTTCTCAGTGTGATCATGCCAATTCAGGGGCTTAATGTGAGAGGCATGCACTGCCGGAATGTCACTTTTTTTTAGGCCTTACAATCATATTTTTGAGGCGACGCAAAGCCACTCTGCGTGGCTTTGTATGGCCTCATAGATATGGCTGCCTTGCCTTAGTCTGCGTCAAGAAGGTGTTTCATGGACATTGCTGTGGGTTTTCTCACGCAGCATCTGTGGATTTTGACACTGCTCCAGATTTACTTAATCACATAAACCTGGGCAGTGCTAAAACCTTACGTCTCCCCAGAGCAGGTGTAACGAGGAGAGATATTTTTATTTCTCATTGTTCTTTCCTCTTTCTGCAGCACACAAAGAAAGAGTAAAACACCTCACAGAATTGTTTTTGTGCAGGAAGGTGCCCCTAAATATGTTTTATTGTTAGATATATTTTGAACTATTTAAGTGAATGTTATTTTCTATAGGGATTCTATGGGGATTTATTTTAAGTTTCTACCTCTATGATTTTCTATAGGATGGTGTTGCATAATCAGTTGTTGAGAATGTGTGTGGGGGAGAGCTGCACTTATAACTACTTTTTGGCGGTAGTAACTTTGCACTTGTAAATTAGCTCTACACCCTTTTTCTGGGCATGGAGGTGTGCGTGTAATTTGGCACTTTCAAGTAAATTTATACTCTGATTTTGTGATTAGCTCAAAGTTGTAAGGTTACTCTAAAGTGTAAGAGTACATTTACTAACATTAAATCTACGCATGTAGATCTACCTTTGTGAATAGGCCCCTAAGGATGTAAGTGGTTTGTGGGAAAGGGGAATTGTGATGCTGTAACTGTGTATTATAAGGAATAAAATACACTTTGTCATATATTAAACGGATGTTGCGAGACACCTCAGAGTTCCATGACCTTATAAAGGAACTTGGCCTTCTGTTTCATTTTCAATGTGGTCATGGAAATCCTCATTGACATGCAATATCCTTATAATGTACTCTAGGGGGTGCTTGTTACCCTGTACTACTGAAATCCATATTCGTTTTCTGCAATAGACAATGGTGGTCCCTAGGCAGACCCAATAAATGAACAGCAACTGCCTCAGGGCACATATGATAAAGCAGGTTGCTATCAGGAGGAGATAATTCACATTGCACAGTCACGCAGAATTCTACACTCAAGAAAAGTTGAATTATGTTTATAATTGCATTATTATAGCTAAAGCACTCAATGGTAAAGTTGCTGATTACCTAAAAAACAAAGTGAAACATTACTCCAAAAAAGATTGTTAAGGTTTCCAGCTGTTGAAATGCAAGAGGTCCCCAGCTTCAGATTTACAACATGTGGGAAGATGTGTATTAGCTTCATGTACAAAGGGAGATTGGTTCATAAAAATGATATCATACTCTCTACTAAACCTACTGAAAAAAAGTGCATACTCTGCAACTTCTGCGTTATGCTCAAAGCCGCATAGAAGGGCCATAAGTGGATGAAATGGTGCTATTCAGACAGCTTGGAAGTGGGACAAAATTATGTCAAATAAGGGGCTCTTCTCAGACACCGGTTCTGTAACCTAGCCATGATTGCCTGGTTTGAGTTGTAGGATCTGCTGCGATAGCTCCATGCTAACTTTCTTTAAAGGTTCAGGTCTCAAAAGTTTTTAATCTGGAAGATCTAAAAACACTGAACATCTGAGCTTGAATCACATAATTGTGCCTTCTGAGTTTATTAGGTGTTATGATGATATATTTTCAAGTCCCAGGATTACCTATTCCATGTCCAGTCAATCAACGTCAGGATATTTATTTCAGTTCAATATATTTTATTGACATTTTTTCTTTCAGAACAAAATTAATAGATTCCACGGAAGACTATTAAGTAGTAGTTTCATCAAATAACTAACATTCGCCACTAGAAATACCAACAGGATATTTTAATGCACTTCTGCTGTTTTGGTGTATCTGCATTGAAAACATTGGCAATTGATCCCTCAACTCAAGCGAGGTGTGCTATCATTGAATTGCAGCCATCGGTGTTTGTCCAGTGACTGGATCTATCACGGTATCTGCATAGCTTTCTTGCTATTTGGTTGCATGGGAACTTTCAGTGGATGACCCCTATTCAGGGGATTTGCTTGCAAAGTTCTGTCCAAGGAAATGTTTTTCATGTGTTTCATGCCATAGCTATCATGCTTTTGAATAAATAGACCATAACATGAATAGGCATGTATTTTAGGTCATACCACTACAAAATATCTATGTTCTTTGTTTTCTTTAATTTACCTTCCAGCCCAAGGTCCATCATATCCTTCCAAGATGCTTATACTTCAAGGGACTGAGCAACTACACATGTTGGAAAGAAATTTAGCCCACAGCTTCCCAGAATCTTTAAAGGTAAAGTTTTTGTTATCCTAACTTCACTCTCTTCTTCAAGAACTTTTCCTTCCTTTCTCTTTCTATTTTTTCCACATAAGCTCTTGGTCCAATGTTTTTCAATTCCCATTCAGTGTCAATTTTCAACTCCTTCTTAGATCTTTTGTCTTTCCTGTTCTTGACGGCCATTTCCTGTGCACTTTTGGTTATTATCCTGTGAGAAAATGGGGTGTAATATGTGGTGTGGCTGTTCAACATCACTGTGTAATATGCTCACCAACACATTTAGGACCCTTAGGGTCTGTCAAACCCTCAGGTCAACCCTGGATAGCTGTGACACTGAGAAGCAAGGCTTACACAGAGGAACAAGTGTAAAGCAGTTAAACAGCACAAAAAAAATTGAAGAAGAAATCCCCACAACCCTCAAGAAATCTGACACCAATTTATAAAAATAGACTGTATTTATACATGAATTTAGACACTAAAACAAAAAAAGATCCACCAGAGAGTTTCGGAGATATAGATTTTCCAAGCAGTAATAAACCAAAGCACTTCCTATATCCTGCTGTCTCATTATAATTTACTGTATTCTCCCCACCCTGGTGCGGAGACAGCCACAAGATCTTATGACTACCTCACCATCACACTTTATTAAGCTATTGTACTTTAATCGATGATTATGCTGCTATTTGAGCATTGTACTGTATTCTGTGTTGCAAGGGCTATCTGATTGTTAAATTATGATGTCATTGTAAATTAATGGATGAACTGTTTTTAGCCTGTGCTGTACCTTTACGTGTTTTACTCTTTTATGCATAGTCTGCTGCTGTAACTTTTTGGTGATTTTGATTATATACTGTCTCCCATGCCATAAGAAAACCAATAAAAATATATTTAAAATAAATAAAAGCAATGCCACTCAACCGAGAACAAGTCTTGGCAAAGTCAACAAATTGGACTCTTAGAAACATTTAAAAGAAAACTTAGGTAAGTGTCAATGCAATCAGTTAGAAGTACTTGGGTGACCCCCTCTGGCAAAGAGCTAGTCAGAGGGACCAGCAGGCTCCTCAAGAACAGTTGCATTCACTGAAGAAGCAGTTCTCCAGCAGTTCCAGTTGCTTCATCTGCGTTACAATGGATTCCTATGGAGTGGTCCTTATGCAAGGGATGAAGGATGCAGGAGATGCACTAGGGATGCTGTAGATGCAATATGGTCGACGGGGTCTACCCACAGGGGTTTTCCTGGTCCACGAAGAGGGTGATGGGTACCTGGCTGCAAAGTCAATGTCTCAGTAAGTCCTGTCTGGTCTGGCCAAAGTATAGTTGCCACTGGACTACCAGTCGACCGTTGTCGTGGTCACAAGTTAGCACGACTGAGGGTCAGCATATAATCCTGTACTCTCAACTGCATGACCAAGTTTTTCCACAGTAAAATTGTAGTGTTGTTTGTTTACTGTCAGGACATGTATAGTACATCCCCTGTCTAAGCCCTTTGTTGCACCCTGCCTTAGGACTCAGCAGGCATGCCAGAGGAGTGACGCATGCAGAGGTACAGGCAAGTTGGGGGCTTTGCTATTGCTGTCTATGGCAAAGTAGAGCTTGCAGTGCATGGCGTCCCTACCTGCCTGCAGTCGTGGACTGTGGGACCCTTTTTACTTCAGGGACCTCTAGAATGGGAAAACCAGTCCTGCAAGCCCTGGCTTACCCCTCTAGCTTACAACCCCTGGCTACCAGGGTACCTTATACTAGAGACCTACAAGTAAGTTAGCCATTTCCAATTGGGTACAGCCAATTCAACATACTTTAGGGTCAGGGCACTGCCACTGAGGTCTGGTTAGCAGGTCTCAGTGCGCTCTCAGAGTTGAAATACCAGCTGCCTCTGTCAAAAAACTTGGCAGTGACCATACCAAAATAGAACTATTTACTTACACTTCTGCTCTTTATTCTGTAGCTCCCCAGCCCATCTCCATTTGGATATACTGTCTTTTCTTTCCCTCCCCCACCTAACACTTTCTCCATATTATGTGTGCTCACCCTCTCCTTCCCATTTTCTGTGTGATAATTGCCACTATTTTGTCACTTCCCCATGCTCTATTTTACCATAACTTTATCTTTTGTTCACTGCCATTCCCTTGTTCCGTTCAATTTCTTTTCATCACTGCCTTTGTAAAGAAAGATAAACTTGGAGGCAAGCATAGATTGATGACCTGACATGCTTTTTTACACCAGCCAGGGATTCAGAAATGGATTGCTGGTAGGTGTAAACTTATTTCCAAAGTTTACGATCTCTGCAGCCAATATCCCAGTCCAGGGGTGGGAAGTTGACATTCTAAGGTGTAGTTTACCTTGAAGTACAGCAATGCACTAAAACATGCAAGTTTGTGAGTTTTTCAAACTCCTGTCCCTTCTCTTTACACCCTGGAAAGGGTTGTACATTTCTTTCACCACAGAGCTGTCATACCTCCCCCTTATGGGGAAGAGATCACCTTTAGAATTGCTGAAGGTGTAGAAAGGGGTTTTCTTGATGATGTCAAGTATTTTCCATGCAGGGAAAAAAAGTGTGTCTTTGCTTAGGAGAGCCAATCCTAGTTCCATTTCTACACAAAAGCTGGACATGTACACGCAGGGAGATGCAGACATCTCCACATGTGCGTTTTCAACATTTATGTACATATGACTGATTCGGTTTAGCTTCCTCACTGTTTTGATTAATTTAGGCTCTATTTGTCTCCCTATTCAAATGGGATCACTATGATAGAGAACATACATTCTTTATTGGTAGGCGCTTTACATGCCTTATAATGCATTGATGTAGAATTATTAATATTCTGCACTTTTATCTCATCGCTCTTTTTTTATCAAGATAGAATTTTATTTGTTATTTGTCTATTATGCAAAAGTGTTTGATGAAAACTGTTGTTCTCTCTCATTATTATTTTCATGTCAAACTTAAATAGAATTTTGAACAAGGGCAATGTCACAATCAGCTAACAGAGCCTGCATTCTCCTTAGGTCGAGCCTGAGCCAGGGCAAAAGCACTTCTCTGGCGATCTGTTGTAGGTAAAGTACGGAGGAGGAGCACCGCCCATATTTGTCAGTGGCTTGTGTTTTTGTCCTTCGTAACTGCTGGCATCTGATTCGTTATTAGGCTTGTTAGTTCCTCCTTAGTACGGCCATGTCATCATTTGTAACCTCCCATGGCCACTTGCCCCTTTACATGGTTGTTACACAGCACGTGTTCTATTTTCTTTATTAAGTTCCTACATTAGGCAAAGCAGCCGGGACAATGGCAGCCGTTTGTTTCCAATGCCTATGTCTCGAATTTAAATGCAAGACCTATTGCATTGCAAATATTTTTATTTTCAGCGCACCATGCACACTTTCTGTTTTATAATGGTGAACAACACACACCACTCTTTATTACAGTCAGCTAAACAGCTGCCAAGCTTAATTTTTAACCATGGAGGCTGCGCACCTTTCTGTTAGCGTTGCTCTCTATAATGCTATCATATCCCTATGCAATCTGTCTACACCGTAACCATAGCATAGAGATGATGCATTGCAGCTTATTGCACCACGCATGGCACCACAGCAAGGATGCACAGGAACCATTGCAGCCCATCGCAGCCAGCAACACACTGTCTGTCATCTTTGCACACCGCTGTCTAGGTCCTAGCTCAATCTGAAAGGATTTTATAGCACTTTATGTTGGATTCAGCTGAGCCCAGGCAAACTCTGGTGTGGGAAAGGTGGGGGTGACTGTCTTTGGGGGCTGCTTTCTCTATTTGGGGGACAATAATCTGCTTAATTGAATGACCGGGGAACTCACTCAAGCTTCAGGCCCAGAGAGTTCACAAGCCAGATAGACACAAAAAACCCACCGAGCAGTCCCCCCCCACCCTTTCTACTCAGATCTAATCACACCCTACCCATTGCCCAACCCCCTCCCTCCATCAGTCTGCTTTGATTTCACGAGTACCAGGAGCTCAAGTATACCACTTTCTATTCCCTAAACACAAGCTCCATATAGCGCTTAGATGAGTATATTGCTTTTAAAATGCATTATTCCTGATCCTCGTGTCCAGACACGCATGAGAGATGTTTAGCATGGTCATTATTACAGAGAGGGACCGGCGGTTACACAAAATTAATGACCAGCTGACATAATTGTATATTGCATGTGTGTGACACTGTGGGTGTGTGCCTGTCTAGTCTTTACAATCTACAGTACCGTATATGAAGCGGTAACTCTGCGTGGGCGGGCGGTGCAGACCGTGGCCTCTGAAAGGGATTTAGAGCGCTTTAAGGCAGATTCAGTTGAGCCCAGGTGAACTCTGTTGTAGGAAAGATGGGGACGACTGTCTCTAGAGAGCTGCTTTCTCTCTTTGCCGACAATAATCTGCTTAATTGAGCCACCAGGAAACTCACTCCAGCTTCAAGCCCAGAGAATTAACGGCCCACATAACACCAAAAGCCACCAGCAGCCCCTTCACCCCTTCTACTCAGATCAATTCACCTCCTATCCATCGCCGCCAACCCCGCCCCTCATCAGTCTGCTTTGATTTCACAAGGATCTTCCCTTTTAGTATGCATTCAGCCTTCCTTTCCCTCTCCTCATTTTGAGCAGGTATAAGTAGCCATTCTAGGAAGCAACATTCAAAGGTATGTTACTGATATACCACATATTACCACTACACAACTTCACACCGCACCACCCAATTTCCCAACAAACAATTCCAAACAAACACATCTCTCCCTTACACTTCCAGCAACCCTATCAACTCACCCCTACACACCCACTGCTCCTCTCATTTCTCCCTCACACTGCCACTACCCCTTCTCATCTCTTCCTCACGCCCCTTATCGTCTCTATACTGCCTGCTCACACATACTAAGCTGAGTTTATTTCCAGTACCTTTTCAAAGTTTCCGTCTCATACCCCATGCTTTGCTCCTCTTCTTAAGGTGTCTTCTGTGTACACTGGTCCTCCCTCTTTATGCCTCTGTGGCCTGCTCTCCCCATCTTTCTCACAATCTTTCTGCTCCTCTGCCTCGAGGATATTCACCACTTTTTGCACAAACTATCTATATCTCTCTATCTCCCTTTCTATCTATTCTGTGCAGCTCTCGCCCCTAGCTATTCACCATGCCACACAATTCTACAACACAAATACACTCCAGAACTCACAATTCCACCTCACACAATTCCACAACTAACAATTCCAATACAACCCACATAATTCCGCTCCACACCACAGACATCCACTCCACTCCAAAACACATAGGTAAAATACATTATTATTTACAACGCCAATACTCTTACTCTCTCAAATGTGAGACCCAATTGCATTGCAAATGCTTGTTTTTCAACATTGTCTTGCTTATCGCCCGCTACTTGTAATCACTGATGGTTTAATATATCATACATTTTCAGATTTTGAATGGCATTCTTCACTTGGTGTGTATCTCCGATCAACTGAAATTCAACATGTCTTTCTTTTTTGTAAATTAAAATGAAGTTCCCAGTAGAATCCAGATAATTCTTTATGTGGCAACCCATCCTCCCCAAAACGGTGTATGCAGGTATGAGCATACTCCTTAACCTTGGGTTTCTTAATGATAATGAAATCCTCAGCTCAGGCTAAACTGTAGCTGAATACTCTATTATTACAACAACGACAGTGCTAAAGGTTTTATAAGTTAACCAATCACATAAACCAGTTGGCCTGTGTAAGAATCTAAAAAAAAAATATATATATATATATATATATATATATATATATATATATATATATATATATATATATATATATATATATATATATATATATATATATATATATATATATTTATGTGTGTATGTGTGACTGTGTGTGTGTATTATCTACGCAAGACTGTAATCTCAAATGCATTACTCTGAACATCTTTAAAAGGTGGGAATTTAGATGTTGACAAAAACAGGCAACAGTGAAGACCCCTTACTTAGGGACTCTGCAGAGGGGGAAGACATATTGTGAGAGATGGGGGAACACTGTCAGATCTTTTGTGTTCTTTGATAAAGGAAAGTGTGAATCCATTTGAGAGCCTTATTGTGGAGGTGCACAGCATGGCCAATCTGTCCAGTAAAATGGAGTGATTTATGGTTACAAGCACCACAAACAGGTCGAGCCTGACCAATAGGTGTGCCACTCTTCATCTGCAAAATGGAGTACATCTTGCCAAAAACCATGTAAGAGCACTTTCTATGACAAGTTCAGGGCAAAGTTGAGACTGAACACAAGCGAGGCATTTGGCATTATTAAGTTGTTGATGATGCTAGGCCCTGCACTAAAAACCCAGTAGATGGCCACCTCCCACAGCAGACTGCCTTTGGCTGTGCACCCGCAGGGGTTGGCCTCAGGGTTTGGCTCTGGTATAGGTCCTGCGTCCAACCCACTGTAGGCCACCTACCCTCACAATGCATGACATACAACCTGCACAATTGTGGTTGGCCACAGGTTCTCTCATTGTTTTTAAAAAAATGTTTTAGCAGTGCAGCAGAACTGCGCTACCACAGGGGATACTACGCTTAGTCAGGTGGCACTAGGTGTGGGTAACTGTAGGATGTGATCCAATTTTTGTTTTGAATTAAGGAGGGACCATTTGGAGCCCCTACACATGGCAAACAAAGTGTGCCCACCCTGCTCATTTATGTTGCCAGTAGCTTTTTTCAGGACTCCAATACCAAAACCTAGAGCCCTGTTGTAGATGCCACAATGTAGTCTCCATGTTGCAGTCAGCCAATCGCGATCTACCCATCAACTTTGAATGGGCCAATCAAAGCATACCTAGAAACCAACAGTCTAGATATCTCCAACGTTTAACCAGTGTTAACCCCTTCATTCCCCAAGAGCATATTTTTAAATGATCATTACGCAAAAATTTATGAAAGCATTTACACAAAAAAGTGCTTTCTGAGAAAAGTTCTAACTTTTTGCAAAATTTGGCGCAATTCCCATAAGGCATTCTATTCTGTATCAGACTTCAAAGTTTCTTATAGGGACTAAAATGGGGAAATTTCACTTTTGCCCTTCCCCTTTTATTGACCCTCCCCTCTCACTTGATGGATTAGCATGTCATTTTTCTGTCAGGAAGCCAAAGTGGATGTGCTTTTTTCCAGGAAAGTTTCATGCACGTGTTATTAAAGAAACAAAAAACGTCTTTCATATGATTCATTCTAACTTAAATAGAACGACACAGTGGCAGGAGCTGGCTTTCCGGTGGAATGAGTGCAGGCCTGACTGGAGGCCAGGCACTACGCCATAACTGCAGCATGAGGTTGGTTGCCTGCTGCAAGGTATATGTTAGAAATGGGGGTCTCTAGTTGGAAATGGTTTGCACCTTTTTCCAAATAGGGACCCTTGCTTCTAGTCAGGGAAAGGGGGATGCATACCTAGAAATAATCCCTGCTCACCTCCTTGGTAGCTTGGCACAAACAGACAGGTGTATCTCAGAGGCAGGGTGTAAAGCATTTGTGAACACATACAGTAATACAGTGAAAATACTACAAATGGACACCACACCAGTTTAGAAAAATAAATAATGTTGATCTATTCTTAAACAAGACCAATAAGACAAAAATCCACAATACAGTTCTCAAACTATCCTTAAAAAATAGGTTATTTACTTAAATCAAGCTTCTAGCAACAAATAACTCCACTTGGAGTCAGTGACGGCTTGTGGAATTTGAAAGTGGTGGGAGTATGCAGAACAAATCAATGTATGCGAGCGAGCGCAGCGAGCAAGCCAGACGGCAATAAGGGGAGTTTGGGGGGTACTCCCCCCGTGAAGAATTTTTTTTTGGATTGACATCTTTTTGGTGTGATTTCCAGCACTATTTCTGTAATAAATGGACTAAAAATTCAATTCTTCTAGGCATTCATTCAAAGAATTTCTGTGCTGCCAAGCAAGTCTGACTTCTGAAGAGGGCTGGGGTGTTAAGCAAGACTACTTTGGCTCAACCCTTTCCAATAGAAAACAGTAGTTAGCGATGTGAACAAGTTCAATGGACAAACCTGTGGTCTAGGGAGAGTCCATCTCCTGAGAAAGAGATTGAAAAAAGATTGGCAAATGGTGAATTTTAAAGAAAATGAATGCAGCAATAAACCAAGGCTTATTAAGTAGTGGGAACATATAGTCTTGAAATATTAAACACATTAAAAACTGCCCCGTATCTTGCATTAATTTTTTCAACAGTTACTGTAATATGTAAATTGTTCTGCATGACAACTTTAACCCTTTAAAATGTATGCTTGCCCAGTGTCTTGCACTGCATGCAGCATTAACTTTTGGAAAAATATGCTCTAACCAGACTTCGGGAAGCACCCACAGCTGCTGACTGTAACCAGTCAGATAGAAATATGTGCTGATAGGTCTTTAAGTGAGATGAACAAAGTGGGTGCTCTCTATACAGGAAATACATGTCAAATACATGTCTGTGAGTCCTATAGTGTGCCATCAGATCGGTATTTTGGTTTCTCTCTGAAATGTAATTTTATCCTGATACATGGCACAACAACTGACATACGCCTAAAACCTGTCAGTATGCTTGGCTTTGTCACTGGGTGTTAGCTGTTTAAGATAAATGAGGCAGAGGAAAAGGAAGACGTCACACCCTCAGAAAGTTCCAAGTGGCATTTAACATATGCAGATAATAGGAAACACAATAGACCCAACAAAAAAGCATGTATTAAACAAACATCACCAAATAAACAAAACCAGGCAGAAGAAATCATGTACGTAACAGAAATACACAGAACTAAAAAACAACTACAGAACAAGGGAAACTGTGTGTACATCACAGACAGAAAAACTCATGGAAACAGCCGGGGACAGAGAAGTGTGTGTGTATAACACAGCCATCAGCAAAAATCAACAAACCCGGGCAGGAGGGGCTGTGTCCACTATCAGGAGCTAACAAAAAACAACAGAACTTTAGGAATTGTGCTTCTAGCACAAAGAACAGGACATGCCATGCACAGCACCTCACGAAAAAGAAAACAAGGAGTTCCCAGAAAGTGAGCACACGTGGAAGAATACAAGGAGCAAGTCAGAGAGGTGGTTAACAGGCTATGCTCTACAGAAGGGACAAAGAAACAAACAAATAAAGCCAGCAAATAGAAAGCAAGCTAATGCAAGTTAAAAATACTGAGCCAATAGTATGCAATGTGTGGACTGCATTGCCAGGGAAACTTTCAGAATGTCCCCAAGAAGTCTTTTAAAACCACACAGCTGCGCTGTCTGGTAGGCTTCTGCCTTAAAAGACATCTCAGAGTGCCTTACAGACACTAAACTCTGGATGGCCCAATGAGCTCCAATGTTTGAGTTTCCCGATTCTACTCTTCCTGCAACATTGCCTTCCACATTCTTCTTTACCTGCCACCAGAACTCACCTTAAAATGTATCTTTTCCATGAGAAATAAATGTATTTTCTCCTCCACTTTTACAGCTGCTGTGTTCCAATTGCTTAGAGTTAGAAGTGTCCCACCTCCCAGTCTTGAGGGCAAATTATTAACACTTGAGTATGCACAGACTTGACTAATGCAACTATCTAGTTGTGAACCTTCCATGCACAGTTTGCTTTTTCACATTTTGCACTAGATCCTTGATATTTGTACCCAGACCAAGGCATTCCCCTCACAGTCGAAGGCATCCAACGGAGAACCCCCTACATAAAGGGGCACCAGATTTCACAAAAGGTCTAAAAATGCCTACGTTACTACGGTATGGGGGAAACCAAATTGGCAAATGCAGTTTTGTCCGGGTCGTGAAAATGTTCGTATCAGTGTTAGTTACCTCATTCCATAATCAAGCTGGATTAATCAGACCAGTACAGGGCACGTCCCAAGTACAGATTTCTCGAAATAGTATTTAAAAGTGTTAAGTGATATCACCCTCATAGCTCTCAGCTATTATTTAGTTCTCCCCAAAATGTAAACCAAAATTTGCAAACTAGATTTTACCGATTGTACCTAGACTTTCTTGTTCATCCTTTAGACTACATTCTCATACCATTGTATGTAAATTGTCCAGACCCCATCTGTAGAATATCATTCTTAGGCCAAATACGAGCCACCCGCTGTTCAGAGTTCAAACTCTGCTTCAAAGCACATCTTCTGGGTGTACAAACATGAACCTTAAATCTCAGACCGCTATTGTTGAACAATAAGCAGGAAAGGTTAGCTCACACCAGCACATCAATATTTGTGTATATACAGTGACATCACTGGCAAATGACGCTATGCGAATTATTCCAGAAAAAGAAGCATAGCAATGGAGGAACAGATAACCGCACACTTGGTAAGGAGCCAGGCCAGAGGTAGAAACGAAGGACTGCCTCCCAGCTTTTGTCAATCATTCAAAAACACAGAAACAGTAAGAAGGAGAACAAACATTCCAAGATTATGAAGTAATTAAATCACACACAAAAATTACAGTAAAATGACCACCACATCATGCAAATCGGGCCGTTTGCGACTTGGAAAAGGCATAACACTGAAAACACACTGACTTCTCCCAGGAAGTTATCCCCTGGTTTGAATCAGCCCCTGCTGGGCAGTTTGGTCTACTGTCGGGTCCCCCCTTCCTCATACAGTTGCGCGGGTCAGAGCGGGAGCATCTGGACTTACAACTCGGAAGACCCGGCCCTCCCGTCCTGCATCCCATGCATCACCGGCGGGGAGCGAGTCTACCTACACCCTGCTGGGGTGCAACCAGTATGCAGGAAAGCACTTGTGGTTCCAGGTAAGGGCAGCATCCCACCTGTCCCTCAGTTTGGGAGGGGCTGGTGAAATCTGTGCACACTGGCTGCCATGAAGCAGCATTTATTTTAAGCACAGTGGAGTGCCGCACCGAGCTGCTGCTCACATCCTAGGCCCCCGGGCAGTGCCTCCTGGAGGCCGCGTGCTTGCCCCAGCCTCCCAGTGGTGCTTGGAGCTCACCGGGGGGCCGTTCAAGTTCCCAGACCTTCCAGAGGTAGTGGTCTGGCATCAGCAGTGTGGTGTCCCCTGTATACCCTATGTTGCGTGGTGTCCATTACGTCGCATGTAGCATGGTCACCGCGTTCTCGAGTGGATGGGATGCGTGGGTATTGTTTTGGGGGCTGAGGTGGAGATGTGGCTCAGAGGCTGTATGGCTGGTTACTGAATTGGTACAAAAGTTATTGTTTCTTTAACATGCCTGTACTCTGGAGTAACCTTTACACTGGAATTTATTTAACCATACCATGGCTTCATACTGCTTGTAAAGTTTACCAAATATTACACTAATTGCTACCAAGATTCTTTTGCCACAGTTGTGTAATGGCAATAAATGATTGCAAAAGTAAGGCCCTGTGAAAGCCCCAAAACATGTGCCTGCCTAACCCAGTCCTCATCCCACGGCCGAAACCGGCTCCTGTCCCCCGCTTAGCCCCAAAGTACACCACTGGATGTACCCAAATAGGGACCCGGCACCCCCAATAATCGGACGTTTGCTGAACCCGGAACTGAACCAGGGACTTTTGGATCTTCAATCTACCGCTCTTCCACTGAACTATTTTGACTGCAAATTTGCGGCGAATTACAAGTCATGAGTTTCGATTGTTGTGAGCTGGGAAATCTAAGTACTATTAATGTAACAGACACAAGTTAATCACAGCGCTTAGAAAGGCATTCATAGGTAATGGCATTCTATACAAATACAAGCTATTAGGCGGTGTCTGCACAAGGGTTAACATCTTTACTCATTACCAGTACACAGACAGGGCTGATTGCCTCCTTTCAAGTCAGGAAAATGTGACCTCCGGTCACACAAATTGCTCTCTTGAGTCCTTCTGTGCCCCTACAAACAACCATCCCCTCCACCCCCGCACACACACAGGCACACCCACATAAGGAGTGCTACGCGGGTTGTGAGGTTCCCCCCCAATGAAGGAGTCCTATGTACAGTGCCTTGGACAGCACAGTTCACGGACTTACAAGCTTACTTGTGTTTGTGATCGTAAGCACAACTAATTGGAAATCTACGCCGCGTTTTCCACAGATAAACAGGATTAAATGTTTTAGTATTTCCATTGCCAAAGTTTACTGGAGACGTGTCTAGTTTGGTTCACAAATAACGCAAGTTATGGTGAAAGTTTCCATTAAGATACAACTGATTTCTTCTCAGTTGTTCCCGATGTGCAGCTCTCAAATGCACACACTGAGAGTGGCCCTTACTATTCAGAAAATGTGCGCACCCAGTGGTCTATTATAATATCACATCGAGGCAAATTTTCCCCCCTGGGGACACTAAAGCAGTAGCGAGTACACAGTAAAGCCCACTGATATTGTGTCCGCCTAGTATGCCTGCAGAGGGAGAAATCTGGCCAAACTGGCCAAAGGAGATTGTCCCACCTCACCTCCCTCTCAAGCGCATACACAGGAATAGACGCCCGCCTCCCCGCCTTGGCACCGCCCATCCCACTCGATCCCCGTGGACTTCGGGCGGGCAGCCGGAATACGTCCGGGGAGGGAGGGGGCTTGCTGTATTCACCCCAGTACAGCGATCTGGGCCTAAATCTACTGTTTTTTTGCTCACCATGCCATTCCAGTTTGGACCCAGCCATGTTTGACCTTGCACCCAATGGGAACAGTCCAGCCTGAACTGCAAGGCCAGGTCTTCCCAGGACTGGAAACAAGCATCATAGGACCGGTTTTGGGCTTTCGGCCCTCATCAGCCATGATAGCTTGACTCCAGTGGTATGGAGAGCACGGGACCCAAGTCTGGGCATACCTGTCCCACTCGGGGTGACAAATGCAAAAGGAGCAATTGATGGACAGAATGCAGTACAATGTAATATATTCACCCCAGTACAGAGATCTGGGCCTAAATCCATCGTTTTTTTGCTCACCATGCCATTCCAGTTTGGACCCAGCTGTATGCAAATCAGTCTTGACCCTGCTCTTAATGGAACAATTCAGCCCGAACTGCAAGGCCAGGTACTCCCTGGACTGGAAACAAGCATCCTAGGACTGAGTGTCTTTAAATTCTTCAATGAGCAGCAGCATGTCTAGTCTTTGCTAATCGTCGCATTGAGTCGCATGCAAGTGCGTCAAGTGAGCTGGACGAAATACCTAAGTCATGCACAGTGAGGCAGAGGGGTTCCAGTAGAATCTACATAAATGTGGGCTGCGCCAAAACATGGAACTGCAATCCTAGATTCCGACTGTGTCTGCGCCACAGTCATTGTTAACAGTTAAACGGCCATTGAAGATCGTCAGCTGAGCAGCACAGTATTTGAACTGCAGGTGGGAATTTTTTTTAGGGAATTAATGGATACATTGCAATTAAACAAAGATATGCATTGCTCAAGGCCACGTGTTTCTAAGCACCAGACACTGGGCAGTCACGTAAATTGGGGAGGACAGCAACCAGCATATAATGGTCTTTTGTGTCTACTCTAACAAGACATTTTCACACACTTTCCACTATCATGAGCCTCCATGTGGGATAGATAGCGGGCTGAGATGTGTCCAGCAGGTTGCTCAGGTACTAATGCATCTGCAACAGTGAGTGTTGCTTACTGAAAGGGCAGAGGATGTGAGGGTTGAATAGCAATTCCAGGTTCAACTATGCTTTTAGCCAATTGAACACATGCTCAAGGAGGTTAGATGGTGATTCTGAAGGGCATAGGAAGGGTGAGGGCAATGGCAAAGCAAGACATAAGCCTTATGCTGAGAAATGTTTTGGAACTTTAATTACAAGGGTACCAGAAGGTAGATCAGAGATAAAGCAGGTCTTTGATTCTGGTGGTGGGCAAATAATTTTGGGGGAAAATCCAACTGAACCAGGCCTAGTTTCGGGATTAGCAACCTGGGACACAACCCCAATGTGGGGTCAGAGTGCTGCGCATGTGAATATCCTCATACAGTCCATCAAAGGCCCTGCTGTTGAAGTCATCATAGATGTGCTACAAAGTACCATGTAGTGGAACATAATAGTTATCACAGTTAGTGGATGTGTACCACAAGATGGAACACAGTACACTTGATTTGCCTAGGCCTTCATTGTCAGTCTTAGCAGTTCTGAGCACACCACAGAGGGCACTACAGCCAAGTAACATTGACAACTCATCCACACTGAGCCAATGGTTTAAGTTCATCCAAGGCCACTTATACACAGCCCTGCAATAGGCCCCCTGGGGTAGTCTACTCCATGAAGTACTATAATTACAACTGACAAGGAGGAGCAGATGGGTTAGCACAGCTAACTGAGGTGTCACAAGGTGGAAATATGGGAACATGATGGGTTTTCATGCATCACAGCATCAAGGGTTTACTACAAATTACCACTGAGATGGAGTCATTTAAGTAACCCAGCTAGCAGATCAAGTTAGGTATCCCATCTATACAGGTTGAATGGGAGGAGAGGTACAGAAAAATACTGCTCTGAATGTCAATTAAATTTAGCACTGGGACTGGTGCCACAAACTCCTTCGTGGTGCAGCCGGAGAAGGAAAAGAAAGTGTACGGAAACTCCAGGATTTTAATATGGGTTCAATAGAGTTGCATCAAAAAGGGGGAGGTGCAAACTTAGTGGACAGTGAAAGGGAAGGTGCTTTCAGCAATCCTAGTGTGTACCAGAGGACGCATCACTTAAAGTTAGTCTGCCTGCCCTTATGGCGGGTTTAGCCAGGTGTTGTAGGATTGGTTGCCCTTTAGAGAGCAGGGTTCTCAAGGTGTGCAGAACACTTGTTTAGAGGACATTGGCTGACAAGCGTATTAAAGTACTTCACATCTCCATAAATTAAGAGAGGGCAGGCAAAACTTAAGCATTCAGTCACAAATCGTTTTTCCAGCAAACCGTTTCCTAGTTGCCTGCATCCGGGCAATATCTGTATCAGTATTCATTTGCTGGACAAACCTCACCAGGGAGTGTGCAGCAGTACGGCAGCTCGGCATTGAGCAAAAGTCCACAAGTAGACAGGGTTGGTTTCTGTACACACGGATCTACTCCTGTTTTCTCCATCCAGAAGCTTTTCTTCCCTTGCCTGCATTTGGGTATACTCTAGCAGACGCTTGGCACTGGGCTATTCACGCTAGGGTAGGACACCAGCAGGGTGACTCAGCATCTAAAGATCGCAGTCAGATGGTGACAGTTTGTATCACCAATCAGAAGGGTACCAGGAGGCAAACCATTAAACAGGCAGGCCTATGTTCCTGGTGGAGGGAAATTAGGTCTGAGGATAAACCTTTAAAGTAAGTCCAAGACCTGGACTGCAGTTAAGCAAGCCTGGGGGGCTGCGTACGTTGTCACTCCACTCCATAAAGTGTGCGGTGACTGCAATGGGGTGCACAAGACAATCATTCTCTCAAACCAGATTTGACACCATTAATGTGTTCACCAGGGTTTTGCAATCCAAAACATCTGTGCAAATGAGTTGTCAAATCTGGCAAAGTATCTGCACTCTCGTTGAGGGCATGTTACAGGTTGCTTCATTTAAGCAACAAACAACCCCCAGACAGCCAAAGTAGCCAGGCAGTTTGTGTAATCTGTCAGCTAACAAGTGTGCTGCTGTCCCAAAAACTGGGAAATGAAGGTGTGGTTAGATCCTCCTTTGTCTTGGCTTAGGTGAGGAGGCTCACCGGGCATCCTAGTAAGGACATGACACAGCCTAAATTGTATTCTCTTCTACAGGTCTACAGGCTGGGGGGCACTCACTGGTAATCGACCTGAACCCTGAGTATTGGGATCATTAAAGTAAGGGAGTTTGATCCCGGATCAAAGGTGTGGGTGACCGTCCATTTGTTGCATCGCCAGGAGGGGCGCAATGGGCCGAAGGCAGAAATGGGAAACATGGGTCTTTTCCTCACTAAGATAGTTTGGTTGGGGTTCCGAGGCATGCAATGGGACAACCTGCTAAAGATGCTGCTGCACAGACTAGCGGGAGGCTGATCCCCCCTAACATCTAGGTCATCCGCATGGGAGGCAATAACTTGACTTTCATGGGCAGAAAGGTTCTGCTACAAAACATGGAAATCCACAAGGAGTAAGTTAGGCAAACAATTAGGTGAATGTGAATTCTGGATGTCCGTGGTCACACCATGGTTAGTTTTGTCTTGGGGACAGGTCTGGGGAGGCCGTTGTAATTTCTCGCAGTAGGGGAAACAGGGCCATGCGCAAGTTCACGGAACAGAGGGGTTTGGCTTCATCAGACATGAACACTTGCATGCCAAGGCCACAGGAGGTTTCAAGGTGGATGGGGGTTCATTCGCCTAGAGTGGGCATGGACCTGTTTCTGTTGGGACCTGTTTCTGTTTGCACGGTGGGCTGAAAGCAGGAAATGGAAGCATGGCTTTTCCGCGACCAAGATAATTTGAATGGTATCCCCAAGCATGCACTGGAACAGCTTGAAGAAGCAGCAGCAAAGACTAGGGTGGGGTGGCTCTCCTCCCAACATCCTGGCCATACACCTGGGAGGCAATGATCTGACTCTTGGGGAGGAGGGAACAGCTGCAAGAAATGAAGTCCTCCACATGTAAATTAAGCAACCAATTGGGTGCATTTGAGTTACGGTGGTCAGAGATAACACCTCGCTTAGCAACATGGTCAGGGGATGCTGTGGAAACTTCGTGCGAAGAGTTAACAGTGCTATGCGGAAATTCACTGAACAGAGGGTGAGTGGCTTTATCAGGCATGGTTTTCTGCATGCCAAGTCTACAGAGTGTATTGAAGAAGATGGGGTTCACCTGTCTAGAGTGGGCATGGACTAGTTTTTTCTGGATCTGGGAGAGGACCTGGAATCAGCAGGATGGAGATAAGAATGCCTGCCTTGGTGGGGGGCCCTGGTTGTGACTGTGGCCACACCCAGAGCTGTGGTGTACTTACAGGGCGATCCAGAGGCTGAAAGGTACACAGGGTTACCCTCTTCAGGTGCACAAGGGTGCAAATGCCAAATATCCCCAGGAAGTCCTTGCGGTGGACCCTGGAGGAGCGACGGTGCCCGCTAGTCCTACAGGCAGTTGTAAACCTGAGCAACCGGTGGTTGCCTGGAATTCTCTGCCCCACAGGGGGCGTCAGTAGAGGGGTGGACTGGCGGTCCACCGGTGGGAGGGGGTAACCCCTCCCCCAAAATTGGTAAGCACCGAATGGCTAGGGCCACAGAGCAATTTGGCTCATCAGGTGGGCAGGCGGCAGAGGGGATCGCCCGTAAGCTAACCCTCCATGTTGGCATATTTTGGTATGCAAAATACCTGCAGCAATTTTCTACATGAAAAAAGGTGTCTTGTCTGTTAATTTCATCAGGAGATTGCTGTATGTGTGATGGGGAGTGTGTTGCCGATACTGGCACTATGAACCCGTTCTTGTGCTGGCTGCTACGAGCCTCTCAGATGTTGGACACCTTGTCTGCCTGTGGAGAGGATTATTCAATGCTGGCGGAGGGAAACAGCATCATGCAAGGGGACTGCTACTGTGGCCGCACATCGGCATCACTGCGTCGCGACCTAAAGAAGGTGAGTGAGGCTACCTAGGCTGCACCTTCCCATCCAGGGGAAATCCTTAATCAGCCAGGTCCTGATGTCACCATGGTGCTGTGCAAACTGAGCCTATTTAGGTGTAGAGGCTGGGAACTTTATTGCTTTTGAGGGCCAACCTGTGACACGGTCAGCACATGGGGTGTCCATCAAGGTGGGGCCTCATTGCACCCCCACCCTTTTCAGTTGTTGGGTGACTTCTCGGCCTTGGCCGATGATGGAGTGGGAGACACATATCCAGGGAGGCTCCCACAAAAGATTGAGGCATCAATGCTACGGGTAAGATCACAAACTAAGAGTTAAACTATGGGGATTCCTCTCACTCTGTGGGGCATCCCATAAACCCCCCACTTCCCTGTTCAGAGACAGTCTGAGCTGCCCCCGCAAACACTAAGGGAGATTAAAAGTACAAAACAAACTCATATCCATGACAAGGCCTTCTCCTATAGTATAAACTTGCTTTTCCTATTGATGTGGCAAGAGTGTCATTCACCACCCCGGACATTTGCCCTCTTCCTAGTTAGCCCAGGTGTGACAGGAGACAGGGTGAATACATTTGAGGTCGGTGATCGACTGGTAAGCCTGGTCCCCCTCTGATGTGGTGGCACTGTGCTGTAGCCTGCCGGCATTACATTTTAGAGTGGGATGGAAGTAGAAATGCTGTTGTCGCCAAAAGAGGCACTCTGCTCGGCGCTGGACAAAAGCTATTAAAAGGAAATGAATGGCTTAGCAAGCTTTTTGTTCCTTCCATAAACAGCATGCATGTCTTAGAGGAGGGCTCAGGCGCATCCCCTCTGATGTAGCATATTTTATACATTCTCTGCTTGTCTACAAAATTAACTTATTCCAAGCCGTTCTATGTGAGCAGGGGTTGATGTCAGAAACTTCAAGTCACGCCTTTGAGTTACAGTTTCACTCCTTGGGGCACGGTTTCACTTTTGAATGTTGTTATTGCCGTTGCAGATTAACAATAAATTATCACACACATGATTCATAATTGGGTTAAATATGAGTCTTGTTAAGTTCACTGCTATTGCTTTACTGCTGGCAAAGCAAAAGGTTGCATTACATTGGGACAGTAAATGTTGCCCGCTCATTACTGCTTGGTTGAGTCACCTGATCCGTTGTGATACCACCAGTGATACCTATGCTGTATTACAACCCCCCTCTCCGCTCGGCCTAAAAACATTTGGCAGCCACTTTGAGATGACCTACTGTCTCTGGAGCCTGGAGACCCGGAGTGACCTGTGAGGGCACTATGTCTCTGCCACCTATTGTGTTTGTCACATCCACACATATACAGTTGTAACCGTTCTAAAATGTAACACGGTCACCGCCACCCCATCTCCCCCTCTCCTTTATTTCATTGACTCACGTATGTGCTCTTACTTCTCCTAATGGCTCTTCCTGATACATTAATGCACTACTCTTACTGCTCAGTCTTGCCCATACAGTGGGTTGTTTATTTACATGTTTCTGTGGTTAACCAGAAAATAATAAAGTTAAAAAAAAAAAAAAATGAATCTCCTTCTTGTTCAAGTTTGTTCAAGTTTGTTACGTAGCCTCAATCCATTAACTATTGCTGTCACTGCCCAAGGGTGCAATGTTTCCCTGCATTGGCCACGCAAGCCTCCTTTGCATTCGTGGGTGGGTTTCTGATGACCATTTGCAAACATGAGCGCGAGATTGTTAGAACCCATCTGCGCATGTGGACGTGGCACGTCAAGCTCCTGTGGCTCCTGTGGCACCCATGAATCCTTTGCACCAGCACTGTGAAATATGTACCTAAGTGGGGCATAGACAGAGCCCCTGCCCTTACGGTGAAGCACTCACAGAAGCATAGGGGCTGACATGTGGTCTGCTGACAGCGTCACCTGGAAGCATGAATGTCCTGCCATCAGACCCCTTCCTTACCCACGTGGGTGGATCTGCCAAACTAATCAGCATCCATGATTTGTGTGGTGTTAGACCCGTATGCATCTAATAAGGGGCTCTTGAGGCCATGCTTTGCACTCATGGATGAGGGGCTACCAGAGAGAGGCCTTAGCATCTTTGCTGTTTTCAGATCCATCTGCACAGATTGAAAGGGTGGTCTCAGAAGCTCTGCACCCACAGGTGGTTCTTGCAGTATCCTGGATTGAGTTGTTGATTGATCCCTTGCATAATTTATTTAATTTTTTTTACTAGCAGATTTTATTGGTTTTCAAATACATCATCTACATTCATAGGCTTGGTGCTTTTTTAGTCTGGTACAAAAAACATTCTGCCATTATTTGCTTGTGCATCCACAGAACTATCCCCTCCTCCCTCCTTGAGTTGTACTTAGGTGGATACAATCTGGTCTTCAAATACTATTGGGTTCGTGAGTGAAAGGCACCGGTTTTGGCTTATTTTGACTCCAGCCTCCCCTGTTCTCGGTGTACTAGTCTGTCATTTCTATCTGGGCTCGCCAGGGGTTTTGGGGAGCCTATTCCACTGCTATCGTGCCTCTCCACTGCTAATTCATCCACTAAGTTTTCCCAGGACTTTGCCCAGTCTATCTTCCCTATGCCTCGGCCAGCTTCCCTGAGGAACAATCTGCCTTCCGTCCTACCCATTTCTCTAACTCCCTCTTCCAGGAGAGAATTCCTCCTGGTGCCTTCCAGTTTCTGGCAATCTCCATTTTGATCTGGACAAAATCCAAGTCCTGGAATCTCCCAGTTGTGTTGTTTTTGGCCGAGTGTGGGACCCATCCTAGTTAGAAATGCTCAGGGGTGCACGGGAGCGCCTTGTCTATGAGATCCCCTATTACTCATCTAATTTCTTCCCAAAAGGATTGTAGCCCGGGGCAGCTATAGAACATGTGGATGATATGTGCTTCTCTGTCTCCACACCTCGGGCACACTGATGTGTCTATGTCAAAGTATCTTCTAATGCGGGACGGGGTTAAGTACGCTCTGTGCAAGATGTAGAAATTAATCAATTTGAATTGCACATTCCCGGATACTTTCGGGGTCCGTTCTAGGATCCTGTCCCACTCCGCCTCTGAGATCTGTTTACCCAAATCCTCCCCCCACTGTAATCGCAAGCGCTCTAATGGCTTCTGCATGTACTGTCTCATTGCCTTGTACAGGCAGGAAACTGTCTTGATTCTTCCCACTGAGAGTACTACATATATACATCCCATCAGTGCCCGTAGCTCCATATCCCCTCCCCCCAATGTTGCCTAATCCTCCTGGTATGGGCCCCATGTCTAAGGAAGTGACCTCCTGGTAAATCATATGCCACTTGCAGTTATTCAAATGGGAGTAGCGTAGAGTCCAGGTATAAGTCACCGATCGACTTCAGTCCTGCCTCTTCCCAGTCCTCAAACGCCGCCCAATGAGCCCCCTATGGTAACCATTGCAGCATAGTTTTTGGAATGTCTGGAGAGTAGGGGTACTGTTCCCGACCTGGGTTGCGGCTTGCTGTCAGCCATTGGATCAGCAGGTATAGCTGGGCAGCAATATAATAACCCTCAAAATCTGGGACCGTTAAGCCTCCAGCCGCTGTCGGGTGCTGTGAGGTGGCCAGCGCTACCCATCTGTGCCCCGCTCCCCAGATAAATGACATGAGCAGTGAGTCAAGATCCCTGAACATTGCCTTCCTAGATCCATATCTGCAAGGCCCAAAGTAGTACAGGAGGCACGGAAGTGCCACCTTCATCAGGACCGCCACTCGTCCTGCCACTGATAAAGGCAATGTGCCCCAAAAGTCCATCTCAGTCTTCACTGACCTGATGGCTCTACCCATGTTTCCCTCTAGTAGCTCTGCCAGTTCATGATATATTTTGACCCCCAAGTATTGCAGGCAGTCGGGCTCCCATTTCAGGTGGTCGAGGTCAAGTGGAGTGGGAAGTTAGCTTACATTGGGTATAAGCTAGTTTTCCTCCAGTTGACTTTGAGGCCAGACACAGCCCGAACTGGGCCAGCATTCTCTGGTCCCCTCTTAGCTCGCACCCTGTGTCCCCAAGGAACAGTATGAGGTTGTATGCATACAGTGCTATGAAGTGTTGTGTCTCTCCTACCCTCAGACTTTTGTAGTCCTGTCTGCTTCGCACATAGCACACCAGTGGCTCCATAGGTAATGCAAACAGGAGCAGGGAGAGGGGGCATCCCTGCCTCGTACCCCTCTCCGCCTTCTGCCTGGGGAAAATGGTTCATCCAGTGCGCACCCGTGCCGTGGGGGATGTATACAGTAGCCGTACCAATGCCAAGAATCCATCTCCCAGCCCCAACCTGGAAAGGACCTTATATAAGTAAGGACACACAAGGCTGTCAAAGGCCTTATCAATGTCCACCATGAGCATTGCTGCCTCATGTTTATCGTACCCATTGGAGCCCATGACAGCCAAGAGCCACCTGATATTTATGGCCATGTTCCATCCGGGGATGAACCCCGTCTTGCCCCATGAACCAGGTCGGGCATATGTGAGAGGAGGCGCATCGCTAGAATTTTGCTCCAGATTTTGTAATCCATATTGAGCATGGATAGGAGCCTGTAGGCTGCGTAGTCCGGCGGTTCCTTCCCGGGCATAGGCACTGGGACAAAAACGGCTTCTCTAGTAGTCTCCAGCATTACTACCAGAGCCTCCTGATACATAGTGACCAGTCTAGGGGCATATCCTCCATATATGTAACATAAAATTCTGCCTGTAGGCCATCTGTGCCCGGGGTTTTGTTCCTCACCATAACCTTGATGGCTACCCGCGCCTCCCGTTGTGTTATGTCGGCACCCATCTCCTCCGCCTCTTCAGGACTCAATTGTGCCATCTGCACCTCCACCAGGTATTCCCTTGCATCTGCATGGTCGTCCTCTTCCGACCCTATATACAGTTGCGCATAGTGGCTTCAATTAGACCTTGCCTCCTGTTCACAAAGTCTCAGGGTCAGCAAAGACTTCACTTACCTCTGGATATCACCTCTAGAACCATGGGTTTCAGTTGAAACAGAGGGAGACAGCTGCCAACACTGCCACCAACACCGCTGCTAGCTCTATGTCCTGAAGGCACCACAGAAGGCACCACCGCACCGCAACCCTGGTCTTATCAACGACAACGACTGCCACCACCGAGCCGCTGCTTACATCATGACCTGTGTGCACTGTACTCTGCAGTGCCTTGCTTCACTCAGCCGCCCTGGTCTCACCGATGACATCGCTGCATGCTGACCTCAACACCAGTGATTGCACCGTGGATTGGAGGTACCGCTCGTATGTCACACAATGCACCGCCCGATCCCACACTGCAGTCTGGGCCAACCAAAGCAGCTCCCATCAACCGGCACTGCCATTTGCCCCATAACTCGTCACTGAGCCATTGCATGCACCACAACTTGAGGGCACCACACACCGCACCGCTACACTTCACAGAACAACTGTGACGGTTGCCATGAACGCCCACACAAATGTGGTAGGCAGGAACCAAAGTTTCTGTTTACGAGTCTGCTGACACTGATGCAGGTCTGCACCGGACAGGATTGTTGGATTCTGTTGTTTTCAGCACCACTGTTGCCCGGGATGGACCTAACAGCTTTGTGGAAGTACATTTTGATGTAATTCCTGCAAAATGCATCTATTTGAGTCCTGTATTTGGTCTTTCATTGTTATGGTCTTGTTTGCACAGATAAATATTGGTTATTTTTCTAAAAGTGGTGTGGTTTCCTTTTGTAGTGTTTTCACTGTATTACTGTTGTTTATGTGCAAATGCATTACGCAATGCCTCTGAGATAAGCCTGACTGCTTGTGCTAAGCTACCAAGGGGTTGAGCAGGGGTTATTTCAGTAGTGTATCCCCCTTATTCTGGCTAGAAGGAAGGGTCCCTATTTGGACAAAGGTGCAACCCATTGCCAACTAGAGACCCCCATTTCTAACAACTGTCCATATCACATCAGTGCTTGTTGTTCAGATAAATAACAATGTGTTTTCTGTAGGCCTCATCTTCTCTCTGAGCTAGTTATATTGTATGGTTATGGTTTGGGCGACCATTGTTATTTCAGTTATTTAATTTTGTATGGTCAAGTCCAGATGCTCTCTCCCAATGACCCTAGCTGGGATAGGAAGGGAGAGTAGTGGCAATTGAGACATGAGTGAGTTAATCAAGCCATAAACTCTACAATTTCAGCTTTAAGTTTGTTCACTGTGACGGTAATATTATATTTTCCAGAAGACCCATCATTAACAGTTCTATTCATGGCACCTGGGGGAGAATTGAGCTCTGTAGATACAGGATTATTAGATCTCTTTTCAAACAATGTTGCTATTGGCTTACTGGTAGGCTTGAGCAGGGTCAATTTCCCTCAATGTAAAATTTCTCAAATATGAATTGCGCCATTCCTACTAATATCAATATGGCAATCTACATATTTATTGCAGCTATAGGGTCGATGTAGAGTTGGTCTGGAAATTCATGTATTTAGTGGAAGCAATAACATTAAAAACAAGGAATCCCTCCAATTGATTGCAGCTGTCCTCAGGTCAGAAAACCAAGAGGGGTGGCCAGCCCACCCTCCCCGAGCAATGACGGGCGAAGATGTGACTGCCATTGGCCTGCACAAGTCCCCTGCAGTAGGACAGCTCTCTGCGCTTTATCGCACTGGGTGCGGTTGCTGGGCCGGAATCTCCTCCTTACAGTCTCCTGATGATAAGAGATTTGCGGTCCCTTCTCCAAGCAGTCTGACAGCTTCTTCCCTTTATAGTGCTGGGTGTGGTTGCTGGGCATGTTCCCCCTCTCTAGTTAGGGGTCTTGTGGTACCTTAGGTAGCAGTTTCTCTTTCATATAACCTTTCACTACCAGTTTTCAAAATTTCAACATTTCCTGATGATGATGGAATTGAATATTTATCTAGAGGTAGAGGCCTTGCTACATGTACACCTGTGTTGGATTTCATCAATTAAAGGCCAATTGAGTGCCATAACTAATGGTCTTTACATTCCTCATGTGTGAGCAATGTGTGCAAGTGGTGTGCACATGTGATATGTGTAAAAAAGTTTCGAGCAACAAATGGTTTCTTCCTCTTAGAAAGAATCTCGCCCATCCACATCTTTTTGTGCTGTTGCAGGTCACACTGAGTAAATATGACCAGATCTAGATTTGGGGCATGATTACGATCTTGGCAGACAGGGTTAATCCATTACAAATGTGAAGGATGTCCTGTATGCCAAATTACCATCCCATTATATCCTATGGAACTTGTCATTTGTCAGACGGGCTATCTGTCACGTTCGTGATGGAGTGTCCCATATGCCAAGATTGTATCAGGCCTTTGGTGGCTCTGGTCTCTCAAAATCATTTTTCCAAGTTCAGACTTGAACAATAGAGGGATACAGAGGCTCCTAAAAGGTTTTACACACTGACCTCAAAGGTAGTACAGGGGTAATACCCTCAAGTCCTGCATTAGGATACAAGAAAAAGAATGGGTTTTGAGGTGTCTTATTGATTCAATGCGTAGCCACAAGCAGGTAATGGGAAACTTCAAAATGTGTTTTATTTTTCAAAGTGAAATAAACACCATAGGACAACATATGTTTCACAACACACACATGGCTTCACCAGGGGCATTATACAGGAACTAACACAATACACAGTAATTGTTTTAGTGACAGAAATAGAACGAAGAAAGGAAGGCGTTTAAGGAAAAAATTGAAGGTAATAAGACAAAAAAAATTGATTATTTATTACTCTTGAAAGATTATCAGAGAATTAACACAATTTTTCAGAGATACAAAATGTTAGAAAAGGGAGATAAGATGAGAAAGACAAATAGAGATTGAAAATAAGATGAAAAAGTATTTAATGAACAAAGATCAAGTAAAATGTGTTTATGATCTCCCTGTAAGTGCTTGCAGAGAAAAAATAGTCGAAATGGGAAAAAAGGGACAATTACTGTGAAAATATAGTATAATGTGAACTATTTACTGAAGAGAACAAACTGGAGGAAGCCAAAAAGTCAAAAGCAATCACCAAAGGAATATAGCAAAACGGTAGCACATAGGGAGATTCAACACAAAAAGTGTGCAACATATTAACAAACAGATTATTGTTGCACTGATGTAATATTTGCAGTATGCACAAATAATAATGAACTCTTTAGAGTTGTATTTCGGAAATAGAATTCTTGGTTCCATAAAACATCTGAAAATACAGTTAGATAATGCCATACAGAAATAATTATTGAAAAACACATTGATATTAGTAGCTCAGCAAATCTCAGGCTTTTCCAACTTCAGACTGGTCTTAACTGTTATTCTTTGTTCCAGAGGCCTTGAAAAATTAAACAGAAAATGAAGGTGCACTTCTGAAGGATTGGAGTAACTGTTGAATTTTAAAATGAGGTAGCCCTCTGGCTCACTCTATCATCCTACATTGGCTACTTAAGGAGGATAAACACTGGAACACTTGGGATAGTATTTTAGGCTCTTTTAGGAGCAATAGCTAAAGCTGCCTGCAGCCTCTACCATGAATAGGTTAAAATCCATATACTTGCTTGAAGCTGGGTACTCTGAATTGTGAAGAGAGGCAGGATTTGACTTCCTTACCAAAAAGGAAGTCTCGTAGTAAGAGTAAAGCTGCCCAGATCCCTGGAAGGTCTTCACAAGGCCCAAAATAAATGGAAAATGTTGGTAGAGACGGCATCATTTGCCTTCAGACTACTAGGAGAATATGGGTCATGAGATCAGGTCAGATGGCCAGGAAAAGGAACAAAAAGCCAAAGAGCAAGGTTATCTGGCTCATGTGAAACAGGGATTCTTCTGTTGCATCAAGTAGTTGAGGCTGCACCATTGCTGATCTGCCAAGTATCCATCAGATCACCTGAACCTGTTTTTCCATTGTCAGAGAGCAACAAGGTGTTTTACCTTTGCACCCCTAACATGAGTGTTGGTTCCATATGCATGAGGTGGTTGCGATATTTCCAGAATGACTTGAACTATTCTTTCTAGAGCTACAGTCTTTAATAGTCTTGGTTAGAACCCACCTTCAAAATCCAGTTCCTTGTTGGAACAGGTGAATTCTCGGAGTTCAATGGTGTCTTGGCACTTATTGTTGTGAAAGATCACAATCTTTGAGAATGTCAGGACTCCAATGTAAGTCTGTCTCACCCTACAGTTGTTCAAATAGCTGGTCCTACTGTAAGTTTCACATTTAACTTTGATTTGATTTGAATTTTGTATAGTGCTGCATATGCCCATGGGCCTCTTGGGTCTGCCTTATGATTGAGGGAGAAACATTGCCTGAACATTATTTGATAGGGGAAGAGTAAACAAACAGTTTTTTGAGATTTTTTTAAATCAAGGAAGCTGGATTGATTCCTCGGGTGCCATTGCATTTGATTCCAAAGAAGATATGTAGCATAGGAAAAGTTTCTACCTCCCCAAGAAGCTTTGTGGATAAAAGAGACATACAGTTTCCTGGCTTTGACAGATGAAGCAATCTGTTAGGGATGTACCAGTAAATTCTGTTTTTAAGGAAATCAGGACCAGAGTGGTTAAGCAACTTGTGTGCTAAACAGAGCGCTTTGAAGGCAACTCTCTTTTTAATGGGTAGCCAATGAAGTTCATTCATGACTTTGGGGACTGGCTCAAATTTCTTAGGTTTTTAAGAACCAGGACTGCAGCATTTTGCAGTCTCTGAAGTCTGCTCACAATGCCCTGCTGAGCTCCAACATAATGGGTATTGCAATAATCATACTTTGATAATGCAAGTGACCACTGTTTTCTGCCGGTCAAAAGCTAGAAAGGGAAGAATGTGACTCAAAGTTGTTAAAACGAGGAAACACAAGTAAGTGAGCTGGCTGGTCTGATCTCTAAAAGGGAGATTGGAGCCAAAATGGATTCCCAAGTTCCTTGCTTTAGGTACTAGGATGGAAAGAGAGCCACGGGATTGTGGACACCTAGTGTTGATGCAAAAGGAGGTATACCGTCCAAAGAGGACCACCTCTATCTTTTCAGAGTTTCATTTCAGACTGTCGAAACTCATCCAGTTGGTTACTGCACTCATGGACTTGTTAAATCAAGAAGTCACTTTTTCAACATTGTTGTTTACTGATACCACAATTTGGGTATCATCAGTGTAGGAAACAGTGGAGAAGCTGTACGGTCTTAGAAGTTCCAAAAGAGAAGCCACATGTATATTAAATAATGTGGGACTTAGTGAAGACCCTTGCGGTTTATCACAGGGTAAGATGAAAAGCTTGGAACCAAAACCAACCATGCAGAATGTCTGCTACCTGTCATCCAGAAAGGAGCAGAGTAACTTTAAGGCAGAACTCTGTATGGCTATCTCTGTCAGCTGGTGTTTTAATAGCGCATGACTCACCACATTGAAGGCTGCGGATAGGTCCAAGAGGACCACCGCAGCCTTACCTCCCTTGTCCAATATGCCCCAAATCTCCTCTGAAAGTGATACCAGCACAGTTTTGGTGCTATGGGCTTTCCTAAAGCCAAACTAGGCTTTGTACAGAATACCATTCAGGTAAAAAAAATGCAGAGAGACAGAAATGTAGATGTCTTGCCAGGACTTTAGCAAGCATAGGGAGTCAAGATATTGGCCAATAGTTCCTTTCCTCCAGGGGGCCTAGAGTTGGCATTTTGCGAAGTAGCAGAATTGAAACTTTTTTCCATTCTAATGGAAAGCAACCAGACTTTAAACCATTGTTCAGCAGCAAATCCTGTGGGGGTACAAAGAAATTGGCTAAATCTTGCAATACTTTAGTGGGGCAAGGGTCAGTTGGGGTTCCAGACTTTGTGAGCTCAATCATGCATTCAGTAGAAATTTTTGGAAACTCGCAGATAGCTGGATGGCTAGAATATAAGGGAGTGGAGGCTGGGAACTTAGAATCAGTCCCCTTGATGAGGTTAAAGTTGTTTCAACCTGCCTCTACTTAATTTATAAAGTAAGTCGCTAGGTTATCACAAAGCTGTTGGGTGGGCAGTATTTTAGTGGTGGCGGGACGGAGGTGTGGAAAAGCTCTTTACTTTTTGGAAAAGATCCAGAGACAAATTAGTGGCAGTCTTGATATTTTGGGGAAAATAACTGATTTTCTCAGAGAATATCAAGCTCTGGTATTCTTGAATCAGTAGTTTGTATTTCATCTTTTTGTCTGGGGCATAGTTACTTCTCCAAACCCTCTCTTGATGATGACAGCTTTACTTTAAATCCCTAAGCTTGGGGGACTACCAAGGGGCCAAACAGCGAGATCTGTGTTCTTCTTAAGCGGGGCCAACTTGTTGGCTGCTTCATGAATCCAGTTAAAATAATTAGAAGCTGCAACGTTGGGGTCATTCATGAAAATAGGTTGGGAAATCTCATGGTTCCATACCAGACCTGTTTTGTTGATGGTGGGTGGTTTGGTTGGATGCTTCCTTAGTTCAGCTGAGAATAATGCTAAACTGCAGTGCCGTATGATCAGACCATGTGAGTGGGAGGATATCTACTAGCTGTAACTCATGGTTGTTTGTGAAAATACCATCTAATATATGTCCTGCACTGTCTGTAGGGGAATTCACCAGTTGGTTAAGTTCAAAACCTAAAAGATTATCAATGTTTCTTTATTTTCCGGATCATCTAAATGGAAATTAAAGTCCCCTAGCACTGCAAGATTACCAATTGCACACTCGCTTCAAGGAAGGGTTGTATGGTGTTACAATGCGATCCAAAAGATTGCGGTACATCACAACGCATATTTTACAACGCAAGTCGTTACTACGACTTGCGCTGTATGGTGCTGGGCTTAGGAATAGTAAGATTTACTATTCCAAGTAAGATTTACTATTCCAACTCCAGCCTACGTACAGTAGGGAAGGTGTTGGAATAGTAAATCTACTATTCCTTAGTCTAGAGCGCCCTCCAGCGCGAGTCGTGGTAACGACTTGCGTTGTAAAAGAAGCGTCGTAATGGCATCGCGGTGTTTTGACCGCGGTGTAAAGGCTGTTTACCTCAAGGAAGTCACTGAGGGCTTATAAACATTGGTTCTGGGACCTGTGTTCTGTAGGTCAAGAGTCCATGAAACAGGACATTATGGTTTATTTTTCAGTTGAAGGAGGGCTTCGCAATCAGTAATCTTTACCGCATGGCAGATCTCTAGGGAATTCTTAAAGATAAGTGATAAACCTCCGCCACGTATTCCTTCTCTATCCAGTCCATTAATTAAGTAGACAGCAGTGGCTAAATCTGGGGCAGCAGACTTATCAGCTCATGTTTCTGTAAAAAAAGAGAAATATCAGGACTACAGGACTCAAGGTACTCAAAAACCCATATTTATGTTTAATCATTGACCGTACATTCAATAACATACACTTTAATTTTTGAAGTGATGTGGGAGGTGGTATTATGAGAGCCGCCTTGTTTATGTCGCAAGTGAACTGGCATGTGTCACAAACATAAACATCATGCAGAGGATCAAAACTGAAGTGACTGCACACAGTGTTTGTGTGTGTTCCCACACTTTTAAATTGGAGTAAAAAATATACTTGAGTACTTACAAAGCGGTCCAGGGTTCCTGCTACAGTACGCAGCCTGGCTGCGGATGGGGAAAGATGGGTTTGCCTTTGGTGTGCTGGCGGCACACCGACTGCATGCATCCACTGTGCGGACGCACTGTCATGTCTAAGATATAGCTCACCTGGTGAGAAGGCTTTGCCAAGTGGACATGGCTAGAGTCCTCTGCTGGATCGTAATCCAGACAGGCGAACAGGAAACAGCTGGGTCAAATAAAAGCACAAAACCAGGGTCCAGTAACCCCACTAGCCTCCAAAGGCTCCCCTATGGGAGGCAGGATACTGGCAAATCAAAGTGACGTTAAACCACAAGTGTGAAAAGAAACAATAAAATAATAGTAAAACGGGTATAAAGCCCACTAAAATATGGCGCCCAAACTGCATGGAGCCAGGTAACTCCTAATATGGCACAAATGTACATACAATGAAAACAAATAGGGCCAATTCCATTCCTTTGTTATAGGCTGCATGGACATGCAGGCACGTCTAAGATATAGCCCGCCTGGCGAGGGGGTGTGTGCCATCGGGGGCATGGTCAGAGCCTGCTGCTGTGTCATAATCCAGGCAGGAGAACAGAAAACAGGCGGGTCTAATTAAAACACAAAACCAGGGTCCAACAACCCCACAAGCCTCCACAGGCTCCACGGCAGGAGGCAGGATACTAGTAAATCAAAGTGAAGTTAAAACAACAATGTGAAAAGAAACATTAAAGTAAAAGTAAAACAGGTATAAAACCCACTAAAATATGGTGCCTAAGCTGCACGGAGCTGGGCAACTCCTAAACTGGAACAAATGTGCCTACAAAGAAAACAAATAGGGCCGTTTCCAGTCCTTCATCTCACTTTTGAATAACTTTGCTGATTATGGCTATTCACAAAATAGTGCAAAGTTAGTTTAAACTGCAGATTCACATTTATCTACCCCCTGAAAAAAAGGAATGAAGCCAAGTGTACAAGTGTAACTTACTACTACCGAAAAAAAACAGTAGTAAGCTCAGAACAACAAATGGCCAACCACTGATACTGCAACACACTCCCATAAAAAAATAATGGCGGTAGGGAGTTGAAATAAAGCCCCATAAGAAAAATGGCAAATTATTTAACATGGTTAAAAGTATAAATAAATCCAGTTTAATGATAAACAAATAAAACATTCTTGTTATTTAATTATAGAATATTCTAACTAACATTTCTGATTTTTGAATTAATGTGAGAATAAATCCCACTAAAATAAATTAGATTACTTTTAACCAATGCTATACAAAACATTTAGCACCAGATTATGATGTTGGTCGGAGTTGGGTCCGACCGACATCGCCGCAGAATCGGGACCAACCGACCTCCGGTCCCGACCGCATTAATGTGATGCGACTGCACATGGTGCGGTTGCACCCTCACATTTACCTATGGGAGCTTGTGCTGTGGTAGGAAACCGGCTGCAGCACAAGCTCCCATAGAGAAATGGAAGATTATGTAAATTCCTGCACCCTGTGGCAGGGACCTCACAACTGTAGGCCGTTGAGGCAAGGGGGCCCTGCTAGAGGCTTTCAAAGTCACTTCCCAACAGCCTTTCCACGTTGGAAAGGCCGTGTGAAAACAACATCGTAATCCCGATGGCGGAAACACTGTCCTAAAGAGATTACGTTGCAGTTCCTACTGGCTGATGGGCTCCTTGAGCCCGTCGGAAGCCAGCCGGAATGACTTCTGACCGCCTACATTGTAATTAGGCGATCGGAAGTCAAACCAGTGATGTTGGCCAGAAAGCCTCCAACCTGCTTTCGGAGGCTTTCTGACAAACATCATAATAGGGACCTTAATGTTTATTAATGCATAATAAATGTTTTTAATTCTATCCTTTAAATCGTTTAAAAAAAAGTTTTACTTCTACAAAATAATGTTGATACATTTAATATAATGAAGGTAATTAAATATGTAAGGCACTCTTAAGTTATTAGTATGGTAACATTTTTTTTACTTCGCAGTCTGCAAATGGCCGGTGGTATCAGGGGACTCCAGCGGTCATTCCTTCAACAGTCGGCCAACATCTTAATTCAGTTGGCAGATCACCAACTGTGCAGTGGGTAATCAGACGCCGCTTCCACGAGGGTTACCTTACTGCCAAACTCTTAATCAGGCCCCTAAACACGTTTTTCTTACCATGCCTACTATCACCTGTGCCTTTGACTATGGCTGTGATATAATCTGTTTATTATACTATATATCGTAAATAAACTATTATTTGGTATTATATAGATTTTTTTGTGGATGGTTTTATTAAACAACACATATGAAATTGTTGCCATCTCAGAAGAGTTTGCAGAAGGGAAAATAACCAGGGAAGCATTACATCACGTGGTAATAATTGAATAAACTGGTTGCAAGGTTAAATCTAAAGCTATGCAGGTGTAACAAAGGAATTTGATTATTAAAAGCCTTGAAGAAACATGAGTGACTGAAAAGACATGAAAAGGAACACAGGTTTTTGAGGACAGCCCTAGGATTTAGGTCAATAGTTGGGATATTCTTAGTATTGGAAACTTTGGACAAAGGCAGCACATCGGTTCACATGCAACTTGCTGCATTGCAAATATTCCCATGGATGCACGGCTAAGCGATGATAATGCAATCCAAAAATGAATCCATACTATTCATTGATCATTAAAAAACATTTTGGGCCAGATGTACTAAGGTATTTTGCGGGCGCAAATGAGTTTTAGACCCGTTTGCGCCCGCAAAAAACCTGTGGCTATGTACTAATCCTATTTTGCGAGTCGCAAATCAATTTGCGACCCGCAAAATAGGATTAGTGACTTGCTATTAGGAAGGGGGTTCCTTTCCTTATAGTGACACCAAAAGCTAGGTAAGAGTGTTTTGCGACCGCAATTGCGGGAGCAAAACACTCTCACTTTTCCACCCTATTCAGAAGGGTGGTAAAGCACTCACAAACAGGAAGGCATCCCCAGGGGACCCCATCCCCTTTGGGAATGCATGCACAAACATTTTTTAAGGGCAGGTAGTTTTCCCAGGGACCACTGCCTGCCCTTAAAAAAATAAAATTAAAAGTTACATTTTTATTTTTTAAATGCATCCTGTTTTCCTTTAAGGAAAACAGGCAGTATTTAAAAAACATAATTGCTTTATTTAAAAGCATTCCCAGACATGAAGGTCTGCTGACCCCAGCAGGCCACCATCCCTGGGAGTGCCAGCCATTCCAAATGGGGTTGCAAATTGCGACAGCCTCATTAATATGCATGAGGCATGCAATATGAGACCCCTTTGGGATTCTCAAACAGTGTCTCTGACACTGTTGTACATTTATTTTTTTGATTTGCAATTTAATGCAATTTGCGAGTTGCAAACATCAATAGTCGTACATCTGGCCCTATGTTCTCTAATAATGTTGCTAAATGGCAAACCTGCTTATATCTCTGTGCTTATTTTGGCAAAATCACTTTGATTGACAATCAATGTAGCAATATCATGATTTAGTTTATCAGTAGTGATTTTTGTCACAGAATTTCAATAGACCGCAATGCATTTTAGACGGCATTCTGGGCTCCTTCCCTGACTACCCCCGCCAGTCCAGGTTGTTCCACTCCTTGCGCCAAAGCCTGTCTGACTTGCATCTGACTCTAATACTAGATCAGCGTAAATAGGGAAGATGGTGCGGCATCTCCAGTCTTCCATGTAATCCATCCACCATTTTAATCTCTGCCTCACCTCTATGTCTTAGAGAAGTAGGTGCAAGCAACTTAACCCTTTTTTTAAAATATTTTATTTTCAACCTTTGGAGGGCTCTATAATTGAGAAGACTGGGTTAAAGTTGCCTTAATGGACAAAGTTAACAGTTAACAGACCCAGTATTCTTGCTAGATCCCTGAGAAATATATAGGATCTCCTTAATGTGTTTCTCATCTCCTTCTTGATGGGTTTTGACTTTGAGACAGGAAGATTTAAGGTGTTACAGAGTGGCAATGGGCGAATTAACAACTAGGCTGCTAACTGTAGGGAAGGAGGCTTGGCAAGCTTTTGAAAGTCCCCAGGGGTGGTGGTGGGTGCGGGGGGGGGGCTCAGAATGTAGCCCTGGGGGCATCAAAATCCAAATGGCTGTAAGGAAGGCCCAAGGTGGATAGAAAAAGGAATGTAAACAGAAAAAACGCAACTTAGGGGCTTGTTCTGTCACTATCAAAGGGTGTATAGTATATATTGGTTATGGTGAAAAGGAATACTATATACAATGTCATGAATGCATAAGAATTAAAAAGTTAGCAAAACCTCTTTATCCGAGGAAACCTTACAGGAAAACAATTTCTTTTGGATAACACAATATATGTTTAAAAACGTGTTATACATATTTATTGTGACCAAACTAACTGGAACATACTTGGCCTTGTAAACCCCTTTCCTGTGATCCTTATCTTTCTTGCTCAGATAGGTAGCTATCTTTTGACCAAGTACCAAGGTCATAGAGGTCTTCCCTGAAATAGAGGTCCTTTGCGACTAGGCTCTCATTTGTAGCCTAGTAGCTCTGTCCATTGGGACTTAATGCAATCTCTAACATACTCATCTAGAAAAGTGGCACAGGAGCATTCAGGCAAATTAGGATGTTGACTCAGACCCAGATCGAACAATGCACTCCTCGCAGCAACAAAACTGCAGATCTGATCTAGCCTTTTTAGGATGAACCATAGAATCATAATCATCATAAAAATATCATAGAATGCATCGTCTTTGCTAAAATTTCTGAGTCATATTAAGTGAACTTTTGGATGGATTGATTGCCAACACGGTTCATCCATGAATCTATCCATGCCAAACAAACGCCTATTACGGCTGTGGAGCAAATCCACGACCTCCTCCATGACAGCACATGGATACACTAATATTGCAGTGCATATTTTGGGCCTGTCTCTTCCCTCCCAAGTCAAAGAGGGACTTAAAATGGCTGTACCCAAAGATTTGTCTATGTCAGAGGCCACATTAACTTCAAAGTGTTAGAACTGCTTAAGATATTGATTTAGAGACTGAAGTGTTGAGAACATTGTTTAGATTACATTTAAAGGTCTCTTATTCCTATGCACTTCTACTGTCCATTTTTTTTCTCTTATTTTTTTTATATATCAGGGATCCGAACATCCATGTAAGTATGGGATATAGATCAAATTCTTTCTTCAGTTTTCTTGTCTTTACAATGTTTTTAATCCAGAAGAAATTAACAAAACTCACAGGTTAAATATTGAGCTGTCTTGGAAATGACGGAAGATGACAAGTGGTAGAAACAGAATACATGAGTTCACAAATATAAAGCAAAACAAAGCTTATTGAACTAAATAACAAGAAAGTGAAACAACAAATTTCTCATTGCACATTCAACAGCACTTATGTTTACAAGCAGCAAGAAAAGAGGCAGAGTCAAAAGTTGATGGTTCTTATATACCATCCATGTCTATTATGTTATGGTGTCATTTTCTGTTTTGTACGAAATGCATTAGGTGTACTGTAGTTCTTTAAAAAAGCTGTGACTAAACAGAGAGGAAAGAGTCTGGCATACTATGGGCCTCCAAAATAAAATTAGGTGTAGACATCATATTGTCATTGCTACTAAGGCAAGGCTGTAGTGGCAAATAAATACTAGTAAGTCTACAGATCATATTTGTGGCAAAAAGACTAATATCTCATACTACATGTCTAGGTTGACATGATTTATTTGTTCACCATGTTTATAATTAGCAGATATAGTAAAAAGGCTAGAATCCACGACATTCTAATATAAGCACTATATA
Source organism: Lissotriton vulgaris (assembly GCF_964263255.1). Classification (NCBI taxonomy): domain Eukaryota; kingdom Metazoa; phylum Chordata; class Amphibia; order Caudata; family Salamandridae; genus Lissotriton; species Lissotriton vulgaris. The sequence continues at coordinate 1,025,686,699 of NC_141689.1, read as the reverse complement.
CAAACGCTCACCAAGCTTTACATGCTGCAGAGAAGGTTGGTTGTGGTCAAGTCATTATACAGTCACCCACAAAATAATTAAGAAAGCTATCAGTCAATTAAAAGGTGTTTTGACATAAAAATGATATGCCGGGAATTCAAAACATGGCTATCACCTGTAAAAGTTCCAGAGTAGTCACTGAAAATCAAAAAAGTTACTTCTCAAACTCAATGCACCTCCATAACTTAAAGACTAACACTATTCAAAACGTAGACAGAGAGTATTAGCAGACATCTGATACTATCAAATTATATTAATTCATATTCCCCTTTTCCTACAGGTCTATGGGTCTGTTTTCCATATTAACAGGGGAAACCCTTTCAACCTTGAGGTTCTGGTTGATTCCTGGCCAGAATTCAAGACTGTGATTGTTTGCCCTCAGCCAGATGTAAGTTTCTGATAAATTGCCTACTTTCTACACTCCTGCTTTTCCTACATGTAAACTATTCTAAATCAATAGAATGCAAAATTCAAATTAAGGATCTCTTTGCTGCATTTCATTAAAACAAGAAGAGAAAACCTTTGTGATGTAATGTGTCTGCTGCATTTAGTGCCAGTGTTCTTTTGTCCAAAACATACATGGGGTTTTCTGATTACGAGGCCCACAACAAAACCCCTTGGTCTGCAATAAAAGTAAGAGTGTTACCGAAGTGTCCCTTTTATAGGATGGTTTCGCTCACCCACACAAAGGTGGCCTGTTTCATCGTAGGGTAACCTCTTCACATTATGACCCTAGTCGTATTGAGGGCTACAACCCCCTCTCTGTGAAGGAGGAGCTCTGGGGTGTTCTTGGTAAGAAGAGGTATACTAAATACCTTAGGTGAACTGAGTGTGATGGGGGTGCAGAGCAATGTTGATGTGAGAGTAAAAACAAATCTATAACAGAAGGGAATTTAACCTGCCATAAAGTGAAACATAGGTCAACATTTTCCATCCTAATACCCTCTACAGAGGTCTGGCGGCCTTCTTCAGGACCTCATGGAAGCTTCTGAAAGGTTATGTGTAAACAAATTGTATGAAAAAGGGTGATAAAATCAAATTGCCATAGACAGAACCTGTGGTTGAAGAGAAAGCACACGTTGTCAGGGATCCACTGGTAGTTTACCTGAAAGAAATAACATGTTTCAAAATTAAATCAACTTGAATTGGTGAGACACACTATAGCACTCATTCCAAATTATATAGGTTACAGGAAAGGTCCTGCAATTTAATCAGGGCTTTCACAACTATCAGTAACCAACACGTCAACAGAACTTTGTGCTTATCAAAATACATGCATGAGCTTACCCACAGCCATCACATAACATGCCTCAACTTATCCTTGGCGCAAAACCACGGTGGCATCAAGTCCTATAATGATGAAAGAACATGTGCAAATCAATAAGTCAAGAACAAAAAAGTGGTTGAAGCATGTGGCTCAATTGCAAACCATATCAATACCCCAACTGCATGAATATGATACCCCATCTGATTATTAGGACTGATAAGCCCACGGCGGGTAAAAACATAAAAATCAACTGTTAACCAGTAAAGAGTCAAATTGCACATGGTGAGACCCAAGGTTACGTATTATCAGTCAGACCCCTAATTGTGTCTCAGATACAGCAGCAAATGCGCTATTCTACAGCCCAGTGTCAGGATAAAGGGGGACCGTAAGAAATTGTGCCTATATTAGATGTATCAATGTGGTAGGAACACATGCTTTACTCGTTCTCCATCAATGGTAAAGTGGTCTAACCACGTTTGTTGAGACCCACTCTCACTTGCTTGCAGAAGCAGTGAAGCGTTCAGGACACAACTGCTTGTTATGACACCCTGATAGACTGGAGCAATACGGTCAAAGGTATACCGCTGATTACATCATGTTAAGTAGAGCGTGTTTAGTGGGACACCCATTTGAAAACTGCAATAAAAAATAAATCTCAGTTACAAACTACCTGCTATTGATGAGGCAACGTACCTTTTGGACATGACGACAAGGGATTGCACCACGGAAGGCATACTTCACAGCGAGAGGCCAGGTACTATAGATACCTAAAAAAGACAGGCAGGGTTTGAAAAGACGTGACTACGATTGTGTTTTGCTTCCACGACCATCGAGGTGATAACAGCTAGAAGCCTGTTAGTGGGGTCCATTTTCAAAGGGCGGTAGGCATTACTTACGTCTAGTTGTCTACGCAAGGTCAAAACACAGATAATGGAACACAAAAGTACCATTAGGTGCAATAAGCAAACCACCAAATTGACAACACACTTCCTAGAGAATGGTCAAAAGGCAGACGATCTGTCATTGACTGTACTTGACAAACCAATCATCCCTCAGTTTGCTTCCAATGTGACACAGTACTTTTTCAAGTGAGAGTAAAGATGGGTCTTCCAACTTCATAGTGACAAACAGGGTTTGAATGATGACATACTGTGGTCTGCGATTTCATAGATACATATAACCCATGGATTCCAAGTTACACTCTAACATGGTGGGTTTCATGTTTAAATATCGATGTTAAAAATATCGATTAAAAAAACATTGATGTAAAAATATTGTTCACATAAATATTGACTCCCTATTCTTTAACAGGTAAGTACAATAATATTGACTCAAAAATATTGATGTAAAAAATATAGATGTAAAAAATATCAACTTTAAAAAACATGACTTAAATTAAATTAATTGAATAATATTAATATCATTAACACAATTAATTACATTTAATATATATTTTAACTAATTATAACAAATAAACTTAATTTAATAATTATAAACACAACAAAATGTTTACATATACATATATTTTCTTAAATACATGTTATTAACTATTATCTTTATTTAATTTATAAACTTTTTTAATTATATGAAAATAAAATAAACACATACATAAATAATTTAAATGAAAAGAAAATATTCTATATTTAATTAACATATTAAACTATTTAAAAAAAATACATACATTTAATAACACAATAAAAACATTAGTAGTTAAAACGTTGGATAGCGAGGGGGTAAAAATTACTATTCCCACTCCAGTGAGTGCAACAGTAGGGAAAGCGCTGGATAGCGTAGGGGTAAAAGTTACTATTCCAACTCCAATGAGTGCAACAGTAGGGAAAGCGCTGGATAGCGGAGGGGTAAAATATACTATTCCCACTCCAATGACTGTAACAGTAGGGAAAGCGTTGGATAGCGTAGGGTAAAAATTACTATTCCCACTCCAGTGAGTGCAACAGCAGGGAAAGCGCTGGATAGAGGAGGGGTACAAATTACTATTCCCACTCCAGTGAGTGCAACAGTAGGGAAAGCATTGGATAGCAGAGGGGTAAAAATGACTATTCCCACTCAACCTGATACACTACCATCTTGGTTCATATAAGGGATGGCAGAAGCCAGACGAAGCCCCACCCTGTAGATGCGACGACTTCTCGGTGCAGGACACACTGCACTTCGTCATGTTTTGCAGCTTTTTTCAGGAGCAGAGGAAAAAATACCTACTCCCTGTCCTGAAAGAAGCGGGCTTCACTCAGGTTCGTCCAGCCTTGCTTTATTTACAGCTTTTGTCAAATCCCCGCACTACCTTTTGCATCGCGAATTTCTTAGTTGCCGCAGCTAGGGCAAAAGCTGTCGGTCAAAACTCGCCTTAGTAATTTTTAAGGGTTTTTTATCAGAATTACTTTTGCCTCTTATGAATGAACTTGTATAGTCTTAACATTTGTATAGTATTTAACTTTTATCTGTAGTTTTAATGACTTTTATGAAAATGCTGGGCTATGTATGTATGGGCATATGTATCCTATGTTATGTTTTATTGTTTATTGTTTATGTTTCTTTGTATGACTTGTAATAAGTCGAATAAAGATATCCTGACTGACTGACTGACTATTCCCACTCCAGTGAGTGCAACAGTACGGAAAGCGCTGGATCCCCAAAAAATAATAAACAAAACCATCAACATTTTTATTACTTTTAATTTCCAATATTAACATAATTAATATATAAATTTAAATATATTATTATTAACAAAGATCATAAAAAATTGTTAATTACACATTATTTAACACTATAATATCCACAACACACACCTAAAACTAATTATACACTTAAATGTAATAATTACTAATTAATTAATGACAATTAATTTATTATTATTTATTGATTAATCAATAAAACATTATTTACTTAGCGCCTTTCCCACCATTTACACATATAAACACCACAACACACACCTAAAATTAATTGCACAATTACCATGAATAATTACTAATTAATTAATGGTAATTAATTTAAAAATATTTAATAAATATTCAATTACAAAATAATTACTTACCACCCTTCACACCATTTACACATATAAACACCACAACACACACCTAAAATTAATTAAACAATTAACATAATTAATTATTAATTCACTAATTGAAATTAATTAAAAATTAATTATTAAACTATTATTAATTAATCAATTAGCACATTAATTATTCAATACATTTTATATAATTAAATTACTTCCCACCCTATTCCACTATAAACTTACAACCGACTACAGAACTAAAAACGCAAAATTCTAATAAAAAAAATTAACTACTATACATTATTAGTTAAATCTATATAATTAAATTACTTCCCACCCTATTCCCCTAAAAACCCACAACCCGCTACGGAAGTATAAATGCAGAACTAAACTTAAAATAAATTAATAACTAGTAAAATTCTAAAACATATAATAAAATGACAAACAATTATCATTAAACACACTAAAATACATAACATTATTAATAAATCGAGATTTTTGTGAACTATATTTTTGTAAACGATATTTATTACAACAATGTTTTTGTAATCGATATTACTTACCTGTCAGTGGATATTCTTCTCAACTATATTTTT